>NC_044253.1:34650926-34955093 GCF_003957555.1 Calypte anna
CTTAGGAAATTCAAGTTACCACAGCACTCAAGCATTAAAAAAGACTTGCTGCTGACAGTACATGCAAAATGAACAGTAAAAGGGACTGCTGTGGTGTTTAGAATGCATTTTTATATTAAATAAAAATAAATGGGATTGGTGGTTTGTTGTTTGGTTGGTTTTTTGTGGTTTTTTTACTCACACAGTTCACTGTTCTTGGGAGGACAAGAGCACTGATGATGTCTGTGATCAGCTTTTAAGTCTATTGCTTTGGTCTGTTGTAAAATCACCTGTTAAGTCCTACTGCAGATTGCCAAAGTGTATAATTTACTTACCATTTTCATCTACTGCTAGGACACAGGCCCCTTTGGCCAGCAACTCTTCAACTACCATCTTCAAGCCATTTCGTGCAGCAATATGGAGAGGTCTGCAAAAACAAAACAACAAAATTCAAGCTCAGTTCAAAAGAGACTTTCTACAAAAAGGTAATCCTGAAACATACCCAGCAGCAGAATGAAAATGTTTCTTTTTTAGATCTTTACAATTAGACTGCAGCATTAAATTACATTACAGTCTTGAAAATAATCCTGATATTCCAACATCTAAAATACCTACGTGCAAGACCAATATAATTACCTTTAGATACACAAAGGTTGCTTAAGACTTCCCAGGCCAAAGCATTTCTTTAAAAAGCTCTCCTTTTTCCACGTTTGCAGCACATAATTGACATTTAACAAGAAAATGAACCTAGGACTGAAGTAATGCTGTTTTTCCATCCTTCTGCAAGCACTAGATGATTTGCCACCTGAACTCCTCACTAAATCTGCTCCCGTGGGACTCCCTCACACCAGTCAATAGTTATAACTGGAATAAGAATATTGGTAGTTTTAACTCTGCTGGTATAGACAGGAGTTGCACATTCAGTGTCCCCTAAACAACCCTTAAAATTCAACGTACCACCTTAACTCTAAATGAATTATTTACAGTTAAGGTGAAGCTCAAAAAGCTAGGAAATGCCAGATGTATACAAACACATTCATTATTAATCATGTTATTAATAGACATCCTGACAGTCTTCAAACAAATTACCTCATTTAATTTTTCCATCAGACCAGGTATAGAATTGGCATCGATGGGACCAATATTAAAAGAGAAACTGCAGTACAGATTTGGCTGTTTCAAGGCCAAGCACACAAAGCCATCCAAAATCATCTTTGTTTTGCTCTATGAAAACACCTGAGATGTGAATTTCAAATGCTAAGTTGGAATCTCCTGTTCAGTCAATATACTTACGTCTGCAATGCATTATTTTTTGCATTAATAAGGCTCTGTTCTTGTATCTTGTCAAGTATTAACAAGGCACATTTTTCATGACCCTGTAAAAGTTGAGAAAACAAAACTGTGTAACAAAACTATCTTTCAACCCTCCTTTCTTTATATGAGTTCACCTCAGCTTTCAGAGGACACTCCTAATTCTCCTGAGAGAGCATTCAATGGGTTATTTATTCAAACTGCATAGTAACACAGAAAGAGATGGTTTAATCCCAAAAACTAACACTGTATTTTCTGAAGTTCACGTGTGCAGAAACTGGAGTAATACCATCACACCAGAACCCAGTCTGTGAAGAGATGCAAATGAAGGGGGGTCCAGCAGAGGGAACCCCATGAGCTTTCTCTAGCAGGAACAGGCAGCAGCAGTAACTATTAGAATGAAGAGGAAGAAAGGGTGGTAAAAGACACTCCTACCAACCTAAGCAATGCCTCTGGTTTTACTGGTATTCTGTTAAGGGGAACGTTTGAGTTCTTTCCACAGGAGGAGAAGAAATAAACACTTTTTCTTTTGGTACTAAATCTAAGGTTGAGATTATTTGGTAAAATCTTAAGGGGGGTTTCCATTACTTCTCTTGGTGCTTCCTCATGTTTCAGCTGTCAGAAGAGACACCCAAATTTCTCAATTTACAAGAGTCTGAGACAGACTTGAAGAAAAGTCTGTCTCAGAACAATGCTGCCTTCCTCACCACAAGTCTGACCATCAGATTTGCACTACAGAAAAAAAAAACCCAAAATGTGGGACCACAAACAGACAGCAGAGAACAGAAGCATGCAGAGGTCTTCAACTTACTTTACTGCTAGCCAAGTGCAAAGATGTATTCAGCTCTTTATCTTTCAGTGTCAGGTCAGCCTTGGCAATGTTCACCAGAAAGTCTGAGGGATGGAGCAGAAACCAATGAAGAAGCCCAATGGGCAGAAAAACATAAAAACAGAGTGAAAAAGCATTTCTATATAGATGTGCACACATGCTAATCACTGAAGCCTTTGTGTGATGTTTTAGGACATGAAGTGAAAACAATGAATGAGAACAGACAAACCTAATGCAGTTAATCAGCAAAGGTAGAGCTGATAGCTCAGCCACTCTGCCCCAAACTGTCAGATATGTATTGATCTGAATTATTTTTAAACTCCCCTTCTCGCAGAGCAGCACGTTCTGCCTGAGTCACCTTCTCCTGAGAACAACTGTGGGTCCTCCCTTGGGAGGACTAAGTGGAGATAAAGAATTCAGGGGGCAGTCTGTGCTGTCAAAGCTAGAGAAAAGGGAATTCTCCTCAGCCAATCTGTGTGTCTCTGGTACATTCTAGCCTGGAAAAGAAATGGCTGAGAGCTGCTGTTTTAACAACAGCACTTCCTATAGCAGAGCAAAACAAAAAGGTTACGTGATTTTTATTTTTTTTTTTTCACACGTGCAGTTGTTAATTAAATGAAGTTTAAATTAATGAAAGTGAACAACGTAAGAGAAAAAGTGCTTCCTTCATGTGTGCTCTTGGAAGGAAATAAGACTCAAGGTTGCAAATGTTCACCAAGGCTGCTGACAAACAATGACTTTTTTTTTTTTTTTACAGCTGTAAAGGCAGCTTCTTACAGGCACCCACCCAATTTAGTTTTCACAGGAAAAAAAAAGCCAAAAAACCATGACTACCTATTTGGGACAGTAACTGCAGTATCCCTCCTCTTTCTAGGAGAAGGGTGTACTCACCCACAGCACCCGGGTGACCATTCTGAGCTGCCACCATCAGAGGAGTTTTCCCTGCGTGGTCCACGGCGTTCACCTGCGCGCTGTGGCTGAGGAGGAGCTGGAGGCACTCCACGTGGTCCCCAAAGGCTGCTGCATGCAGGGGGGTTCTGGGGGGGAAAACAACCCAAGATTAAAAATGATAATATTCCTGTTCACTTACCCACCCAAAAGCCTGGCAGTGCAAAGCATTTGTAATTATTTTTTTTTTCTTCCTTATGAGACTTTGAGTTCTCGCCAGGGGAAGGTTATAGTAGCAGCATCTGAAGGAAGTTAAATAATATTTACAGTCTCTGTCCTGGTGCAATATAAACTTTAAAAATAGGGAAGTATGAAGTGGTTATGATAGAGTGGAGGTAGGGCACTCATTTTAGCAGTGCCTTTATTTGAATGGAGTACACTGTGCAATATGAAAAGCAGCCCAATCCCCCCTTATTATTATTATTATTATTATTATTATTATTATTATTCCAATTATATTTTTCTAACAAGACAAAAGGGGAAGAGCTTTCAGAAAAGAACAGATCCATAATCCATAAAAACTGTTTCAAGTTATAGTCAAAAATACTGCAGCAAGAAGCTAAAATTGCACCATTATTATAAAGGACAGAAGGAATTCTAACCACTCTGAATCCTATCAGTTTCCACAAGACTGAGACACCAGAATTCAGTCACTGTCTCCTGATGGCATTTTTGGGTCTGAAGTGTGAGTGTCAGGGATGGAAGATAATAGGTACACAGCCCAGGTCATACTGTTACTTCAGACTTTGCTCTCCTAACTTACAGGAGCAAGTAAGAAAGACTTTACAGAAAGTCTGGACCTTGTTTTAATTAATAGAAATTAATTAGAAATTAATAGAGTTTGTTTTAATTAATAACAATGGGTATTTGAATTTTAGAATTTCAGCAATTTTAATTTTATATTTAATGTGCACACACACAGTGAGATTATTAGTGTGACAAATGAAGGATTTGGCACCTCCTGGTGTATCAACATTATTTTGCTGCATAGATGTTCTGAGTTGTGTGCCTGGAGAATGCTAACATAAAGCTTTTAATGAAAGATTTTTCTGCAGGTACAGGGTATCACTCCATTTAGCAAAGACAAACATGTTTAGCAAAGAAAACTGGTTCAAGGAAACAGCCCATAGCCACAGCTCTTCTAAAAAACCAAAATACTAATTCTTTTGTATTCCTTTTCATATCCACTGCAGGACTGAATATTTCACATTATTCTTCATTCAAGTGAGCCACCATTTAACTGTGTCACAGTGCAGACTGCTGCGTGGAGCAGTCAGCATGACAAATCTTCATTCAGCCACGCCAGGTAAGGATTAGTTCCAGAGGTTCAGAAAGAATGATGAAAAATGGGTGGATTCATGAAGATGAAAATGCAATTTTTTAAAGAAACTTTTACCTTCCTTTGTCATCCTTGCAGTTGACAATGCTGACATCGATGGCTCCGATCAGCAGCGATGCGCAGCTTTCGTGGTCATTGATTCTGCCAAAAAAAAAAAGACATTTTCAAAAAGGTAAGAAACCTGCATCTTTTTCCCACTTTCCAGTATTATTTTACTTTACTTCCCACCAATAGGTCTTACTGGTTATTTATAAGTTATCCTAACACTCACATTTTTTCTTTACTCCTATCTCTCCATGTAGCCAAACTGCATCCTCTACTCTGAATTTCAGTCCGTAAAGCAAAGCTGATCCTGCAGTTCACTGTGCACAAAGGCAACTGGAAGTGCAGCACAAACCTAGAGTTAAGACCTTAATACTTTCAAATCCTTTAGTCTAAATGTCAAACACACCTGGATCTGGAAAGCACTCAGTCACAGATACCTACACACAGAAAGCTTTATCCTAATGCTTTGGGCACTGAAGATGACATCAAGATGGATCAAGGGTTGGACTTGATGATCTCTGAGGTCCCTTCCAACCCAGCCAGTTCTATGATTCTATGATCTCTTCCAACTCACGCATTTAATACTTTTCCTTCAGTGGATTTCTCAATTACTATTTTTGCTGGTTACTGTTAATTTCTCTCATGTAATTACAAAAATGAACAACGTTTAGTAGCAGTACTGGTCATACAGTATAGCTAATACCCACCCACACTGTTTTCATTTTAAACTTGCATGCATTTTTAAGCTGCACACGTTTCTTAATCTGTCTGAGAATTACATACTGATTTTTAAAGAATATAAATATTGGGGGAAAAAAATTCAACACTATCACTAGAAATTAAGTTTTCAAATATTACATTTGAGCCACAAATTATGTTATTTTAAGCAGATTAAAAAAGCTGGTGTACAGATACTTGTACTTCTCTAGTATATTGAGGGGGTTATAATTTCAAAGTTTGATAAATGACAAATCATGTTTCTTCCTTCCAATGGTGTGGAATGTAGAAGGGAAGCCTACAAAGTTGTCATGCCTGTCATTACTTCTGGAAGATACTCATTCTTCTAAAAGAATATAGAAGGAATTAAGCACTGCAACAAACATATGCAAACCTTCCTGGTTTTCAGTGCTTAATTCCTTCCTCTTCTGATGGCTCATTTCAGTAACTCATGTCAGGTCCTACAAACAAAAGCAATCTTGTCTTTTTAAAATTGCAGTTATGTTATAAAAAGTTCTGATTTTGCTCTACTGGAAGCCTTCCCATAAGAAAACATTCTGCTGTATTTGAATAAGGAATATCAATGTTTTGTTGCTGTTGCTGAAAAAGAATCATCTCAGTTCTGGCAGATGTCTTCATTTTCAGGCACTGGGTGTCAGAGGAACTTCAGAAGCTGATCCTTAACAGACCAAGACACTCTTTTATTCTGTGTCTTTTTTTCTACCACTTTTTCAGCAGGCACAAGTACTATTTTGTTATCAGCTTTGAAATTATTTGCTTATGGAAATAAAACTATTAAAAAAACCTAAACAAAACAACAGCTTTCTTTTGGCACTGTTGCTTTTTCTTGATACATCCTAAGCATTTGTTAGGGGCCATTTCTACTTACACAGCACAGTGCAATGGAGAGAAGCTGTTACCACAGAGTGTGCGGAATGGTTTTTGTTCCAAGAGTACCTCGAGGCAGTTTTCATGACCTGTGAGAGACCAAACACTTCACAGTGCTGCACAAAGCAAGTAATTCACTTCATTTTCTTAGGCTTATCTGGAGCACAATTTGAGGTTAAGTTCAAAGTTGAACACAATGTGTACATAAGGCTCTGATGTGATAGAATTATTAACGGATTATTTTTTTTTATGGCAGCAGCAAGAAAGATCCAGGCTACAGTAGCTTTTCATTTAAAAAAAAAAAGAAAAAAAAAACCACTTTTGTGTCTATGTGATGTTATGTATGCCTTATGTTAGTTACTGCCCTGCAGATCACCAAAGATGATCTTCAGTGATGGCATTAGGAAGCTTTACCCTTTTATTAAGCACCAAGTTCAGTTTAGAATCATCAGCTCAGAACACCCATCTATCCCCGTGGTCTTTTGCATGGATAAATATGAAGGTGACACCTCAAAGGAGCATTCCTGGCCCCACAGGAATCCATGGGAATTTAATCCCTGCTGTCAGTAAAACCTGAATTTCACCTTCACCTCCTGTGACCCAGAGCAAATGAGCTGCAAAGCCACTGGGAAGCACTGCTGGGATTTCACCACAGGGTGACCATCAGAGACACTAATCAGAGTGGGAGAGAATCCCCCTCTTTCATTTCAAGCTTCACCAAGCACTAAGCTGCTCTGAATTCATCTTGCCCTAAAACTGAGGCCACATTTGAACCCAGGGAGAACCTTACCATTGTAGCAAGCCCAGTGCAGTGGTGTGTAGCCCTGGTTGTCTCTCAGGCTGCAGTCTTCCTCTGAAAGTGCTACCTGCAGTAATTCACTCAGCCAAGTGGCGTGACCCCGAGCTGCTGCAAAGTGCAGAGGTGTTCTGCCCCTGCTGTCTTTACACAGGATGGAGACTTCTTTCTCCAACAGCATCTGAACACACTCCTCGTGCCCAGTCATAATCTGGTAAGAAAGGAATGAGTGAAAGGGTTAGAATAATGCCCAGGGAATGTGGAATTTCATCGGTGCGTGGGAAGAGGAACGGGCCAGGATGGGATGCAGGTGGCAGGGATGAAAGCTCCACTGCTCCCATCCATACCTCTGATAACTGAAATGTATTTGGGAATGTCTTTCAAGGGAAGCAGACTCCATTAAGTGAGGCACAAAAGCCAGGAGGAGTTTAAGACTAAGGAAACATAAATAAAGAGAGAGGTTCAGGCAACCTGAGCCTGTCTTCCCAAAACTGTGTAATGAATGTGGGAGAAAAACTGAGGGAAAAAAGGATCAAGAATATAATCAGAAATATGAAAAGCTGTTCTATCAGCTGGCCAGTTACTATCAGTGACCTCAGTATTATGCACAGGGTAGGATATCTTGCTCATGCTCATATTCTGCTATCAACACAGAACAGAAATTTTATGCCAGAGCTTTTATTACAGAATTGTGCTGGAGCCCTGAGCTGAACTGCTCACTGCAATTAGCACAGAGCTCTCTATAAATATCACCTCTGGCACCAACTTCATGTAGGGTTAAAACCTGACTCTTAGAAAATAGATGAGATCTGCCTCGAGTTTCACAGCCTCCAGATCAAAACTTCAGGGTTACTTATTTACACCATCCTCCTCAAGAAAACTTAAAATAACTGCTGGGCAGTTCTTTCCAAGAAATTCTTTCCAGAATTCATAAGGTGCTCAGTTATAAAAACAATGTAAAAATATAAAAGCTATACTAAAGTGTCTAGAGCCAGGAAAAATTGGTCTGATCAGTATTTTATCTTATTAATTTAA
This sequence comes from Calypte anna, assembly GCF_003957555.1. NCBI lineage: Eukaryota > Metazoa > Chordata > Aves > Apodiformes > Trochilidae > Calypte > Calypte anna. The sequence continues at coordinate 34,658,814 of NC_044253.1, forward strand.
GTGAATGTGAAATAAAGTCAAAAGCTGAGCGTTGCTGAGAGCAGATCTGTCCTGCTTTTTACCTCACTGACTGTGCTTGGCCATGTTTCCAAGCATTTGCAGTATTCCCTGTGTTTACATTTCATTCATCTGATATCCCTGTATTAATAGGTGAGCTGTAGCAGTCACGACAAAACCATTAAGAAACATAAAAATTAAGTTACCCCTCGGTGTAAAGCTGTGCATCCCAGGAGATCAGCTGCATCTACAGATGCATCTTTTTCAAGTAATAAAGAAACAGCATCAATGTGCCCATATGCCACTGCAAGCATTAATGGGGTTCTAGGAAAAAGGAAAAAAAAACAACAAAGAAATCAATCACAGCTAGAAAATGACCAACTCCTTGCCACTGCTCACTTACAGGGACAGAGAAGTCAGGAAGTTTTGCATTTCTCTCCATTCCTACCCCCAAATTTGTTTCTTTCACCACACTCATCTACACAACACCCAAATGAAGACCTTTTATATGAAATTAAGGTGCTAAAGCATTTCGTTGGCAATTGATGCACAACTCCTTAAAGGGGATGAAGGAACATGGGTAAACTATTCAAGCCAAACTTGGACAAACCTATCTTCCCTTTTTTATTATTTTTTTTTGTATCTGAAAGGGATCTATTCTTCTATTTTTAGATAAGTGTAATACCATTTAAACTCTATGTCTAATCAGGTATCTTCCAGGCACCCCAAATAAGTTTTTTCAACCAGTCACATTTTTACTTTAAAAACATACTTTATTCTCCCTCTCCAACTGTCATGTAACAGGAAGGAAAATTTCTGTAGGGATATTTCACATCCCTGTGTCACCTCAGATAAACATTCTGCCCCACTGCACCATCCTAACATACCAACTAAATCCTGAAACAGCAGCCTTTTAGAAAGACAAAGACTCTTTACTGAAAGATCTCAGGAGCTGGTTAGTTTGTATGGAATCTGGCCCTCAGCAGCTCTGTAGAACTGTTTTAAGTATGAAGCAAAGGCTCAGATTGATGAATAATCCTTTCCACATGGCTCAGATCAGCTGAGTGCTCTGTGATCTCTGCAAAATTCTGGGAGGACAAGTGCAGGAAACAGAGAATTTCAAATAAAATGTTTTGGTTTTTTTTTAAATGGTAAGATAGCTGAGTTTTTGCTGGAATGAGAGATGGAAGAAAACCATAATGCAGAGAACTTACTGTCCTTTGGCATCTGTCACATCAGGGTTGTCTGCAACTTCTAGCAACAGCCGTAAACAAGGTGTGTGGCCATGAATGACTATCAAGAAAAAAACACCTTTAATTAAACTCTGGTGCATCTCAGAGAGCTACCATTTCAGGTTATTAGTCCAGATTAATTCCAGCATGATACAAATGTCATGTTCAGAACAGCCCATAACACCCCTTTGGCTTCTCCCAGCTTTCCTGGCTTGATGTTATTGGAAGCCACAGCTGCTTCTCAACAGCAGGGCTTTTGCTTTTTCAAACATAAGCCACTGCTGTTGGAAACCAGTTCTGACACTGGAAATCCATCTGTGTGTCAGCTGGCTTAAAGGCTTCAGCTTCACCCAACTCATGGGACAAACAGAACAGCATTTTTTTGCTTTGAAAAACACTAATTCCTGGACTCAGTAGATACTGTGTTCTTATATGTCATGCATTCACACTGCCTACACCCTGTAGGCTGAGGCAAAAACCCTCAAACACCACCTATGCCACATCATTCTGCGAGAGAAATGGGTGCACATCATCACATTTACATCACTCATCCAATAAAATCTTAGTTGCTCTACCCAGAAAAAAAAAAAAAAAAGACATTTTTAGTTATTTACCACCAAGGAATGCCATATATATAACATGTAAACAGTTCTGCAGGGCTGGTGAGTCACTGGCTTAGGGAAAGGGGGAAATAAATCTCTTCTTTCTCTCAGAAGGAGGAAGAGAAATCAAAACTTGTTCACACCAACATCTGAAAAGGATTCTGGTGAGTTTTAGAACAGATACTCCCAGAAACTCTTAGGAGCTGACCTAAGGATTGCTAAGCATGCCAGAGGCTGCAGGGAGCATCAGCTTTGCCAACAGAGCTTCACCACTAACACCAGGGGAACATTTGCAATGGATTCCCCAAGCTAAGCCAGGGGAAAGACTGCTGGTAATAAAATCATACAGGGAACATAGAATTTAGGCTAAGGAATGAGGTCAGAGGAAGACTGTTTCCTGAGGGAGACAGACAGAAAAGAAATACTTCATAAAGGGAATTATTTCTTTACTCAAGTTACAAATCTCTTTACTGGACCAAGCTCTGAAGACTCCTGCAATTGGATTCACCACTCCAAGTCTCCTTAATTGCTGTGTTCAGCAATTGTGCTGGTGTAATTAGCAGGAATGAAGGCAAACATGTTTTTAGGGATGGGCACACAAGCCTTCTTGTTCCTTCCAGTGCACAGTGAACACTGTGCCTGTATTCACTTTGGGGGATGCAAATGCACACTGACAACTCAAGGCTTTAAATTCCACCAGCATTCTATTTGATTTCTTAAAACATGCCCAGTTTGCCTCAATACTGCAGTGACACTGTGCAGAGGTTCTGATAGGTAGCACCACTCTGTGCTGAAACACCCCTAAACAGAGGTTATTGTTATGAAAAACATAATAAAAACCATCAGCTTGCAAGTGGGTAAGAGCTGGAGGTAGAAGCTTTATACCACAGCTAACACAGCTCTGGAGTGGAAGGTTGTCTGAATAGATGTTTACTCAAAGTGCACATATCTCTCATCTGAAAACCTCCAATTTCTAGACAGTGATTTTTATTTATTCCTTTTTTTTTTGGTTGGTCCACACCTGTGACACAAGTCACACCTTGCTCATTAGCAGCCCCCAAGCTATGCTTGCAGTGATTATCAGAAAATTCTTGACCAACACAGCTGCAGTTTTGTACCATCACAGATTTTGATTTAAATTAATTAAGGGCTAGGGTTTTAGGTTAGGTTTAGGTTAGGGTTTTAGCAGGGTGAAGATCAGCTGGATTTAGTAGTTTGTATTTTTATCAAAAACAATTAAAACCCCCTCTATGTAAACTCTGGCAGCACATCTTTATATACCATTGTTTTCTTGTGGGGAACAAGGTGCTCAATTCTGATGGCAAATTTAAGAAGGCAGCAGAAAGCATTTTTTAGTATCCTGTTGAAGACAGGACACACATTTCCTTCATTCCACACATTTTATTCAGTTACTACAGACAAAATTGATTACTAATAACCTATTTGACCTTACACTTCCAGGTTGCACTTGTATGATCACACCCACAGAGCAAACTGGGGTTAGAGGATGTATATTCATTTTAATTCAAGCAAGATTAAAAGGTAAGGACAATTAAAAATGGTCTGGAAAAGACTTCTCATCCACCGAGGTACTAATTTTACTTCCCACTAGAGGTCACTGCTATGCTGTCCTGAGCCTGCCTCTCATGGAGACAGAGAAGTTCCCTCTGCCTGTTTATCTGATAGGTCCATATTAAACTATAAACTTTAAATAAAAACTATAAAATTTAAATAAATGGTAAGTCCTACATTTCCCAGCTCATGCTGCACGTTATTAGGTATTAGGTAGGTAAAGGTCAGATAAGTAGGAGAAGGTAACTGCTGCTCTTGCTGTGCCTCTGGAATCTGGAATAGAGCTAATGGAAGATCCAGGTTTGAATGTTCATGCAAAGTAAACTGAAAATATTCATAAATAATCTCAGATAAAATAATATGTAACAAAGGGCCACATATTACATACATATGTTTTTGAAGATGCATCATAAGAAAGAAGAAAAATGAGGCAATGTGTCTTTGTACCACTCAGGGGAGGACAGTCCTGGGCACAAAGGCCTTGGAGGATATTGATGAAAACAAAATGAGACCAGGAAATAGAAGCATAAAGAGTCCTGAAGGAACTGATTTATGAGGAAGATCAAAAAGGTAAAACAAATCTATGGCTAAACAATGACTCAGGATAAAAGGGAGCAATAGAAGCTGGCATGCTTCACAGTCATGCAGTGAAATGTTACTGGAGTAATATTGAGGGGTTTGGGGAATCCCTAGTCCTGTGAGCTCATTTCAAGATGGGCTGATAAAAGCCCAGCATCAGACAAGATCACACTCACCTGAAGCGTGGAGGGGGGTCCTTTTGGTGACATTGTCCTTCACAGTGACAGAAGCACCCTGGCTGATGAGAGCTTCCACACACTCTGCGTGGCCTTTGAATGCAGCCAGGTCCAAAGCAGTGCGTCCCTTCTCATCCTTCAGATCCAGATCTACCAGGGACTGGAGAAGCACCTCCAAGGCTTGGTGGTGACCATTGTAGGCCTGGGAATAGGAAATGTGGCAGGTGAAGAACCCAATGCTCCTCATTCAAAGGCTTTCAGCTAGAACTTGAGTAAAATCCAGCACTGTCCCAGTTTCCTAAGCACAGCAGAAATCAGTTTTCTTGATTCCTTCTGACGCTCTCCAACTTGAAAGGATTTTCCTAAATTACACTTTAGCCAAGAAACTAAGCAATTCCTCATGTTCAGGGAAAGAAAATATGATTTTCCATTTGCCCTGATCTTCTAATACAACCCAAGATGAACAATTTCAGGCAATAACTCCAAGACTCTTCCCTTCCTGCAGCCTTCAAACTGCAGAAGATGAGAAGGGAAGAAGAGTTTGGCAGCAAACTGAGTCCTTTGGCCCAAATGTCTTGACCCAACCTGCTGGAGCTGAGTGCTTTTTGCCTGGAGGTGGGATGAGCTGATCTCCACAGGCCCAGGCCAACCTCAACTATTCTATAGTTCTGCACAAGAAAACAGGGAAGAGGGATGATGAATCCTCAGCTCTTGGGAAATGGGAAATATTGTGATCTGTGAGGCCACACGTGCTGCATCCCCTCCCTTTTGGTGGCACAGTTTCCAGGGCACTGCTGGGGTTTAAGCATCTTTTCCCACACCTTGCTGTGTACCAGGCAGTTTTTTCCATCCTGCACATCTCCAGGAGAACATCAGAGTATCCCATTCCATGACCAAACCCAGGCTCAAGTTCCAAGCCCAAATTCATGAAATAGAGAAATATGAAAGTTGCAGCTTTCCATTTAATTTCACTTCAGTCTCTATGTTCTCTTCTTACTCAAGTGTTAGAGTCAGTATGAACCAAGAGCTTCAGCTGCCAAAAACTTCATTGACAATTCCAGCCCATAACCTGGTTTTGCTATATCTAGACCTATCATCCCTTCTCAAGTTTTTCTGAACAACTCTGTGATTAAAATTGCTTCAAAGACAGAGATTAATTAATTTTTCTAGGAGATGCTGATCCAACACTCTACACGTCTCATACTTACAGCTAAATGCAAAGGGCTTTTTGTAGCTGCAGAATCAGATTCCTCAAACGTATTGTTAGTTTTTTCCAGAAGCTGAAGAAAACAAAACAAAACAGTATTAGAACATCTTTGCACAAATTCTCATAGTCTATAAAGCAGCAGACAAAGATATATTTTGTCCTCAGATATCTGCTGTGAGCACTGAAGGGCTGTGAGGAACCTTCACAACCTTTGATCCAAAGTATTTTCCAAGTTTTTTTACATTAGGAAAAGTGCAGTTTTGGTACTGTGTCTGCAAGCAGTGTCTGATGCAGAATTCCAGATAATTCCGGCACATAATTAGTGCCAGGAGCAATCATAACTGAGCTGTGAGTCATTCATGGGCATTTTTACCATTTCTCAAAGCAGAAGCTTCTGCTGTGACAATTCTCTGAAATGCAAACACATCTTTCAACCCTTAGAAGCATCTAATAACATGCATGGCACTTGGAGCCCAAAACATTTAAAACCCAGGGATTCCTGTCCATCTAGGAGGAACTATGGATCAGAACCACTCCATGACAGGACACAAACCCTGGCAACTTATCTAAGTGAGGCTGCAAAGAAAATCACACAGTGTTGACAACAGTATTGATAATTACCAAGTTATCAATTCTGTATTAACATTTATATTATAAATTAGCATTTCTTGAGCTGTGTGTGGCCTTTTACTTAGTAACTACTCAAAGAATTAGTCTCCAAAGACCTTTGTGACTAGAAACCAGAGTTTTACAGAAAATTAGTAACAGGTGACTGTAAAAAGGAAAGAAAAGCAGGACAGGTAACTTCAACTGACTTGAACTACTTGTAAGGTTACAAGTCAATTTTTCACATAGGGTTCTTTGAGGGGTTTGGGTTGTTTTTTTCTTTTTTTTTTTTGTGAGGGGGTTTGTTGGATTTTTTTTTTACAGAGCCATTTTTTGCAAGACAATGGCACACCCTAAGCTCTGAGGAACTTCTGGTGGGACAAACTGGTTTTTAGCAGACCTCCATCAAGGATAAATTTCTCCAGAAATCAAACTGGAGCACAGGCTGGTATTAATAATGCACAAGGTGTCACAAATCACATACTAAACAAGGACATTGATCCGAATCCCATGGAAAAACTAGAAAATTAAGCAGGGATTTTGTTTATTTCTGTCTTTTGGGCCAAGCACAATGTCAGGATTGGGAAGGAAATGTTTACTGAGGCAAGCACCACACATAAGCAGAGGGGGTGTGTATGAACAGATTATATACTTTAACACATCCCTACAGAAAAAAAAAATCAAATCCCACATCAGATTTTTAGTAGGTTATGGTCTCACTGTATTTTTAAGATATTCTTCTGCTTCTATAGAAGACAGCAGTGCATAGGATGAAGCAACAGCCAGCTCTGAGCACATGAATGCGTTCTAAATTTCTCTTGTAAAGAAAATGAAAACCTCACCTAACAAACCCAAGCACTAAGCCTGTTCTGCTGCCTCCACAACTCAAACTCTCACACAGAAATACTGCCTTTAATGGGTCAGAAGGCTCCAAAAGCCTCCTGGAACAAGGCAGATAATTGCCTTGAGAGTAGATGAAAAAAAAAAAAAAGACAAAACAAAAAAACACCAAACCAACCCCCACAGAAAACTGACAAAATTAAGGCTCTAAAGAAACAAAATGTGGGACTGGAAGCCCCTCACAAAAGGCACCTCCATGGCTTAAAGCAGCTTAGGCTGGAGCAGGCAAGGCTTTAATGAGCTCATTACTCAGGGGGCTGAAGGTCCCCATCACCAAGTCAAGTGCAAACAAGAACTTGCTGGTGGAGCTGGTGGCTCCCTGATACAAAACGAGGCAGTGCAAGAAGAGAACTTCTCAAGAAGAGGAAGATTAAAGACACAGCACCCACCAACAATTTTTTTTTTCATTGTGCCTTGTCAAGCATCACTTTCTAACACTGCAAACTGAGTCACCCAAGGATAAGAACCATGCACAGAAAGTGCCAGGACTGAGTTACCAAGCAACTCCCCAGTTTCACCAGTGTTTCTATGGTTCACATGTACTTGTTATAAGAACACTTAAGACCCAGTGTCCTTGGGGACAATTATTCAGTTTTATTGCTACAAACTAAAAGCACCACAGGGTTATGATTATAAACTGTCTTCTGTGCCCCAGCTCTGTATGAAGATTAATAACTTTCACAGTCCTCACTATTTTGTTTTATTTGCAGAGTAAGGGCATTTACAGGCATAAGAGGATTTACTGCTTAACTTTATTCTTTGGTTATAAAAAAGGATTATACAACAAGATATGATGTGGGGGGTTTCCTTTTCCAGTTTTTTTGGGTTTTTTAATCAGATATGCCAGTTAATGAGTCAGGTTACTTCACGTGGTTGTTCTTAGAGACTGTATTATATTCTAAAATTCACCTCTTGCTTAAAAATAAAATAAATTAACACCCAAAAGTGAATGAACTTCTTCAGTTTGGTGCTATTTGCCATTGTCAAAAGGCAACATACTAGATTCCACATGTGTAATCTCTAAGTGGCCTTTACTTCAAAAGGTTATTAAGCAAACAGTGTTCAGAAGAGCTGGTCAAAAGGCAATTAAGACAACAGGAATAGCTGAGCATTTCTCTTCAGCAATAATTACACAGCAATGTAGCTTATCACTTCCAAGGTCAGCCAGAAGCAGCAATTAGTACCAATTGTTAATGGCACTTTCAGGCCCATATAAAAATATCTCAGCTAGGATGTCACCTTTGAGTCTCATCTTTCCTGACAAATTGCAATAGATAATTGTCTCTGCTGGGGGAAAACACACCAGCAGCAGCTTCTTTTAGATAATTTTTTTTTTAAAAGCTTGCTGGCTTTTCCAGCAAGCACAAGACTGAAGACTCTCATCAGTTGTTTCAGATGAGATACAGAAAAGCAATAGAATTATCCTCTGCACTACTTTACACCATTTTGAAATCTCAGAATTATTCTTGAACGAATAATTCAAAGGTAAAGAGTTAAAAAAACATCCTCAGGGGGTACAAGCAAGCCTATAAGCTCTTGCCATGTTTGTAAATGCCAGTGATCAAATCATTGTAATTTGATCAGCTTAAAACCAATGCACATCCTTAACCCAGTGTCTGATAGGTTTGTCTAATACCAAGCTTTAAAAATCAGAGCAATCATTGTCCACATGGATTTTACTCAGGTTTGTGGATTATGGATGAAGTGAAAATAATGTAGGAAGAAGCAGACTTAGTCTGAAGACTTTTATTTTTCTAGTCCCATGCAACTTTCCCAGGACAAAGTTTGAATCCCCAACACCCTACCAGAACAGCCACAAACAAACACTTACCTGGCATCAAAGAGACCAAAGGTCCCCTCTCTACACATCTAAACCTCAACATTCAAGCAGGCACTGATCTTCCATCTGAGCTCTCCCACTTCACACAAGATCATTTCATATCAAACCACACAAGTGCCATGCTCAGTGGGAGAGATTCTCACCCAATGACCCTTGAAGCAACACAGCTACAAATGAGAGCAAGAGATCCTACCCAGAACTGGCCAGCATCATATCCTGGGCACTTCCAGGGATGTAGAAGTCCAATTCTTTTTTGTCTGTCAAGGCAGAGTGAACCTGGAACTTTCACACTTGAATCATGTATATATTGTTTGGGTTTTGGCCAGCTATTCTACCTCAGAGGTTCTGTAAAGCTTCATATGTGGGTTTAAGGACCCTCTGACTTAGTTTGCAAAATTCCATACGTTTTTACAAAAGGTGTAGGAATGCTTTTCTTTAGAGAAATCCTTAAAAGATTTTTGTCTTCTGCTAAAAAATTTGAGTGCTGCTGAAATCCAGTGACAATAAATTCTCAAGACATGAGTTTCCATGGTATTTTTTGCCACTCCTCTCTCATTTGTGCCTTGACTGTGACACACACACACAAGTGCTTTCTAAACCCAGGCTCACCTGGAGACAGATAATTCACATTTCTGCTCTGAACCACAGACTCTCAGAACACAGACAAGTGCTGGGTCCATTTCACCAACACAAAGTGCATCACCCAAAGTCACAGCAGCATCCAGAGCAGTGCCATGCCAGCCAGGTTCGTGCACTTGGCTTGCAGCTCCTGAGACTCAGGAAAAAACTTTCTAGCAAAGCCTGTAAGCAACAGCAAGGAGGGAATCCAGGAGGAACAAAAGCAGCACACATGCAGTTGCTTGAAGCACAGGGCATGCTAGTCACGAGCTGAGGTTCTTCTTCATGCAATCATTTTTCATTTACTCACTATATCCAATGGAGTTTTGCTTCCAATCTAATTAAAAACGTCAATTAGAATAATGAAAGGCATAAATATTCAGGTATAAAAGTGATCTGCGAGTGTTTCATAGTTTGTTTGTTTGTTTGTTTGCCTGTGGGACAAACTGCACCAACAGAACCCTAAAGCAAGACCCCATCTCCTGCACACCCATCCCCACACTGCCCACCTGCAGATGAAACATTCCTAAAGCCAGGGGACTACTGCCTCCTATCAAAACAGCCACTGAAAACGCCAGGTGCATCACTTCAATTGCATCCCCTCTTCAGGGGAAGGGGAATGTTCAGTCATTATTCAAAATGTTCAGTGACAACCCTCAAGATCAAATCTCCTCGGGCTGACCAACTCCAGACACAGAGACACAAACACACACTGCAGGGGACTGTGCCTGATGAAGCTGTGGATGGCCTTGCAAGCTGGCAACCAGCAACAAGCCAGGGATGGTGTCTTTCTGAAAGTCTGTTCTTGCAGGCACACATCTGGCCTTGTAAAAGAAGCCTGATCACACCCCCAGCATCCCTACACCCACAGCTCCTTCCATGCTCTGCCTGCAATGCCATCTGCCATGATCCAGTGCCCTCTCCACTGGATACAGGAGATGAGAACAAGTCAGATATCCTTCCCACCTTCACATTTCACCATCACAGACAGGTATTTAAGACCCCTCTCCAAACTGAAGGAAAACTCTCTCCTGCAGTTCTGCAATGGCCTTGTTATTCTCTGTCAGGAGGCAGCAGATGTAAATGCCTTGCTTCTCCACCTCAGGAAAATAAAAATATACTCCGGTTTTAAAAAAGGATTCAATCTCTCAAAAGAGATAGAAAATAAACCTCAGAAACACTCAGCAATACTCCTATCCTACAAGCCAAGTGCCAGCAGAGCACCCAAAGCAAATGGTTGATTTCTGCACCCCTGGAGCCCACAGGCAGCATCAGCCTTCTAGAAAATGTTTATAGGGTCAAAATTACCTAGCTAGGAGTACATAAAATCCAAGCTAAATTATCCTGTCAGATCTGTGCAAACACAAACACAAATTTTATTTGTTTGGGTCGAAGGATTTGACCTTTTCACTCCAGATCCTTATTCCTCCCAATAGGTCTCCTCTCCCCACATAGAAATTTAAGTAAATTCAGGCCCAGGTATTGGGTTGGTACCTACTGCACTTATTCGGACATCAAGGCTTCCATGAATCCACCTACCATTATTCAGGGGATTCCAGGACTGCCAGACAAATTAGGTTTATTGAAGTCATTTCCAAGCACTAAGTTCTTTTCCTTCTCAGAGCCACCTGAGTTGCTGATTTTGAGTTTCCTCCACTATTTAAGGAGCTCCCACATGGGAAAAGCCCTCACAGACAGAGGTACCAAGTCACTCCCCACATCAAACACTCCCACAACTGGTTTCCAGCTGAGCTCTCCTCTCATGGGCTTTTCCTACTGGGAAAGCTCCCTCTGTCCCTTCTCCCTGCCACAAGCAGCTGGGCCTTGCTTCAGCCAGACTCAGATTTGCCTTTTCTTCTTGCTTAAACCATGCTCTCCACCCAGCCCCCAAGGAATTAGCCCCTGTGCCAGTTCCCTTCCCATCAGCCAAGGAGTGAATTGCATGTGCTGATGGAATAAAGAGAAGAGCAGATTAAAATCAAAATTATTTCTCAATTCTTAATGGTCAGACAAGAGGTTTCACTACAGGAGAACAGGCATTGAGTCCTGCTTGCCTTAACACTGCACAGAAACCTATTTTTACCAGCACAAAGTGCCTGACTGGTTCTTCAGACAGAATTTTAATGTGAAATTGCAGTTTAATTATCACTCTTTTCACACCAATAAGGATTTTGTGACATAATTTCAATATTAAAACATGTGCTTTTTTGTTTGGTGTCTTGTGGGGTTTTTTTCCAAAGTAGCTTGGTGATGTGATCAGCTCTGAAATACCATCCAGCAATGGTGAGTGATATCCCTGAACAATAAAGAAGTCACTAACAGTCTAAACAAATGGCAGGGTATTTTTAGGAGTAGGAAAGCAGCTGGGAGCTCGAGTTGCTTGCCCACACATGCCCACCATTCAGCCTTAAAAAGAGGGAGAAAGAATTCAAGAATAATCTGTTTTCACTCTTCTCCCTTTAGCAACATCACATCAACCACCCCACTAATACCCCAGACAACCTTAAAAGAACTCCAGGAAAATGAGCTCTGCCATTGCAATGCTCTGGGGTTGAACACACAAACACAAACTTTATTTTTATTTATTTGACCTTTTCACTCCAGATCCTTACTTCTCCCAATAGCTCTCCTCTCCCCACATAGAAATTTAAGTAAATTCAGGCCCAGATATTGGGCTCAGAGTAAACATGCAAGCCAAAAAGTGAGAATATCTTTTCATAGACAACCTCTCAAGCTGTACTCAAACATGTAAATATTTTTTAATGCTAAGAGGCTACAGTGTTGGATCCTCCATTGAAGGAAACTCCTCTGAAGATGCAGTATCCAGTGTTTGGGTTTTTTTTAAGTGACCATAACTTAGAAAAAAGCTGGTTTAGATACCTGTTGCAAAAAACAGGTGGGAGAGGGAAAGAAAAAATGAATCTTACACAGTCTGTGAGAAACTTGGGATATTCTGGAACACTGAAATAATTCCCTTACCTTTTGCTGACTATCAGTATTGTGCATATATAGAAATACCAGTAACAGTTACTCACAAACCCAAGCTTATTGTTTAGCCCACTTAGTTATGATCAGATTCATATTTTTATATCAACCCTTTCCTCTATGAGTTTTGTGCCCACAAAGAACTGTCTTTTTCAAAGGAAGATGATTTGTGGGTATTTCCATTTATGGACTAGCAATAATAAACCAAAAATATTCATCTAAGGGATAAAACAGCAAAATAACAGTTGATTTGACACTGAAAAATAATACTTTTATTTTTATGAACCTGCCTGAAAATCTCTTCTTCAGGATGGAAGGGACTAGAAATATTTTAGGAGTATTCTGTACATCAGAGTTCCAGGGTTAAGGATTAGAGGCTCAAAGTTAGCACTTTCAAGAAAGGCATCCATTTATCTCTGTTATTGCATGCTGAGCCCAAAACTTTAAAAAAAAATCTCCTTGCCTATCCACAGAGATATTTACACTGGAATTTACAGTATTTATGCTAAGGCTGCTGGGCTCCTGCTGCTCCTTGAGTAAGAGCAACTTAAAATACTGTGGATATTCTTTTCCTTTCCACCAGCACAGAAGAGAAGAACAAGAAAAATGTATTTCCAAGACAGCCAAGTCCTCCTCAGACACAATCAGCTGTCCTTCTGCACCTCCTCTAAGCACCAACCCACGGAGCCAATAACCTGCAGCATTCACAGGGGTCACACAGCACCCAGGAGAACCCAGGGCAGCTCAGGAGGCTTTGCTATATTTATGTCCTTAAAAAAACCAAAACCGTTTGGTTTTTGTTCCTACAGAGAGCAGGCACAGCAGAGGACCCCTCCATCCTCACAGTCAGGTCAGGAGAGATCATCTCTAGAAGAAAGTTCTAAACAAGGCAAAGCCAAAGTGGCTGCTACAAGCAACAGAGAAGCAGTGATATTTTAACTGTCCTAAATATACAGGATTGTAGGTGGGAGCTAAAAAAGCTTAACATCCCACCTGCAATTCTGCCCCTGGAGTAATTACAGGGCAGTTTCCTGGCTGCTGCCCCCCTGAGAGAGGCAAGCTGCAGGAGTCCTCTGGTGCTGGCAGTAGCTGGCAGCTGGTGAAGGTGGTGTGAAAGCAGAGCAATAATCAGTATTTTGACTCTTCAACAAAAAAGGAAAGACTCAAGCAACAGGAAACACTCAACATCTCACAGTGTTCTCAGTAAAGCATGAATATCTCTACAATTTTCCAATTAGAGCTTTTTTCTTTTTTTTTTCCCCCACAATGGAAGTCTGTTTATGTGGTACACAACCACTCTGGATCACCCTGAACATCAAGCAGCTCTGCTAACACCCATCTTTATCACCCCTATTTTTCACAAGTCACAAACTCCTACGAATCCACACTCTACATCTCCCTAATCCCATGCTGAGCTAGAAACTTTTGGTCTAGGATACTAAAAACCAACCAACCAAACTCCCTCCCAGTTCCAGTGCACAAAAGGTTGATCTGGATTCCCAGTAAACGCATCGATGCTGCTAAAATTTCCCCAGAGGTAAAAAAGGAGGTGCAGGCACACAGCTGACGTGTGCCATCATCCAGAGGACTCAAAAAATAACATCAGGGGAGTTCAGAATCCTAGCATTTAAACATATCTATAAATATATATCAGGAGATCAGAGGTTTCTGAACCACCTGAGCACTCACCAGCTCCAAGCACTGCCGGTGGCCGTAGGCAGCAGCGTAATGCACGGTGTTGTATCCAGCTTTGTCCTGGATGGATGGATTGGCATCATTTTGTAGGAGGAATTCCAGACACCTGGGGACAATTCACGTGTTGAAATGATTTCTCATTTCAATATTTAACAGACTCAGCCCTCACTGCAACTTGGAGTGGCACTGAAAACTGGAAATTTATTCTGTATTTCTAGCAGCACCTCAAATCCCTTAGAATTTTCCCTTTTTTCATCAATAGCTCCCCACATTCACAGTTGTTTTTTTAAAACACAAAGTCCCCACACATCTTTGGGGAGTAAAAAATCATCTTCAAGCCAACCTTTGTGGCTACTAAAATTTTCTACTACCAATCCTGAAAGTAAACTACACAACTCTGTCTTGTGAGGTGAGCAGTGGTAATAAAATACTTCACTGCACTGATTTCCTGGCATGTGCATACATAAATATATTTACTTATTAGCTGGGTTTTACTGGTCTGGACTTTTTGGTTTTGGTTTTTTTTGTTTGTTTACATCCATTTTCAGAAGATGCCTGATGCTCTTTATAGCTCCTGTCACTTTTTCTAATGCCATCAAGAAATTAGCATTTTGCTATTAGCACTTTCTCCCATAGCTTGAAATTTGAAGTGAATGTAGAGCTGTCGTGTGAAAAAGGGGATTTTTTAAAACAAGAAAACCATCATTAAGCAGCTAGATGAAAATGTCAGTCTGAGCAAAGACATTAAGGAAGCCACTGGCTACTTCTTTTTGCAACACACATACTCAGTGCAAAGCATCAAAGTGACAAGAATGAATTGGTAAGTACATCTTCAATTAAGAAACAGCAACAAGCACAGAGACAGAAATATTAAGGAATATGTGCACAGAGAAGAGAGCAGAGCTATTTTCCCTAAGGTGAGCCCTGATTCCAGCCAAGCATTGTGTTTAGCACAGCCATGAAGGAGCAAAAGCAGAGTGTAAACTGCAGCCCAAAGCAGGGGCATTCTCCAGAAATGGAGCCTGACTGCTTTATTGACACCAAACTTACAACGCAGCTTCCTTTTCCTTCATCTCACTGGCTCTTTCAAGTTCTTCAGCATTTTCAGGGGAGTTACCTAAAATATTCTTTCTTCTTTGCACAGAGGACAGAAAAATGCAACTTAGTTTCAAAATACCAAAATAGCAGTGATTTTGATGCTGCCACCCAGCCCCAATCTCCTCTTCAAGGAACTGACCTCCTCCAGCCAACAGTAAGAATTATACCAGTTTTTTATATGTATGTGTGGATATAAAATATATTTATATATTTGTATGAGTGTAGCACCCTCTGGGGCTGCAGCTATCAAGCTGTAGAGACAACAGCAACATGGCAGGTTCTTTTCTCACAGGTCAATGCCAGAAAATTTTATAATCAGAAAGAGTTTCATCATCACTTTCCAGAATCCTTCCCTCTCTCCCACAGCATTCTGCATTTTGTTTCCTTTGCAGAGGGTAAATCAGGGTTAGCACAGTTTGCTTCTTCCTACACTAACCTGCTAAGCTCTTCTGCAGCATTTGGAATGCAGAGAACCTGAAATCACTGATATTAAATTGATCTATCTTGAACCTGCATGAGCTGTGATGGACTTTTCCTCACTTTCTGTGAAATATCTTGGCCATTCTGTGTGGATCTCCTGGTTCAGGTTCTGTAGATTCTTCACTGAGTTCAACCTGTTCTTCATATTCCTGCACATTTTTGGTACCTCTGCTCCCCAGCTGGCTGGGTGGCAAACAGAACACTGATTTGTGATCTTTCAGTCACAAGATTGTGATGATGATCTTTCTTGGCAACCAAGGCTATCACAGAACACCTTCACACGCTGCTGCCATCAGGGATTAGAAGCTTGAAAAGTTTCTAGAAGAGTCTGGTAATTTCAACCCCAATATTACACCCAAATTCCAGGCTGGATTCTGCACAATGCAGAACAGAACATTCTTCCTTTAACATGCAATTTCCAACCTCTTTTTTTTTGCCATTCTTCCTGTGGGTGAAAGCAAGAAGGGATTGCTCTACAAACCCAGGGTCTGTCTGATGACCACAGAGTTGGAGAAAATGTCATTATGGATAAAATAACTCCCCTGGATATTAACACTGCAAGCTCATAGCCAGTACTCATGTGCTACACTGAAATCCTACATGCATCTGCTTTTGGTTAACTCCAAACCAGTGAGATCCCAAAATAAGATTCCCCAACAGAATAAGCAATGACCTGGAGAACCAGTTTTGTAGTCAGAAACCACAGTCCCCTTTTTAATGAAAATGCTGTTGTGATGCCCACTGCAGGAGAGGGCACCTCCTGCAGACCATGAGCAACAACAATTACCAGAAATGCTGAAACAGGAGGGCAGCCTCCCTGCATCCAGGCTTCTCCCTTCTCATTAGCTGCCCACATCCACAGCTAAATAATTATGAATATTCCTTGGACTGAGGCTGCCTGACCTGGGGAGGGTTTTTTGCCATTCAGCAGTTAAAAATAAAAAAAAATGCTGACCTATAAAATAATGTATTGCAAATAACATTTCATCTGTGTAACAAGGCTTCTCCCAGACATCTCAAGCTGGAAAATTTAATGAGAAGACACTACCACCACATCAGAATCAATTTAGGTTTGGACTATGGGGGCACATATTCCTGCCAGCATTCAGGTTGTGACTGAAGCTTTTTTATTTTATTTTCTTCATTTTTAATTAGTGATGGGAGCAGGTGCATCTTTAAATTAACCAAGAACTTGTGTAAATGCAGGAACTTCTCCTATAAAGAGCCAAAAGCTGAAAACCACACAGAATCAAGTGTCTCAACACCCTGGGCAAGACAAAATTAGAAAAAGGCAGTGGTGAAAGCCTTCCAGAAGCCCACTCTGATCATAATGCCAAGCACAGATCTTTGAAGATCCTGCTGCCTTCTTCCCAGCACTGCTCAGGTTTGAAGGTGATAGGGAAAACAATCTTCTTTACCAGCACAATCTCAGCAAGTGAGGAAGAAGCTACCAAGGCCCTGGTATGGCATTCTAACCTCCACTCTAAAGTTAAGTCAGAGTTTTCCCCCAGTGGCTTTGAGAAGGTGTTCTGCTGGGAATAAACCAGGTGTATTTTTATCAGACTTTGCTATATGAGAAACCAAGAAATTAGTTCCTCAGTGTCTAAAGGAATGAGGCTGAGAAGCCTCATTAAACAAATACAGGTTGCTAACAATTTAAAGAGCACTAACAGGGTGACTGAGCCTGTTTCATACAGGATGGGGAAGAGATTGCCAAAATATGCAGCTAGCTGGGAATTAGAATTTGCAGTCACTAACCACAGGATTTCTAAGTTTTGCAGCTGTTTTCCTCCTTTCTCACAAGAACAGCACTGCCTTCTGCCAAAGGATATTCCCCAGGCCTCTCCCTTTTTCAAGTCTCTAAAAAACAACCCTGTTGGACAGGGTGAGCATTTTCACCAGCTCTGTCAGTGGAAAGAGGCTGATGGTTAGATCTAGCCCATCCTTCCCATAAAGTCTGTCTGCATGGCCAGATGTTTGTCTGTCACAGCAGCCCATCTGGGAAAACCTCTCCTGCTGCTGCCTCTCACTCCATCCCTTCTGATGGACTCGCAAAGCAGATGGAGAAAAAAATCCTCTGATCTGATTCTTGTGAAGAAACCACACAAAAGGAAACATGAGACAAAGAGTTGTGAGAACAGTTCAGTGGGGTAGGGGGGGCTGCAAAACTCTGCCTTACATGAAAGGTAAACCATGGAGCTGAAATGCCACATCATCTGGGGGCTTGGCTTAGAAGTCAGAGCAACAAACATCCCAGAGAAATTCCTCCACTAGCAGCACCATTTTTTTTTTGCTTGAGTGGCACAGCATCATGAAGAGAATTGGAAGACAATGATTTTAGCACAATGTTTGAAGCCAGGGAAACAAAAGAGGCTCTCTCACTTTCTGTCCATGTCAGAAGCAGCAGCATAGTGCAAAGGGGTGCGTCCCCAGTCATCTGTTTCATTGATGCTGGCTCCTGTTGTCACCAGGCTCTCAATGCAGTGGAAATGACAATTTGCAGCTGCATAGTGCAAAGGTGTCCTGGAACAGAAGTGACAATTTGTTACCTCAGTGCTGAATGTTACCAACCATGCTGAGCTGCTGCATCCCTAGGGATTTCCAGCAGCTGGGATCCAGCATGTTCCTGGGAGGAGGAAATGCAAAGTGAGGCAAACTTCACAAAATGATGTCTGAATGGGAAGTTTGGGTCTTCCCTGTAGGATCCAGAGCCTCAATCCTTGCCTGGCAAACAATCTGTTCCCAGGTTTCTTGCATACAGGCTGCCTTCTGCCAGCTGTGAGTGACTCTCCCAGCATCTTATTTAGCTGGCATAGCCATAGCAACAATTCATAGAGGGGAAAAAAAGACCTCTAGGAAGCACATCAAAAAGCAGGGATCCTTCCATCGTAGAGAATTCAGGCAAGACAAAAAGGAATGAGGAAAAAAACCATAAAGAAACCTGTGATATTTTTAAACCAAAAAATATGGGTGGGGATGGCTTTTATGTCTTTAATGCAGTCAGCACCTATCTGGCTAGCAGGTAACTGCTGCAGCAAAAAGACCAAACTACTACTTTATTTTACTGTCATTTTTCATAGAACATATGATTTCCAACCTGAAGTGGTCTTTCTTTCTTGCCTACTTGATTCTGGCTTTGTGATTTTATATTGCTTTTTCAAATGAGCTTCGTAATTCACCTACCTCCCACATTTGTCCTTCTTATTAAAATCTGCTCCACTGCTTTGCAAGAGTTTTATACATTCAACATTACTGCAAAGAGAAGAAAACAAAACATGAACAAAAGTTTACATCTGTGTTGCCCCCTGCTAATAAAAAAAGGGGAAAAAATCACTGAAATTTGTCATACTTGCCATGAAAAAACAGGCTACAGCCAACTACAATGTGTAATTCAATGAAAAAAAAGTAAAGTCTTAAAGAAACTTTTTTTTTTTTCTCGCCAGAAATCCTCAAAGTTCTCTTCTCCAGAAAAGACACAAAGAGAGCACAGTAAATGCAATCTGAATTCAGTTTGTTTGGGGGTTTTCAATAGGAAAAATGCTTCCCACACTGAACTGGTATTTTATAAGAGAACAATTTTTATTTTTTTTTTAAAGTTGTTTCTCTCTTATAAAATGCCAGCCTAATAATGAAGAGGTGACATTTAACAAGATCCACCCTCGTTCTGCAGAGCATTCAACAGTAATCACTTGGCTCAAATTCTGTTTACTTGGTGAGATCTAATCACCAGGGTTACTTTTAAGTTTATTCTCCTATGATTTGATGCAAGCACATCTCTGTTTTATTGAACCAAGGGCAGAGCTGTGGAAAGGGATTTTCATACCAATACTGAATTTCTGTAAGTGAATGAGTTGGGCTCTGCTGCTTTGCAGCTGTTGGAAGAATTCAGCAGATCACAGCTGCTTTTTCATCTTGTTTAAAGCCAGGTGATTTTTAATAGGAAATGCCCCAGCTGAATTCTCACACCTTTTGTAGTTTAAGTGAATAAATGTCTGACTCCAGACAGAAAACTAAGCCAGAAAACTATGTAAAGAAGCAGAGCACTTTCAAGGCTCCTTGTCATTCACAGGGGCAATAAATCATTTGTGTTGACCATCAGATGAGCAGGGCTCTGAGCAAGGTTCTTTTCCCAGTACCCATGCAGCCCGTTGGGTTAATGGGAGTAACAGGCACATGTCAAGCAAAAAAACCAAAAAACACACTGGATTGCAATATGCTGGCCTGTGTTCATCCCTCCTCTAAACTGCTGTTGCACAGAATACTCACCACAATGTACTAAAAATACCAGCACTTGTTAGGAATGACAACTGTAGTAAACAGCTGGAAATATATGGTTTATTTTCATGTGCCACTTTTGCTCCTTAAAAAGTCTTCAGGGCTTTGTAAGAAGCAAAAGTGGCTCATGAAAATAAACTAGGGGCTCCTCCTTGGGGCTCCCAGGTTGTTTTCATTATCTTTTTGGGGTGCAGCCTTGTTGAAGAAGTAGCATCTGAAATATACTACAATATTCTCCATCCATGAAAAAGTCACATGAACTCTATCAGTACAAGGCTGCACCTCTATTAATACAAAGAATGATACCATGAGAGTAACAAAACCAGTATTGGGATCAATATGATTAGGTTTTGGTAATAACAAAAACTTTGTGATCTACAGTTTGGTTCACCAAGAAGGAAAAAGCATCTAGAAAGACTGCCAAGAGTTTGCTGTGGATGACCACTTCTGCTTGCTACAACCACAGCCAATCCAAGCTGGGTTCTAGCCAAGGCTCCATTTCAGCTGTTTCCTGTGTCCTCAAGAGAAGAGTCAAAACTCTGTGTCCTTTTGCTAGGACAACTTCACAGCATTCCACTGACAATTATTTGGAAGGATTCAAACTCACTAGATGGAATATTTGCAATTTAAATTGACATATTTCAGTTTTCCTTTCTTTCCATTTCTGGCCTGCCACCACTTATCAGGAATGACCAAGAGAACAAGAATTTCAAGGCTGCTTGTTTGTTTTGGGGGTTGTTTTTTTTGTTTTTTTGGTTTTTGTGGCTTTTTCTTTGAGAAACTTTTAAACTTGCACTTGAGAAATGAGAAAGAGGAAGACGAGCTCCATTTGGATGCCAGGACTGGAATCTGATGGGCAGATGTTGCATCTTCAGGACACAGTCCAAAGGTGGAGGCCAGGAATAACTCCCCTGCCCACAGCAGCCCAGAAAAGGGTTTTCCCTATGCCTGAAACCCATATTTCAAAGCACAACCAAGGAGATGTAATCAAACCATCTCCTTTACTTCCCAAGCAGCCCTGACACGAGGGCGGTGGCAAAAACTGCCTCGAGTCACCAAAATTTGGCATCAGATGGCTTGTGCTTCCCTTGCATGGCAACAAATTCCTCTGTGGATGACCTGGTCATGTTGTCTGGCATCAAATCTGCAAGGAAGCCACCAAAGAACTTGCAAGAGCAATGCTGAGTCCCAGGTACTCACCCTCCTGCAGCGGCAGCGTGGAGGCACGTTCTTCCAAAACTATCAGGGGTGTCTATTTCAAAGCCTGCAGACAGCACGTGCTCATTACTAAACAAGGACACTATGCTATGCTTTTGTCCTAGTTAAACCACAAGAAACATTGCAGAGACAGAGAAATCAGTTAGTTGGAGAAAATAAGGAAAAAACAAAAAGAGGAAAAAACAAACCAAATGAAAAGGCAAACAGAACGCACGCAACTAGAGTCAGAAAAGAGGGGGTCTGAGCTGCTCGGGTTTGGCAGCTCTATAAAAAGAGCTGCAAAGTTGATGAGCATCTCTTTCCCCATCCAGCTCTGCTTCTTCAAACCATGTGGTAGGCATGTAGGAGGCAGATGCTTATCAAGAGGACTCATGACAGCAGGACAGGAAGACAGAAAACACGAAGAAATAAGGAGAAAAACCACAGCGTGGGTTTTTTTGGCTTGGGAAGAGGCTCCCAGCATCAGGGAGGGATTTCCATCAGGATGCAAAAGGGAGAAGACATAAGTGTGGCAGTAATAAATCTGGACACTCAGCTTTCTCCCTTCCTTCCTAATCTGGTGATCAAGGTGAGCACACCAGGGTTTAATGTAACAGTTTATGTCACTGCCATTTTTCACACTTTTTTTTATATCCTACAGGATTCAAATTTAGGGTGAGGGAAGCAGACACCAGAGAGTATATGTGTTAAGGAATGAAGCAATTTTCTAGAAAGAGCATTCTATTTGCCTCTTTTTTTTTTTTTTTTTAAACTTCTGTCAACTCTTGCCTGGAAAAAAAAAAAGCAAATGGGATTTGGCATCTGATTACTGCCTCTCCTGAAAGGGTTGCACCAGCAAACTCCTGCTCCTGAAGGAAGGATCCTGAGACTGCTCTCTTGACACTCCACTCTCCCTCTTGTGCACACCAAGCTTTGGCCAGCCTAATTCCTTTACCTTGGTGAGATGCAGAAAGAAACTTTAGCTGCATCTACAACAGATCATTAGTGAGATGTAAGTACCTGCACCAGTGGTAATACCTACTCCAAGGAGGTAATTTCCTGAATTATTTCTTCAGGCAGGGTGGGAGGAACCTAAACCAAAATGGGTCTGGCTCTCACTTTCCTATGGTGTGGAAAAGGGTCCTACATTTCCTCCCTTTTCCTGGTGAGTGACTATAAACACTCTGAGCCTGCCAGGAGAAAAGGGGCAGGAGCACTGCAGGATGCACAGAGGGACCAGCACGCTGTTAGGGAAGCCTCACACGCTGTACACCACACCCCCAACACAGCAGCAGCACAAGGAAGTTTGGTTTTTTTCTTTGAACAGCTCACAAAACTGAGGCTAAAGGAGGTAGAAGGAACAGAGACACAGACAATTTCAGCTCCATGGCCAGCGTGGGGGTTACTTACCTGATGACAGCAATTTCCTGCAGCAGTCGGAGTGAGCGTTCAGCGCTGCTAAGTGGAGAGGGAACATGTTGTGGATCCCACACCTGAAAGGCACAAGAATCTCATCACACACAGCCAGGGGAAATGCAGCTGCAAACAAGCACAACACATCCAAAGCTCCTTCCACAGAGGTGCCTTTATCTTTTTTTTTTTTTTGTAGTCCTTTTCAAGGAAGATGCTGCCTGCTGTGGTTTTTTCTATCTGCCTCCTCAGGAGTTAAAAATATTCTGATACAGCAAAATCTTGGCATCATGCTTTGAACAGAATGTGGCAGGAAGGCTTCTAAAAATTCAAGATGAAAGCCAAGGTGAGGGAGTAAGGAAGCAACAGAGAAGACCTTGCTTGGAGTCAATTTCCTGCTGTGGGATGAACAAATTTCTGTGTTAGCTCGACACACCACATCTGCCATCTGAGGTAAGAATACTGAGAAGATCTGGGATTTCTGAATTCCACCTTTCCTGCAGTTAACATCCTCCAGATAACTCTCATGTGGCTTTTCAAAGCCTCCTCTTCTTCCCTCTGTTTTCCTTGGGGCTGGACTCCTCCTTGCACTTTCCTTTAGGTTGCTGTGACATCTGCAGTTTTCTTTTTCTACTCAACACCTCATTTTCCTATTTGTGCCAGCTACTCTCCTCATACATCTTCCCAAATTCTACCCCCCACCCCATTTCACACAAAACCCTCTTTCCAGTTACATTATGAACTGCTCAGAGCAGACACACTGGGTGAAAATTAAAGGAGGCACCTATCCTTTGGCAAACACATAATTTTAAAATCAGATGAGTTCTCAGCAGCTTTTAATAACACCAGCAAATCATCTCAGTTCAGTCCCCAAGCATAGAAGACGTGTGGGTTTGGACATCTTGGCTTCTGCCATATAGCATTGTTTTGTGAATGGCATCTTGTTATTCTGGAAATATTACCTGACAGGCAGTCCTCCAAGTGCACATAAACACAGAGCCTCTGAAACCAACTATCTGGACAAGATTATCATCTCCTGCCTGCTTCAGCAGATGGATGTTTAAAAAATGACAAACTCTGGAACAATAGCAGATGGGTTCAGATCTGCCCTTCACTCCTGTGGGACAATTGGTGGATGGGAGAGTAGGATCACCCCATGGAAGAGGCTTCCAGATGCAGACAAAGGGATTTGTCTTTCTGCAAAAGGTGCCATAAATCATCCTTATGTAGGAAACTCTAGACAAAAATGAATGTGGATGTTTATAAGGACATCTTGCCT
Source organism: Calypte anna (assembly GCF_003957555.1). NCBI lineage: Eukaryota > Metazoa > Chordata > Aves > Apodiformes > Trochilidae > Calypte > Calypte anna. The sequence continues at coordinate 34,682,562 of NC_044253.1, forward strand.
TCTCTAACAGTTTCTACATACACATATTTACTAATTGTGGTCTGCTTTTAAAAACTCATCCTTTCCAGAATCCACAGGCCCATCCTTCCTTTGCCTTCACATTAAATTTGCCCTCCTTGCTGCTTCACTACACTAAGGGCTGACTGTCCTGCCCTTCTGATTCTGCCATCAGAATCTTCATTTTTCTAGTGTCAGTATTTACGTCTCAGAGTAAATCCATTAAAAATGGACATGGCAGCTTCTTCTTTGAGGGAAACAGCACAAGCTCCACCAAACTGCTGCATCTGTATAATCAGGTCACTTTTTTTAGCCATGGCTTAAGATCTTTAAGTGAACAGTGGACATTCTATCTCTGTGCTTCTTCCTACAGCACATTCCCTCTATCTCCACCTCCACCTAGTTATCTAAAGCAATATTTTTCTTCTTTTGGTCAAGATTTCAACCTAGCACATTCTGGCTTTCCATCAAAATACTCTAACCTGTACAGGTGCTACCCAGTGTCACACTTCTTTAGTGCTGCTCATGCTGTCCCTCCCATCACTTACAGACTTTCACCTTTAAAAGCAGTTATTTCCAAGACTGAATGAGCTGCTTGCAGTTGTTGCTCACATTGCTGCAGAGTTTCTTTTTAAAGCCAATTCAGGGAGCTCGACCAGATTTATTTATGTGCAGCACATAAGAAATCCCCTTCCCAGCATTTCAGTGCTCCTTGTTTAGCACAGTAGCATCATTTGGATCTGCCTGAGCCAACTCCTCACTTCACTTGTTCCTGCTGCTGGAAAAAGTGTTTTATTTTATCAATGTTCCACTCAGCCAAGTGTGAAATAGAAATTTCTAAGTGGATAACCCTGACTCAAGAGTGGGCTATCCCACTGGCATCACATTTTCCCTTAAACTTCAAGATAAAAAAGCCAGATTGGGACTTATGTACTGGGGAAAAAGCTAGGAAAAACACTCATCTATTTAGAGAGCAAGATCTTCGTGCTGGCTGTGCTAATAAAATCCAGTGACATTAGCTGAAGCCTGTGGAATTTCATTATCCATGCCCACTGAAGATCTGTTCCACCCTTTGAGTTTGCACGGTGACAAGTCCTACTTGATAAAGGAATATGGGCAATGTGCCACTTCCTGAAACAACACTGAGCAAACAAACCAAATACCAAGAGCTGCAAGTACCTTTAAAATGAAACCCAGCTCATTTGCCTCTGAAAACATGTTTTCCTAACTGGGTAAATCAAGAGAAGTCACAGATTTCTATGGTAGAAGACTCTTTAATTTAATTTCGAAGACTTATGGACCTAATTGCCAAAAACTTACATTCATGAAGTGTGATGCTGCTATGAAACACCTGGTACCCATACACCTTGTTACAATGAATTTATCTGCTCTTACACCCTTTTGGTTACCTTCAGGTTTGCCTTTTTCATTTGAAAGACACTAAGAACCTCAATATAACTAACCAATAATTAAGTACTCTTAAAAATAAAGCATCTGCCAATGAGCTGATAATACTTATGGTATTGTGGGTGGTCTTGACACATGTGAAGGGGGGGGGGAAACCCCAAAGAAATAATTGAAGCAGAAAGCACCAACAGCACTTAGAAATGTGTCTAATTTAACTCCTGGTCCTTCTAGTCAAAAACTCCTCCCAAGTCCACAAATTAAAAGCAGTCCTATTATTTCAGCCACCTGAATATCAAAAACCATGCAACACCAAGACAGTCTCCAGCTATTCTGAGATCAGAAATAGTCATTCATGTCTGCTTTGTGCTACTGCATTTTTATTATCTTACATCTTACCAGAAAAAAAAAAAATACTCACCACATGGGGCAGGCCACTAGACACCAGGCTAATTTAGATACAAAGGAATAGGAACAAAATTCCCTTGCAAGGCACCAGAATTTTTGTTTCAATTGTGTTTCCCACACAAACTCACTGCCAGCAGACTTATGGAATAACTGTGGTCAAGGAGCACTTCATACACATACACATGGACTTCACTGTGCCACACCAATGCTTCAGGAAAAAGCAGCAGCACTTGTGCTGCTTGTCAAGAGTAGGAACTTAGCAAAGCTTCCTTCCCCTCCACACTGCCCAAGTGTTTTTATTTTATGCCCCACATCACCCCCAGTGCAATTCCCCCTTCTCCATTTTCACCTCCCCCCCTCCAGAACCTGAGGAAGGAGCTGTGTTTCCAAGGCACCAGGGCCAAAAGAGACAGCTCCAGTCCAAGCCACCTACTTGGCAGTGTCAGCTCCACTGTGATGAGGGTGTTGATCAAAAGCTCGTGCCCATATTGCAGCCCGTGCAGGGGGGTGTTCCCATCCTTTATCCACGCAGTCGATTTCCCCTCCTGCAGGAGACAGTTTGCAGGCAAGGTTAATAGTAGGAGAGCAAACCAGAACCAAGTGAGCACAGACAGGACTTCTTCTACTTGATGCAAGAATAACCAGCCTAGCCATGGAGACTGTAGATTTCAGAGACTGAGGGCCAGCAGACACAACTGCAGTGGTGTGGAAAGTGGTCAGCAGTGGTCAGCACATGATTCCCACTCTGAAGGTACAAATGGATGCTGTGAATTTAAACTAGAAAAACCAAAACTGCTGAGATTATCCCCTAGTTTATAAAGAACACTGTCACAAACCTCAGCTTGTAGGACAACAACATTGAGTTTTGCTCAGAAACCAGCAGGAAGACACTGCAAATGGCAAGGACTTGTGTGCCTTCCCTGGGTCCTTACAAAAGAACAACCAACCAGTGCTTTCAGCAGAACTTCTGTTGCAATTTAAGCCTGTTATCTCATGTTTTATGCTCAGAAGCAGCTTTTTTTATGCTCCTCTGCTGCAGCTTTTGACCATTGCAAAGACTGCTGTGCAAGTCCCTGTTTTCTTTTTGGACCCAAGGAACTGTAACTTTTTTTCAGTCTCTCCTCATAAGTCAGCTCTGCTGTACTCCAACTGTTCCCATACTTCCCTTGTTCTCTCCAGCTGGCCCACATCCTTCTGGAAGCAAAGTGTCAAAAGCCAGAAACAGTGACTACAGCTGATGGCCCCAAGCTCTGAGCTGAGCTATAGGATTACTTCATGACTTCATGCCTTCTGGCTGGCTTTGCTCCTATCTATACACTCCTGGGCATTACACAGCACCACATACATTGTTGTTGTTTTTTGGTTTTTTTAAGCATCATGACACAGTTGACTTCTGGTCAACAAGCTCCTGGTTGTCTGTAAGCCTCAAATCCTTTCCTGAAGACTTGCCACCCACTCAGCTGTTGCCATTCTGAGCTTGTCAGCTGATACTCCTGCCTGTGTGTGGGATCTCTCCTTTGCTTCACTTGCATTATAATTTCTGTCTCCAATTTTACAGGATTGTTTTCTATCCTGACTCCATCAAGGGCCAAGCTAACAGTCTCTCCCAACTTCATATTTCATCCAAATGTTAAAAGCACATTTGCTCTTCCACTGTCCAAGTTGCTATTCCACAACTATTCCAAGCTGTTAATGAAAATACTGGACAGTTCCAGACCCAGGAGAGAAACTGAAAACCCCCTCACTGCATCTTCCTTTTCAACAACAAGCCATTTATTACTGACTGTAGTTTTTCAGCTAGTTATTCACCACCACTGTAATATTTTCATACTCCACTGGTTTGCTGTGAGAACACGTTATGAGAGCACATAAAAAAATCTTGCTAACATCAGGATACAGTAAGATTTACTGCATGTCCACTACCCTCAGGAGATAATAGGCCATAACTGCAACAAGGAAAGTTCTGGTAATACAGCAATTCCTAACAGTAAATAACAATAAAGGTCAGTGAAACACTGGAGCAGTGAAACACCAGCAGCAGAGGTCTGCCTACATTACCTGCCTACAGCAAAGTCAGGGGACACTGCTATTACACTGCTGTAAAAGAAATGATGTTTCACAGCATCTTTTGCTCTTGAGAAACCTGTGCAAGATGTTGCCTGCTCCTCCTTAGGTGCTTACAGTTTGTCCATTCACTCAGAGAGTTTTTGTAATATTCCCATGTTAAGGTAATGGGTTCTTCTCCTCTACAGGTAGCTGGAGACAGCAGCCAAAAACTGAGACATCTTTAAGCACCTCATTAAGGAGTGCAGAATGAAACTCCAGTTCTTTAAATAACTGACATTTCTCCCTTTTGCAGCATCCCGTGGCAGTGAGGCACAAAGCCACTTCCAACCAGGGCTGTGTACAAAACTAAAATTAGACCAATAAAACCAAGAAAGAAAGAAAACCCAAGTAACTTGAAGAAGGGAGAGGAGAGGAGAGGAGAGGAGAGGAGAGGAGAGGAGAGGAGAGGAGAGAGAAGAGAGAAGAGAGAAGAGAGAGAGAAGAGAAGAGAGAAGAGAGAAGAGAAGAGAGAGAGAAGAGAGAAGAGAGAAGAGAGAAGAGAGAAGAGAGAAGAGAGAAGAGAGAAGAGAGAAGAAAGAGAAGAGAGAGAAGAGAGAAGAGAGAAGAGAGAAGAGAGAAGAGAGAAGAGAGAAGAGAGAAGAGAGAAGAGAGAAGAGAGAAGAGAGAAGAGAGAAGAGAGAAGAGAGAAGAGAGAAGAGAGAAGAGAGAAGAGAGAAGAGAGAAGAGAGAAGAGAGAAGAGAGAAGAGAGAAAGAGAAGAGAGAAGAGAGAAGAGAGAAGAGAGAAGAGAGAAGAGAGAAGAGAGAAGAGAGAAGAGGAAAAGAAAGTGTGAAGGATGAGTGAAGAACTTGCCAGTCTTTTCCCACCTAAAATCAACAGAGAAGTCAGACAAAATATTGGACCATTTGACTAAACAACTGGAAATTGCATTAAAGCACAGTTTCTTCCAGTTTGCCCAAACTCTTTTAGTATTACTGTTTTATTTATCCAAGGAGAGCTAAGACAACATTGTGCATGATGACCTGAAATAAGCATCATGTTCTTCAGACCTCCACTTTCAAACACAGCTTTGTGACCATGGAAGTGTTGTACCATTTAGCATAACTCTTCAACATCCCACATTTCAGTTCCAAGTATGGTATTTTGGAAAACAAATTAAAAAAAAAACAAACAACTAACCAACTAACATTGAACCTCTCTGGTCTAGAGGCCAAAAGCTGGGAAGTGTAAGCAAACAATCAGTAATAGCAACCTCTGCCATTTGGAAACAGGCCCCTGCCAGACCTCCAACAATAATACTGGTTATATTCCATAATATTCTGGGACAAGAGAGATACCTGATAAATGGCTGATAATCAGGAATCCTGGCTATGCCAGAGCAAATAAAGTGGTGCTGGATACCCTGTAAATACTGTAATTTAATAACTTAGTAATTTATAAATACTATTTACTGTTTATCATAATTTGATAATATAATAAAATAATGTAATGCTGTAATTTAATAATACTCTGTAAATGCTGTAAATACTCTGGAATATTTGTTCAACATTTAATGAAGACAGTGGTGAAGGGTGGAGTTAAGGTAAGTGAGAGAAGTACAGTTGATGAGAGGAGGGTGGAGAAAATGCTCTGAGCTCCAAGAGCACCTCCCTCTCAAGGGAGTACAACTTTTTCTCTTTTTAGTTTTTTAATAATCTGAGAAAGAAAGTTCCACCTGTTGGCAGAAAACAAACAAAAAAAAGACCTAAGTACAGCTTTCAACTTTTGTTTTCAGGTTTAAAGCAGCTGGAGCTTCCTCACTGTAGGAGTGTGGGATTTTATTAACAACCAACCCAACTTATGAATGGACTGGTTGATTGTGATGGTCCTGAAGGTCCTTTCCAACCATGAGGATTCTATGATTGGATGAATGAGAGCTGTCAGTGCAGCTCAAAGCCAGAAGGTGATGGAGAGCTCTCAGAGCAGTCCTGTGGCACTCTGGGTCAGAACAACTAAAAATTGGAACCTTGGAAATGCCTCATCTTTTGGAGAGTCACTGAACAGGCAGAAAATCTCACCATTCTGAATGAGGGTCTGCGACCTCGTGAACCTCCCGTGGACAGCTGTCATGTGGAGAGGACTCTTCCCATCCTTACTCTACCAGAAACAAAACAGAAAAACAGCCATTTAGCACAGAAAGCTCATCCTCCTCCAGTCACTCTTCAGATAAAACCTCCACTGGCTTCAAAAATCTATAGGACTGAATCTATAGATGATGGTAAAAGCAGAAGGAGTTTGCAAGTGAAAGAGTTCCTCAGCCATGAGCAGGAGATGGGCTGGAGTGGAGCCTGTCCTAACAGCCTGGATGGACACAATACCTCCTAGAAACCTATAGATTAGGTATTATTTTTAAATATTAATGTAAATATTAATAATATTACAGATTATTATTCCTGAATATTATTTTTAAGTAACATTTCTCATTCATTCTTTTCCCTTACCCTTGCAACGAGGGGAATAAAGCAAAGGAAGCAAGGAGCCAACTAGGAGCAGTCAGAGAGATTCAAGAACTGTACCCTGGTTATCAATCTGCATTTTATAGATACATCCCAGAATAAAAGTTATTATATTAAAAAGTCATGGTTAAGAAATTTCCATGGAATCCCAAAATAGCATGTCTACAAAAAACCCAAAAACAAAACAATGAGAAACCCAGGAAGGCACATGAAAGGAAACAGGAGTAGAGAGCAATGTTTTGGGTTCTGGAGATGGAAACTGAGACTGGGGAAGGTGAGGAGCTGAGAAAATAGGACAGGAAGGGTACCAGCATCACAACTCACAGCACTTCATGATTTTTTGTCATGGGATTTTGCATTTCTTGGCAAGCACAAGTCTGAATTTCATTTTAATAATTCTGAGCTTAAATAGTGCACTGACTATTCACTGAGCTCAAGGGACTTGCCAGAGGTGTTAAATGCTAGGAGACTGGTTTTGCAGATTGGAAACTAAACTGGAACACACAAAGTTCAAAGTAAAGTAGTCAAAATCTCTCATGAGCTCAGAGATCTCAAGTGTTCTGGTGACTGTACCAGTAATCTTTCTGTTTGGTATAACAATAAATCCCTTTCAGCTTCACCAGGATGTATCAATTGTATCTCAAGAGCACTCAGATATCCTGAACAGAACCAGAGATTATAAACTCAGGCTCTAAAACAGGGAAAGTCATAAGGAACTTGCTAGAATCAGGCTGAATTAAGCCCATATTGTAGGGAGAAGGAAAACACCAGAGAGAGCAGCTCCTCAAGTTACCACCACTCTCTGAGGACACATTTTGAGAGAGCTCCTGGGATTTATATTTCAGTAGTGGCTCATGCCTTCAAGAGAGAGGCTAAGCTAGAGTTTCAGGTTGTCACCATATTTATCAAGGCACTGAGAGCTCCTGGAAAGCCATCTCATGCAGACAGTTCAGTGATCAACCTTCTCAGCACCTCTCACCAAGAACATAAAGCTTTGCCATACTCATTAGTAGAGTTTCCAGCCTCCTGGTACACGCAAAACAAACCCAAGCAAAACTGACCTTACCTGAATGTTAACATCTGCCCCATTATTCACCAGCAGTTCAAGACACTGAGCTCCATGGGTGGAGGCAGCAGCAAAATGCAAGGGAGTGAATCCATTATTATTAGGCTGATTTACATTAGCACCATAGTCAATCAGCTCGTTGACAACAGAATCCTGACCATTGTAGCAGGCAATGTGAAGTGCTGTGTTTCCATAGATGTTCATTTCATCAATCTGAAAACGAGATGAGGAGCCACAGTTAAAATGAGAGGCAGCAGCTTAACACTTTACATCATGCCTGGAAAACATGGAAATAGCTGGAGGCTTCAGCTGTCACAGGGCATATTTCTCACCAGCAGATTTCATTGACAAAAAAATATACTCCCAGAGTCTATTAATTCAGAATGCTTTACCTTTTACTATTATTAACTTTTTATTTTACTGGCAAACTCTTAAAGCCAGTGTGAAGCTTAAAGCTGAGGGCAGGACTATGTAATGACATTGCTGACAAAAGTCCTAAGAAGTTGGAAAGCTTTTACATGTAAGTGGGATTGTAGGCCAGATAAAAAGGCTCACAATCTTTCTTAAAAAAAATAATAAAATTACAAGACCAACTATTGAATTGTTGTGAACAGAATCAGGCTTAAGACCTCTTTCCACAGATCTCTTTTGGGAGAGGAAAGGTGTCTGAATGAAGGGAAGGTGAAACTGCAGGGCCATTTACACTTCAATAAGGAGCCACTTTCAGTAGCTCAGTGTTTTAAAGATGTAATTAAGATTATATTACTTCTTGATGGCTGGCTTAGAATTCAACTGCTCTTCTGTAAAATAGGACAAGACAGACTGTAGAAAAAAAGCTTGGGGATGATGTGAATAATCTTCCACAAAATGTGGGCATCTCAAAAATTATATCCCCAGTGGTGGAGAATGTGGAAGTTAAAGGTAGTTATTAGCATGTTACTGCTAATAACAGGAAACACCCATTCCCCTTAAACTCTCAGTAAACAGCCTGTGAACACAGACTTCTGACAGCTTTTTGGCAGGACAAGCCAGCGAGTTATAAAGCTGCCAAAAGCAATGGCTTCATTTGACATCTCTGATTAACCAGTGCAGACTCTCCTGATCATCTCACTGCTGCTCTGGACCACCACATTGACAATATTAAACTAAGAGAAGTCTTTGCCTTAAAAAATAATAATAATAAAAAAAATTAAAATAAAACCCACCCGAAAACATAGCTCTTTCTGAGTGAAAATAATCCTTCTCTGTCAACTACAGAGGAAATACAGGTTCCTAAACTTGAACAGCCTGAGAGAACAGCATTGTATCAAAGGGAATGCTGAGCCAAGGGAGATTTTGTCATTCCACCTTCCTCTGCAGGCACAGCAGATATTTCCTGATTTCTTCAGAATCCACTCTCCATATCAGAGCTTACTTATTCCAGAGTGTTTCCAGCCTCTTCAACTAATAAAGCACACAGAGCACAAGGTGCTTTTCATGGCTCAGAAAAGGGGAACTATTTTCTTTAGAAGCTCTGGCAATAGCTGCAGCAGCAACCATGTGAAAGAGTAAAATAATATCTGCAAATAGAAACATGGAAACCACAGGGAGCACAGCACATACCTCTACTCCCAGGTTAAGGAGGTGTTTCACAATGTTAATTTGCCCATTGGATGCAGCTGCATGAAGTGGGGTGTAACCTTTCTTGTCTTTACAAGTCACCTCTGCACCATGATTAATCAGTAAGGCAACAACTTCCAGGTGACCTTCAAAAGATAAAAGATAATGAGCAATGAGTACACCATCCCACAGCAGCACCTCTCCCAAATTACTGCTTTCTTCCTAATGCATGCTTCTTTTGCTGCAGTTTCCCAATGCTCCCACAGGGAGCATTTTTCCTCCAAAATATATATTATTAAAAATTTATATAAAAATCTATATAATATATTGCTCCAAAATACATTTTTGTAAATATTCTTAACCCTGGCTCCAGGCCTGGTTAAGAAACCCATTCAGATATTCATTCACCTTCACCAGATGGGTCAAATTTTTCTTCACTGAATTATTTTTCCAGTCCTTAAAAAAACTTTCTAGATAGTGCCCTTGCCACCTAAACTGAATCAAGGCTAATGGAGGAACAGTCCTGACTTCTTCATGTTGCAGCAGAGCTGTCTTTCTTGGAATAAAAAATTTATTATGTCAAACACCATGTAAAGTTCTGCACTATCTGAGATGTACAGCACTTTCATGACAAAAACAGCTCTGATCATCTGCAGGACCTAAGATACTTTATGGACAAAGTCCAAGGTGCCCAAGAGACTTAAGCACTCAAGAAACTCCATGAGGGTTTACAGGACAAGATACTGAGGTCTCATTATCCACATTCTGTCCAGATTACACTACAGACTCATAAACCCCACTTAAATAGAGTATTTTAAATGTGTATTTTGAAAAGTACATCATGAATGCCTGAAAAGGTTTAAGAGCAGAAGAGATGTGGAATTGCACAGCACAATGTAAAAGCCTTTCACAGCTAAAGAGTGGAGCTCAGAGCCTGCTAGCTCAAAAGCCACATTTGTAACGGGAGGAGCCATTCTTGCTCCAGAGGCTCGACGAGGTGCTGGTCTCTTCCAGGACTCCAGCCACCACACAGCACTTCCAGGGTAGAAGTGTAGCAGGAAGAGCCTTTCTTGCTCCAGAGGCTCGACGAGCTGCTGGCCTCTCCATGCCTCGCACCAGAGTGAGCTGTGCAATGAAAGGTAAAGCAGCACCCTGGGTGTCTCTGCATGCCTGGAAATACCTGGAGCAAGAAAAGCTCTTCCTGCTACACTTCTACCCTGGAAGCGCTGTGTGGTGGCTGGAGTCCTGGAAGAGACCAGCAGCTCGTCGAGCCTCTGGAGCAAGAATGGCTCCTCCCGCTACAACATTGGTTGGCATGAGTCCTTCCACCTGCCTGTGTAGATCAAAAAAATGCACAATGTGCTTTTCTCTCAGTTTGAAATCTCCCATTATCTCATTTCCAAAGATGACACATTAAAAAAAAAAAAAATATATATATATATATTGACAAATCAGATGAAAGAGTTTCTGTCCAAGGGCACACAACATCTCACAAATCACAGTCTGGAATATATTGGAATTGCTTTGGCCAACAAAAGCTCTTGAATAAGTGTGGCCACTAATAGATGCAATGCAATCTTTTTCTAGCATTTTTAACTTACATTGCTCAACTATTAGAAAATTTCTTTTGCCTTGAAAGGAATGATAAGACCAACTAGTTAATCTAAGTTTTATTTGGTAACACCAGTGACATTTTGAAGAGACAAACAGGTTGTTCTTGTCCACTCTAGAATAAAAGACAATTTGACAATTGACAGGAGAAAAATACTTCCTAACCATATCATAACTTAGCTACTTATGAACAGAGACAAACAGTAAAAATTATGATTGTATTTATCTGCATTTTAGATAAAGCAGTTTGGGGTGAAAACTGAGGAGAAACATAACCTGCATTTTTTCAAGCCTAAATATACTTCAGGCTGGAATTAGAGTCAGGATAAAAACACCAAGCAGCCCAATCCTTACCCATGTATGCTGCCCAGTGAAGTGCTCTTCTGTCTTTTTTGTCAAAAGCATTGATGTTTGCCCCCTTGGCTAAGAGCAAGTTCACCATCTGGAAGTAACAACAGCAAGTAAGCCAACCCTGTAGGTCACACACTCACAGTTTACAACAAGGAAGCTGAGATCACAAAATCCTGCTTTTCAGTGGTATTTTGTGAATTACACTGTTCTAAGCTTTGTGCATTGATGGCATGGACTGGTGATGGCAGCAAGGAAATTCAGCTTGGCAAACAAGCTGGAAGATAAACAGGCCTGGAAGAGAAACATCACCCTTAGTTTTCACTGTGAACACCAATTTAAGGGGATTCTTATGGACTGGGACAAGATTCCTCCAGACTGTGAGGCAACATAACCTCAAACCTGGAGGAGTGTCTGTTCCTTCCATGTGTGAAAAGCTGCTTGCCCTGTTGCTAATCACCCAGCACTAAAGGTAAGAAAAGGAGGGAGGAAAAAAAAAAAAAAGCACATTCAAGAACTACCTTGTCCACCAAAACATTCTAAAAATCATAAATTACAGAGCTGGATGATTGTCTTCCTATCATTACTGCTTTGCCAGCAGTATGAGAGATCAGCAAAGAGATCAGCTCCTAACTGTGTATATTCAGTTAACATTCTGATACCTCTATCCAAAAGCTCAGGAGCTTTAGGTAACTATGGTTAGACTCCAGCATTAATAGCTTTTCCTACACTGCAGAATTTTAAGGGCCAAACACCATTACCATTTTGCAGGAGCTCCCATTCCCCTTCCTTCTTTTAATTACAGTGCAACTGATGAACTTTTGTTGACAGGAGCTGACTGTTCCAGTCTAGGAGATTTTGTTCCATATCTAAATCTTCATGTTTGGAATGGGAAAGTGAGGATCCTCACACACAGATCGAGAGGTGCTAGAAAAACCCTTTGCCCAGGGGCATTACTTACTAAAGTAGGGGTTTTTTTCCATATAGTAACAGTAATTAGACTGGAAGGTTTTGCATGGATAAGTAGAAGAAACAGAAAGACATTGTTTTAGATGACTAATTTCAAAGCAGGCCAACTGGATCCCGGAGAGCTGAATATTTCCTCAGGATGAAGTGAACCCACCAATTTTTTTTCTTCTTTTCATAGGATCACAGATTAATTTGGCATGGAAGGAACCTCTAAAAGTCACCAAGTCCAACCTCCCTGCAGTAAGCAGGGACACCCTCAACTAAATCAAGTTGCTCAAAGCCTTGCCAAGCCTCACGATGAACACCTCCAGGGACAAGGCCTCAGCCACCTCCCTGTTGAGGAGGAGTACGAAAAATTTAAATTTTGCCAGTAAGCAAAAAAAAAATTGAATTTTTCATTGTGGCACTCTTATTTCCACAGGCAGGCAGGTGCCAAACAGCCAGGGATACGCTTGGGCTGCTGGAGCTGGAGGCAAAGCCAGCTGTCCAAGCCTGCATGGACACCTCACTAACCTGCCAGCTCTGGACAAGGTCCTATCCAGCCTCTCCCTCGTGAAAACCTTGGAAACCCAGCAGAGAGATTGGAAAGCAGCCGACTGATAGCAATTGTGAGGTCCAGGGACATGGGGCTGAGTCTGGATCCAGCCACTGCAGGTCCACTGTTTGAAGGTGGGGGGCAATAACTAAATAAATCAGAGGCTCTGAGGTGACTGACCTCGATGTGGCCGTTGAGAGCCGCGTGGTGCAATGCCGTCCGCCCGCCCCGGTCCGAGACGTTGACGCTGCTCAGCATGGGGATGATGACTTCTGCACACTTCACTGCCTTGTTGGCAGCTGCCACGTGCAGCGGGGTCTGCCAGTTCTTGTCCCGAGCATTGACATCAGCTGAGTGCTTGATCAAGACCTGCACTGCTTCCTGCAACACCAAAGCAGTGGTACCCATCAAGGAGGAGAAACGCGGGGCTCTCCTTCTCGACCGTGTCACTAGAAAATGGCCAGGAGGAGAGGAAAAGAAAGGAAGCCACTGCTCCAAACAACCTCGAGGTGATCCAAATGCCAGGTTGAGAGCAGTGTCTTCACAAACAGAATTTGATTTTTGGGCTGCCTCTGCAGAGAGCCCAAGCTACTTGGTTGATTAGCCTGCAAAAGTCATCGTAACCCTGTTTTCCTTGAAAAACAAATGTACTTGTTTGAGCTCACTGCTATAGAGATTATCTACAAAATGGAAAGCACATCAGTTTGGGCCCTGAAATCATAGCAAACTGCTCTAGGTTTTATTTATAAACAGGAAAAAAAAAAGAGGAAATAAAACAGAATACATGACAACAAAAATTTAGCTTTGAGGAAACATGAGAAACACAGGCAAGGGTTGTTGATGCTGGTGTCCTCAAGTTAGCATCAGCATTCCTTCCTTCCCTGAGGGCTGAACACAGGCCAAGGGTCTTCACTGCAACATCCACTCTGTCAGACTGAGACCAAACAACATCTTCTAAGGTTCATTCTGTTGCTTAAAAGCAAATATTTCCCAGTGAGAAAATGTCCTGCTCTTTCTTAAGCGACTGTCTCACTGGAGAATTCACAATCAGTTCTTTTCTGCTTCTACACGTGCATCTGCCAGTCAGCAAGTCAGATGAAAAAAGAAGAATTTCCCTCAGAATTACACGTTGTTTCTTCTGGTTTTTTTCCCCCACAAACAAACAAAACACAAAGGAGCCACTGGGACACAGCAGCATTCAATTCGCCCTGTCTGCTCATCACTGCTCACAGCTGGGAAGTGGTCCTGGTCCTACATAGTACCTTATTCTTTTTTACAGAAACTGAAAAGTTTTCTGGAAAGCCCAGCCAAAATTTTATTAATGAACAACACACACAGCCAGTGTGTTTAAATAGCACTTTTCTACATAGAATAACCCAGGCAAGTGCCTGCAGTCTGTAGCAACAAGACATCCAGTACCAGGAGTTTTAGTTCTTTGTCTTCAACTGATCTCAGGGATTTGATTTTCTACATCTCTCTGACAAACTGCCCTCTAACAGAGTTGTTCAGCTGGTGACATTGCACCTCTTGCAGCACCATAATCAAGTATCACCAATGCCTCAACAGGATTTTCTTTTTTCAATTGCAGCCCTTTGATTTTAAAAGTCATTTAAATGTTACTCACTACGGGCCTATTCAACTGGGACATGAAGTCAGCAGGAAAATTCATGCCCTTTGACTCTTAATAAAGGAAGGAAAAAGTTAAAGGAGAATTAATAGAGATGAAGAGTAAGGGCTGAAAAGGCTGAGCTAAAAAAATTTTGCCTTTTTAAAAACCCATTTCCACTTTTTTTTTGGTACCTGCAAATCGGCTGCCCTATCAAATTTGGGATCAAAATGTTAAAATTCTTATGCAGAAGTTTTATTTCTTTTGGCTTTTGAGAGCATGAATAATACCTTTTATTATCATAATCTCTGCATGTGCATAAAAACCACAAGCCGTGCTCTAAGCCTCTGCATTCAGTGTCTCCAGATATTCCAAGCCATTGGAGTGCAATCTATTTTTTAAAACCATACAAAGGCTGAAAGCTGAAAAATCCATTAAAAATCCTGCACAGACAACATCTGAGGGTTGTTAAGTTTTAAACAAACATGTAAATCCATAAAGCACACTTGAAAAAGATCATTAAGACTTAAGTAAAAATGTGTTCATGCTTTTAATCAGTCTGCAAGAGGGTGCTGGGAGACAGCATCTGAATCCTGTGTAAGCTTCAGAATCAAGGGCTGTTCTATTAAACTGACTTATTAAACTTCCAGGTGATTATTCTAGAAACAACTGAGCACACAGCAACTTCAAAACCCACACTGAGTTTTCCTGGTCAGCAACTGGAACATGAATTTTATCTTCTGCTGTCACTGTGAAGTATGAATTCACTCCTACCCACTGCATCCTCTTACAGTTCAGGCTGCACATTTGCCAGCCTGTGCAATAAAGGCAGCACTGAAAAAGCCTCAAAAGGGGGAGGTTGTTTCAAACTGGTTAGCAAAAGTAGCAAGTGTCACAGCAGTAACAAAGGAAAAGGAGGAGAAGAAAGCTACCTGTGTTCCTAAAACAGACAGCAGTGCATGAAATGGCATCAAGGGCTCCTGCTTTCCCCTGCTGCACCTGGGTACTCACTCTGAGGTACCAAAACTGCATTCTTCTCATTGTGCCATTTGGCCCTCAGCTGACGAAGAGTTAAAAGATGAGCCACAAACCCACAGAAAGACATAAATTTTCTATTAGGCCTGTCACTGACAATAAAAATCATGTGCTCTGACACATCCAGAAAAAGCAACCAAGCACACTGCAAATCCCCATCGGAAAGATTGTGGCTGTTCTTTATGGCTTAAGCCTGACCTTTGTTTTCCAGCAAGGCTCTTTTGTATTTTGCCTCATTACAGCATTCAGAGTCTATCAGATATTCCTTTCAGAGGGTTTCTGTGGATGCCAGCAGCTGGGAAGCTCAGCCAGCAGCCAAACAATGCCCGAGTTGAGGAGCCAGCCCAGGATTCCTGCCTCCAGGCTTGGCAAATGCTGAGACTGCTAGGGAGGTGACTCCAGTCCATCAGGCTCTGGTAGACAGCCACCCCTCTGTCTCTTTCACAACCCCTCCCCTTGCCCCCAGCAGCCAATTCAGCCCCCAGTTGGGCTCCCTGGTAACTGTTAGGAGGATAAATGTATACAGGGAGGTCCAAAATGGAAAGCCAGGAGTAATGGGTGCAGCTGAAAACACAGTGGTGCCTGAGCTGTGCTGCTCCTTTTTGAGACAGCGACAGAAACAGCACAAACTGGCTGCCCAAAAGATTCCTTCTTGTCAAGCAAAAGAAACAGAGAGCAAGCCTCCTGTGGGCATGAATCAAATGCATTAACAGAAAAACCCAATGGCTGCCCTGAACTGCAATTAACCCAAACCAACCACGTGGTAATGGGGGTTGGATCACACCCACACCCACTCCCTTCTGCCACAGTGCCCACACAGCCCTGTGGGTTTATTCCTCTTCATTTCACCACTGGAAGATGATGTGGCCACTGTGGACCATCGTGGGCCCTATCCCACTTCAGCCCTTGGTTGCCCAGTCCAGCTGACAGTGGCTCTCATTGCTAGGGTAATGTCAAGCATTCCACAAGATGAAAACCAACCACATGAAAGCTCAGAAGCAGCTATAACCAACTGGTAAAAGCTGTCCTCCAGCTGCAGAGCTAAGGGCAACCATGTGAGCTCTCAACTGTTTGGCTTTTTCCCCCCACCCCCCAGCAGTAAGGAGTTCATGTGCAAAAGGAGAGGAATGGAATCTGACTCACATCACTTCTTGAAGCCACTGCCCGGTGCAGAGGAGTCAGCCACATGTTGTCCTTGGCATTAACACGAGCACCTGCAAGTCAACAGCAGAGGTTACCACCATGCCTTGGGTGCAACACCACCCAAACCCTTTCCCATCTGTTTTCCTGGTAAACAGGACACAAAAGAAGCCAGATTTGTTGTAGGGAATTACTTTATGTACATATGCATATGACTTTTTTTTTAGATCAGCTGGTACAGCTCGGGGGGGGGGGGGGGGGGGGGGGGGGGATAAGCAACCCTGTGCTTAGAGCACTGCTGCTGCCTGCAGGCATCATGAAAGGAACCACCCTGAACAACTGCCTCTTCCTTCCAGCTCCATCAGGCAGGCCACTAAAAGATGCAGCCAATTCCCTGCTTTGCTGCCATCAAGAAAAAGGGGAAGGGGAAATGCTCAGGTTGAGGAGGGAACTTAGGACTTGCTGCCTGGGCTTCTGTGAGTGTCATAGAAGAGGGATGTAGAACACAACCCATTTGCCTTCAGACAGCTGGGCAAGAGGATGGGCTTGGGGTGGCTTCCCAGAATAAAGGCAGAATATTTAACTACAGCAGTGCAAAAAAAAATAGGATCCTGTACATTTGTGCAATAAAACAGATGTGCTTGAAAGAAATATTAAAGCTGTTCACGGATGTGATGCCCCAAAAAGGGAATCTCATGAAAAGGACTCAAGAAACTCATTTTTAAAAAGGGCTTGACCAGCAAATTCTGTTCCTCTCAGGCCTGAAGGTACCACTGCTCATTCGAGAGGACTTGTACATGCAGAAAAAATTCACAGAAGCATCATGCACATAGCCTGGAGGAGCCTCTCAGCTTCATAAACAAAGGGATTTTTAAGCTTCATTTTGCACTCTAACTTAAGTGCATACAAAATCCTATAATTAATAAATCACACTCTCTGATTCAGAAGTACTTTCCAAGATCTGTTTCTCAGGAATACTGAGGCCTCTGAATCACAGTGGTTACTGAGATTTGTGCTAGATAATCAGAGAAGAAACAAGCCCTTTCATATTTCCACCAGCCAGGCTATAATCTTTTTGGCTGCAAGAAAAAGAAAGCCACTTTCATAACCACTGCAATGAGTAGCAGCAATCCTCTGCTTGCCTCGGAACCTCACCCCTGGTGGCACAAACCTGTCCTCTGGAAAAACACACTTTAGAGAAGACAACAGTTAAAAAAAAAAAAAAAAAGGATTTTCTGATGAATCTATATAGAATCATAGAATGGCTTGGGTTGGAAGAGACCTTAAAGCTCATTTAGTTCCAGCATGGGCAGGGACACCTCCCACCAGCCCAGGTTGCTCCAAGCCCCATCCAACCTGGCCTTCAACAGTTCCAGAGAGGGGACAGCCACAACTTCCTTTGGCAACGTGTGCCAGAGTCTCACCACTCTTGTAGGAAAGAATTTCTTCCTAACGTCCAACCTAAATCTCCCCTCTTCAAGTTTTAGACCATTGCCCCTTGTCCTCTCCCTACAAACCCTGTAAAGAGCCTTGCCCCAAGCCAAGATGAGCAGTTGACTTCTTTTGGCTTCCTGAGAAGGCTGTTTTGGCTGCTACAGGTTAGCATCCTGCCCTTTGCTTGTGCTGCTCCAGAGACATTCAGGCAGCAACCACCCCAGCATCAGGAAGCTGACAGAGAGGACTCCAAGGCACTTTTCCTCATACAGATTTGGCCTTACAGGGCTGCAAATTGCCTGGATGAATTCCTCATGATTGCCACCAAATACCTCTTGGCAGGTCTAGAAATTTATTTTGCATTTGCCTCGGGTTTTCTTGGGCTTTATGTTCTTAACTAAGCTTTCTTTTGGTTTATTTCTACCCATTCACAAACTCCTACAAGCAGATGATTGCAAATCAGACAGGCTGATGTGTGGGAGTAGCAAAGTGTGACAAAACAAGCATCATTCCTGAGCATTCAGCAGCTCCAGTGGCACTGGTGAATAGGAAGATGATTAGAAATCCCAGGGAAGTGTCTCTGTCAGTACTTATTCGTGCCTTTCACTCATCCTTTGAGAAACTGAAAGAAGTTGCCAAGAACACAGCTAAAGAAAACAATAAAAGGAAAACACTATCAGTCTAAATAAAATAATACACAGCATGTTACCAGCTTTTTCTTCCTCAGCTGTTTCCTACATTACTTCTTTGTGCTTTGGGCTCTTGACGTGATGAAGTTGCCCTTATGTATCTTGCTCAATACATCAGCTGATTATGTTGGGGATTTCTTTTTAAAGACAAAAAACTCAGCTGCTGCCCTTTGAAGAAGTCATTGTTGCCCATGTACTCAGGTGCACAATTTCTCAAGTGCCATTTTGAAATGTTTCCCTCTGCACTGCCCATTTCCTTCACCAAAATGCATCTCTTAAGCTTCCCTTGCCAGGCAATGGTTAACGACAGTAAAAAGCTTCACCAGCTCTGGTGCACTTCTTCAGAGACAGAAAATAACTTCCATGCCAATGGAGAGCAAGCAGAGGCAGCCTGGGAGCAATGCTTGAGATTTCAAAAGTGTCCTCAACACTTGACCAACTTGAGTGTCAGCCCCACAGGCACAACTCTTCATAGAATCATAGAATCATAGAATTGGCTGGGTTGGAAGGGACCTCAGATATCGTAAGTCCAGCCCTTGAACCACCATTGCTGTTGCTAGACTATGGCACTCAGTGCCATGAGAGTGAAATAGAAACCCACCTCAGAAGATGAAGTGCCCTACAACGTGCTGAGGCACCTAAAATCAGCTGGACCCCAAAATCAGAAGCTTAATTTTTAAGTCCACCCCGTGACACTGCCTCAAAGTCACCCAGAAATTCAGTGTCCCTCTCTTCAGCCTGGACCAAGCACCTTAATCGTGTTTCATGGCATTTCCCACAACATTCCGTGAATTAAGTGGTATGTTCCTATGGACAAAAGGACTGACAAGACACTCACTGCTGCCTGTGTTGTCCTTCAGAGTGTCATCTTGCTTGAAAAGACAAGCTGCCTTCAAGGCTTCCCTTAAGATACTTCCAGATAGCCACAGCACCCACTCACCCCCATAAAATCCTCATTTTTAGAGAAGCCTCTTCAGAGAAGGGCTTTTTCTCAGCCCCATCCCCTGAACTCTGGTGGTACCCATAGGCCTGAAGGAAAGGCTTGGCCAAGGGGTTTTGCTCTGTGAAGCTGAAGTAGGCAACATAACATATAACTTTACAGATAAAATCAACAGAGAAGAAACCTTCTGTAATCCACTCTTCTTTAACATGGCTGCTTTGTAATCTTTGTCATCTTTCACTCTCAAATTTTTCTGCCAAAAGAGGAAATAAATCTGGAATTGCCTCTGTTCTTTTGAGGTCTGAAATAAACAACCCTATGCTGGCCTTCAGGAACAAAGTTAACATCACTTCAGCCTAACCCAAGCACAGTTTTCCACCCAGCACAGCTGCCAGGTCTCCAAGAAATCCAGATTCTTCAGCCTAAGCCTCTGAAATTAGGGATGGTCAAAGCAGGAGCAGGAAGACAGTGATCTTTAATCTTTTCATGACATGAAGTGCAAGTTTCTTGCTAGGGAAGAAACATGGCCCATGGACCCCACCAGCACATTTGCCCAGTTTGGACCCCATGATTATGGATGAGACCTTTGAGCTGGTGTAAATATACATTTAGTGGGCCAAGGTGAGAGATCTGACACTCTCCTGTAATAATTCCAAACAGACTCCATTTCACATGCTACCTTAGAAAGCCATTGCTGCCCTCTCTCCAAGCACCTGGGCAGTTTTATTCATTAGACACCACATTTATTTGTGCTGCCACCAGTTCATGGGCCACAAACCTCTCATATTAACTTCACTTCATTTCTCTCCTGGGCCCTGGAGAAGATGCAATGTGTTGCTGCTCCTCCCACCTTCTACTTGTGCTGAAAATATTCTTGTGTGACACCAACAGGGAGTATTTTGGTGCCTTCTCTCTGTGAACAACACCTCTTGTTTTAAGTCATACAACAAAATTTTTCTGTGCATGCAACCAAATGTTGTGATCAGGTTAATATTTTATGAGTTTTATTGATACAGTTTACAGAATGAAGAGGTGAAGCAAAGGGGGGAGGTGCTGCTGCCTTTGGAGCCTACTTCACAGAGAGATGACAGTAACTAAGAGGTGCTTATAACAGCACATAAATCCACCCCTCCTAACTTCATAAACCTCCAAACCTTCTCTTGGGTATGAGAAAGGAAGGAACAATGCATGGGCAGATCATGCAACCCAAGATGAGTTTTGACCTGTCTGGGAAAGACCCACAGCTCCTGCAGACTGAACCCCAGCACAGTCCCACTGACAAAAAGCCCAATTTTTAAAAACCCACTTTATAAGTTTTTCACACTCCCTCAGATATATTAAAAAAGAAAAACAACAACAAACAAGATGTATCACCTGCAATTGTTTGCTGTTGAACAGAACAAAACCTAAAGCCTGTGGATGACATTTTGGCAGTGAGGTGCTGGAACTAAGGGTCCCAAAAGAATACCAGGCAATCTCCCCAAAACTGTACAGAGGAAATGCCTGGCAACTGGAATTCTCACTTCCTGCCTTCTCCTGGTGTGGTTAGAAATACCTTTGTGTGGTCTGCATTAACACCCTGATGATCCAGCCTTGAAACTGGCTGGAGCTGTAAGCAGGGGGTTGGATCAGGTAGCCCCTAGAAATCCCTTTTAGCCTGGATCATTCTAGGTTGGAAATTGGAAGGTGCCCTGCAATCACAGGACTGATAGTTCTGAAGTAACTTTCTTTAAAATACTCACAGCTCATTTGAAGCATGGTCCAATCATTTGTGAAACCAAACCATTCCCAGGGCTGCTTGCCAGGGATTGCACCTTTATGCCATAAGGTTCTTTTCAATCCCACATCCTTAAACCACTGTAAGCTTTGCCCTTACTGAATTTGGAATTTTTTTTTTTTTTTTCTCACAGCACTTCTATACAGGCAGGCTAGCACTACATTCCTACTCTGAGCTAGAAAACAAAAATCCAGGAGAAGCTTAATGAGCAGAGTCAGCATGAGGGATGAAAATGGCTTAGCCCAGCATTAGGAGTCTACTTCAGTCTTTGTCACAGCCACACCCAAGGCAGAGGCATTTTGAGCACCTATGGCCAAACATCCATCAGTCTCCCTGTATATAAGCTGCTGCTTTTGTGCATCATTTCTCATTCTAAGGCATCAGATGACAACATAAAGGATGAGCTTTTTGGCAATGCCCCAGCAAAGCATTTAAACTAATACACACAAGGGATTTATGGGTTTTTTAAAGGGAGAATGAAAGCATTTAGACAAACTTTTTTTTTCCTAACAAATTCCTCCTTTTTTTTTTTTTTTAGGTATTATCCACTAGAATATCATACATTTCAAAAATATATTTGTTAGTATAGATCAGTCCTTCCAAAAAACAAAGAGTTGCTCTGCCTCTGATTTGCAAGTTCTTGGGCTTAATTTGTTTAGATAGATCCTACTGCACAGTTTCTCTTTTCCAAATCAACTTCCTGACTCTTAGAATCATGTTTCTATAGTAAATACCACTTACAAATTATACAAATTCATTCATAACTTTTTTTTGCTATTGTTCCATCATACTTTTTCTTTAATGGGAATCCTTGGCTTCCACTGCCAGACATGAGCCTGCATTTCAAATATGCACTTCAGCAAGTTACAATCCCCAAATATTTTAAGTTTGAATGCTTTAGAAGTTTTTTTAGAAACAGTTGCCTTACTCATTCCACTCAGTCACAGTGCACGTTGGATAATTTAAAGATATTTTCCAAATTTAAAGATATTTTCCAAATCTGCAACAACTGCAACCAGCTCTGTGAAAA
The DNA here is from genome assembly GCF_003957555.1 of Calypte anna. Taxonomy (NCBI): domain Eukaryota; kingdom Metazoa; phylum Chordata; class Aves; order Apodiformes; family Trochilidae; genus Calypte; species Calypte anna. Next base: position 34,704,711 of record NC_044253.1, read on the forward strand.
TCAGAAACAGACACTGGCCAACGCTGACTCATGTTTGGGTGATCTTTGTAGCTTTAAAATTAGCTAATTTTCCAGTTACTAACAGTGAGGGACACAACCTTACCTGACAAAATGAGAAGCTCAATGATGTCTGCATCCCCCAGGAATGATGCAACATGAAGAGGAGTTCGTTTCTCAGCATCCTGCAAGGCCATAAGTTGTCCAGTTAGAAATAACTTGCAATAACTGCAAGGCTTGGTGTTAAAGAACAAGGGGTTGGTACACAGAGGTTATTTTTTAATGTGCATTTCTGTTTGTAATTAGAAATGTAACCTCAACCAGTGTAAGAACAAATTTCAAGGTCTGAACAACACACTCCCTGCCAGTAACCCTCAGCTTTTTTACCACTAGGTTCCATGACCCCTGGCAGAGTCACTGTCTTTACTGTTACTTACTGGAAGATCAAATCAAAGGTAAAATGAGTAAAGACATCATCCTTGGGTCTTTCAGAAGCATTTGCCACTCTTAAGTAATGCAACTACTTAATTCTGATGCTTCTGGACATCAGAGTTTTGCCACCAGCAAGGTGACAGCAGGCTCTTCAGGAACAAATCCCTGGAGAATAGTTTGGAGCCTGACACAAGGACAAGATGCAATCATCTCAGTCTACAAAGGTTCTTCTGCACCATTTAGCCTGGTTGTCTACAGCAGCCCAAAAGGGGCTTGTACACCTTGACTGACCTTTAAACACAAATAAAGGAAATATTACCAGTCAGATCTGTGTCTTTAAACTTAGAACTGCTAATAATGATTTATACAACTTCTGAGACACATCCACTTTCATTTGATTTCTGTTATTTTCAGCCATACTGAGTCCCATTTTCAGGATTTGCTTTTCTAACTTCAAGGTTTGTAAAGACAGTGTTCACAAAAATCCTCTCTTTTATTGCTTTTTTCCAATTATGCCACAGGGCTTTAAAAGAAACTGTAAAACATCATCATACGGGCACCAAAATAAACCAAAAGAACTGCTAGTAGTGCTAATCATGCTATTTGACCCCTGTTTCTAGTCCTAAAAGCACTTCATTTTAATTCAAAAAAAAAAAAAAAGCTCTAAGAGACTTCTCAATGAAATGGGTCAAATTACAACCTCTCAGAATTAAATGCTGTAAAGCTGGTAACAGACACAACACCTCCTGTAAATGACAGCAAGACAAAATCCCCACCATTGCTTCTACTCTCTCCCTGAAACATCTCTGAGCCTGTCAAGTAAAATACCACTTTTAAGATGCCTCCAAGGTCACCCACTGCCAGCTATTTTGGGCTGTCTTCAAAAGGATGCTATGAATATGGACAAATCAGTGCAGCAGGACCATTTGTCCTGTGACTGCTGATTATTGTTTTCCAGCACTGTGAGGCACAGAGCCACTGGTTCAAACACAGATGGTGTGTGTAGTCCTAGAACTCTGCTGCAGTGGGTTTTGGTCTTATATATTGGGCATAAAGCTCTCAAAAGACAGATTAGGTGGCATCTGGTCACAAGTCACGGGGGAAAATACCTTACAGACCTTCACCTCTTACATGGCAGGAAAATCAAAAGGATATTAAGCAGGGCTCATCCAGCACTGGCTGCTTAAGAACCAAAACCACAAGCTGGATTCCCTCAGATGTTCAGTTTCTAAGTTACAGCCCACCCTGGATGAGCTTTTCCAGGCTATGTGAGTGCATGGGGCAGAAATGATAACAGGGTTAGAAATAGCATTAAGACAAATAATCAGACCTTCTTCAAGTGCAGTTCTCAGAGGAACAAAAAGTCAGTAAGAGACAGCAGATAAGCTAAACAATGGCTAGAATATCATGCCAAGATGATTTAAACTCTCTCTCTTCCCAAAACTCTTGGCTCACAGGAAAGGGAATGCTGCATTTTAACATTCTCTGGACATATTAAAAAAAAAATAAAGATAAAAGAAATCAAGAATTTAACAACCAGGCAATTGAGGACAGAAGGCCACAGCAAGAAAACCACTCAACACATGCTTAAAGTGTTCAAGTGATGGCAGTGACACCCAGATTAGCAGAACAGTGGCTGGGAGAAACCCTATCAGCAAATGGGAAATATTCAGGCACCAAAAGGCCAACAGCTTCTCCTCAACACAGCCTACATCTCAAAGTATATCATGGGTTTCAACTTTTATATCACCTGTAGCTATTCAGATCAGGTCTTTGGAACAGTCTCATTTGTTATTAAAATGTAAGTGCAACTGCTACAGAAAATCACTGCCTGAATCCTCTTTTTGTCACCAAACTGAGCAGCCAAGAGGAGCAGCTCAGCATAGAAAGAAGGGCCACAGAAAGTGAGAGAGTGAAGGTTGCCTAGTAAGAAACTTCCTTGATTAAGGAAAGAAACTTACCCTATTTAAATAGCACAAATTAGCTGGGACCACTGAAAGCCCCAAACAATCAGATCCAGTTGACTCCAGGAAAATCAAATATTGGGAACTGGTTAGCAACGACTGAAGGAGCTAAAAGGAAACAAACAGCTACTGCTGAGGCTACTTACAACCACTCAGAGCCAAAAGCTGATGCTGTGCAAGGAAAATCTCTGCTGCTTCAGGATTTCCTCCCTCTCAGATCCTTTTATGAAAGCCTGTGATTCACAAAGCAAATCCAAATGCCCAACTGTGAGCATCAGCTGGGAGGTGAAAGTCAAGCTGTGCAGATTATGCCCAGCACTTATTCTTCTGTTATTACCAAGCAGAGAAGTTCCCATCTCAAAGTGCAGATCCTGGTACCAGCACCTCTGGGACAGGCAAATATTTTGATTTTCCAGAGGTAAGAAAAATTACCTTCCCTCCCCAACACTTCCCTTCCATGAGGCTGACAGTATCCTCGATGCTAGAAAAACAGAGCTTTTACAATTAATTACTAATCTCTGATTAAAAACTGCTTAGAAACTGTTATCCTAAATTAAAGGAAATCCTGGAGTGTTTGTAGCAGTGAGTTTCCAGGGCAGAACTCAAAAGTTAGAGTAAAACAACTCCTCCATTTCCATAAATGCAGTATTGAACTGGGGGGTTCTTGACAGCACAGGAACATGCATCACCCATGAGCTGATGGAAAAAACAGATAGAGAAAATTCAGGCTGACATTGCTGCCTTTGGAGAAAATAAAGAAGCTACAGGCAAACACATACTCACTGGTCTCAAACATTTTAAGGCCAAGGATACCAAGAGTCACCAGCACAGATACAGATCAGTAGGTAGACAGAGCATGCTGTACAAAGCAGCTCTCAGTACTTCACTGCTCCAGCAGAAACCTCTTCCCAGTTCAAACAAATCCTTTATAAAATAAAACAATTTCTATTTATTTTCTAAAAGAAAAAATATTTCTTTCCAACTAACACAGCCTTGCAAACATCAATGTAATTTTGGTGTTCAGTCTCCTCACATTCCTCAGAATGTTAATAATTCTCTTCTGTAGGGAAAATAATTCATTATCCAGCACTTCCCACTTTAATTAACTGCATATCAGGTGCATATCCACTGAAAACACAGCTATTAGCCCAAGCCAAGCTGTCAGACTGCATCAAAGCAGAAGGCTTCCAAAGTTCTTGAGTAAATAATTATTTTTTTTTCAAGGCAATGCAACACAGCAGACCTCCAGCCAGAAGAGGAACATCTACTTCTAGGATGGCTTTCTTCTCCTGGGAGACTCCACAGGCACCGAAAGAAAACCATCAGTCCTTGGACAAGGGCAGAAACAAGGATCTGGATCCCAAAATACCACACTCCAGCCTCTCCTCCTCCCAAGTCAAACGTGTTGCTCCAAACTGAATGACAAGTTGGTTTTCAGAGCAGCAATTCCAAGCATGCAAAGCCCTTCAGACTCACAATCCTCAACATGCACACACTTGTACCATCCCAAAAAGCATGCTTAGCAATTCTACTGACACACATATCATTTTTCTGTGTGTGAAGACCTGGATAAAGCCCAAACCCTCCTGCTAAATCCTTGCCTTACCAAGCAGGATGGGGAAAAGATGTAATACACAGCATTCATCCATGCCTCCCCACAAGGGTTTCCTTCTTTCCTTCCTTATCCTGGAATAAATCACCCTCTAGATACAAGTTCCTGCCTGTAAGGCTTCACTCTCTGCTGGTGCTGTTCTTCTGCAGAGATGCTCCAGAGCTGGAAATGCCCAGGGTCACTATACCTTGACATGGTTGGAACCCAGAACAAGTTATTGCAGCCCAATTTGATCCTTCCTTTCCTAAAAATATGAGTATAGCAGAAGATATCCTGAGGAAATAGAAGTTTTGCATATATATTGGTTTTCAGTGTTTTATTCAAGAAAAAAAGCAGCACTAGGGGGTAAATAATAATAAAAAAATAAAAATAAAAAGGTAAAGAAATGTCTGGTTTGGCTTGCAAACATCTCATCAGCTACAGGGAAGAATACTGGAAGGGGGTTTTGCCCTTTTTAGCTTGATCTTGGAATTTTTGAAGGGAAACTAAACTGGAAGACTGAGATGAAATTGGAAAATTGACAGGAAAGGTTCTGGTTTAGTAGAAAATCATGGCACAGCACATTAAAACTGGACTCTGTAGATGTAGGGTGCTGCACAGCTCCATCTATTACAAATCCCACCTAACCAGGAGTCAGAATAATCTTCCCAAAGTAAAATCATCCCTAAATCCCCCCATCATCCCCACAATTATAGCAGCATCAAGAATATAGCCATTTCCATCAACATACACTTCCCAGCTTGGAAAGACACTAATTATTTTACCAAAATAAAAAAAAAAAACACAAAAAGTAACCTTCTAAACTTCTAATTTGCTCTAAACTCTTTCCTCTGAGATTAATTTTCTTTTAGGCAGTATGTATATACACCCCTAATTTCACATCATTTCTCCATGGCCTGTTTATTTCTGCCTTCCAAAAAGCAATTATTAAATCTTCAGCAATCACCACAGCTTGCTGCAAAAACATGAGTTTTATTTTGTTTCCCTGCTCGACCCACATTTGAACTGCTCCAACATTAACACAGCAAACCAAAACCATCAACAAAGGGCAAACCCCTGCCAAACAGTCTCAGAGTTTCCTCTCAAGTGAGCAACCAAGCACTAGACAAACACTAACATGGAAGTAATTAACAACACCCTTAAAATAGAAATGAAAGCACACGGTGCAAATTGCCAGCTCACAGCACAAGGGGGAAAAAAATGCTATCTTTTGCTCTTCTTTTAGTGACATTTTAAGCATTTGACACTTGTCTGCAGTCACTACCCAGAACACAACCTTCAGAGCTGGTGTTGATGGGTACTTTAATTATTCCAAAGAATCAGCTCTGGTTTCTTTGCTCCTGATGAAGTAGCTGTTGAGGCAAAGGATGGATGGACTTTCAGCATCTTCAACAAGATTGTGGGCAAGATCACTCAAGTTCAATGACTTTTTCTCTTAAGTACATTGGTGCTCATCTGCAAAATACACATCATTCAGTATTGCCTCTGACAGCTGGGAACACCTCCCTACCAACTATCACTACCACACCTGCAGCCAAAGGATAGAAAAACATTTGGGGAGTCTACAAGAAGCTTGCACAAGAAATGCTCTTTTTAAAAAACCTTCTTTGGTTGTTTGGTTTTGTTTCTTCCTTTTTTTTTTTTTTTTTTAAGACCATCAAGGAAAACAAATCGGGAGGAAACTCAAGATAGATGACGCTTTAAGCAAGTACCTTCAGAAATGTATTTCTCAAAAACAACCAGGTACTGATAATCAAATCTTTGATCAGATTCCCCACTTAAAACACCTTCTGCAAAAAGACCATATTCAAAGGGAGATAAGGGTTTTTTCACTGCCAAAACACTGAACTACTACTTGTTTACAGCTGCTTACCATTATTCTGGCTAGAAGAAGCCAAACTGCAGAACAGTAATTCCTTTGTGGGCAAACTGTGGCCAAGATACTGCTTCCTTACTCTCCCTGCTGAGACCTATTCTGAAGCTTTATTTCAAGTGCAGTCAAATGCTGCTCCTGATCTGCAAAGACTCTTCAGAAAAGGAAACTCTATAGAGAGTAAAAATATGTTGTTTTCAGCTGGTTTCATTCATTTTCTCAGGAAGAGAAAAAACACTGTCCCTGACTGACCTGCACATTTGGAATAATGACCATAAACTTCTACAGTTCCAAGTCACCTGCTTGAGATAATTCTATTCCAGATGATTCCACAGGAACCCCAAATCTCACCCAAAGACATTCCCTCCTGTGAGGTGTCAGTTCCTAAGGACATGATTAATATTGTCATTAAAACAGCTTGGGTAGCATCTCAAGCCACATACCAAGGCATTGACATCCTCAGTTTTGTAGATCAACATCCTTATCTCTTCTGGGTCCCCACTGAAGATGGCTTGGACCAGTGGTGGCTGGAAAAAAAAAAAAAGAAAGGGAAGAAGCAGTGTTACAAGTTGGGTTGTTTTCTGTTGAAAAAGAGAGCATATTGGTTTTGCTAGCATTTACCAACCCTCCAGGCATCATACAACAAATCCCTGAGGAGATGTGATCAGGAGGGACCATCAGTTTGCTCCAGGATAAGCTGAAGGCAGGAGGATGTCTGGAGGTGTAAGGAGTGTGTGTGTGTGTGTGTGTGTACAAACAGGGACCCCCATCAGAATGACAACTTTTGTTAACAACACACAATTAGCCCAGATGTTCTCCTTGGCATGGATGGGGAAAACTAATTACATCAGAGCTTGCTGGGTGCTTGCAGATGAATGGTCACAGAACACAAAATATAGAAACAGAACATGATGCAGATAATGAATTTCTGGGTGGTTACTAAACATCTCGGATCTTTTTACTGAACAAACAAGTTTATTTTAACCACCCGAGAAGCAAAATAATTATCTTATTGTTTCAAGTCTGTCATTAGGCCATTATGAATCGAAATGCATGAATAAATGATCAGGAGAAACATGCCCTGCTCTCTCCTCTGGCACTGCTGGCATCACTGGGAGGGAGCCCTGCTCATGCTCAGCTGCTCCCTTAAACATCCAGAGCTGGCAATCTCAGTCCTTCTGCCTGGGTTTGATCTGGAGCCCCAGCAGCAAATAGCCAAGTTATTACCCAAGCTGGCAGAAGGCAGGCAGCTGAATTGGAAAACAAAACCACAAACCCTCCCCCTCCTTGCTGCTGGAGACTCAGGAAAAGAAAGGGAAGAAATTGCAAAGATAAAACAAACCTCAGCCCAAGCTCACTGCCCACCTCCAGGTTGCCTTGTGGTCCTACCAGTCATGCAGCCAGCAAAATCTAAAATAACCCCCCCCAAAAATGGAAGCATGCATGACTGCTTAAATACATAACACCACAACAGTCCCTAAAAGCCTGTGGAATTTATCTAGCTTGTAAACAGGTTATCCAACATTACACAAACACAAAATATCCCTTCTCCTCACGCTGCAAAATTCATCAGTCTCAAATGTGGAAAACACATTTCTAAGTTAGGGAGTCTATTTTAACCCATATTAATCCCTTATGTCTTTGGGAAAAGATTCACACCAGAATTTCATTCTCACCACCCCTCCAGACAAACCCAACACCTTTTATCATGACAGTTTGCAGTCTTAGGTATTGCAATGGATGTCTGAAGAAGAAAGAAAGAAATGAAAGGAAGAAAGGAAAGGAAGGAGAGGAAGGAGAGGAAGGAGAGGAAGGAGAGGGAAGGAGAGGAAGGAGAGGAAGGAGAGGAAGGAGAGGAGGAGGAAGGAGAGGAAGGAGAGGAAGGAGAGGAAGGAGAGGAAGGAGAGGAAGGAGAGGAAGGAGAGGAAGGAGAGGAAGGAGAGGAAGGAGAGGAAGGAGAGGAAGGAGAGGAAGGAGAGGAAGGAGAGGAAGGAGAGGAAGGAGAGGAAGGAGAGGAAGGAGAGGAAGGAGAGGAAGGAGAGAAGAGAGAAAGGAGAGGAAAGGAGAGAAAGGAGAGAAAGGAGAGAAAGGAGAGAAAGGAAGGAGAGAAAGGAGAGAAAGGAGAGAAAGGAGAGAAAGGAGAGAAAGGAGAGAAAGGAGAGAAAGGAGAGAAAGGAGAGAAAGGAGAGAAAGGAGAGAAAGGAGAGAAAGGAGAGAAAGAAAGAAAAGAAAGAAAAGAAAAAAGAAAGAAAGAGAAAAAAAAAATGCATTTAACTTGAAGCATTTAGCATGCTCCTTCCCAGCCTGTGCCAGAAGTCATTCTCCAAACCATCTGAGCCTCTTCCATTCTCCCTCATCTGCCAAACCCAAAGAAATCAGAATTTGGCTTAGAGTGAGATGGTCTCCTTGCTGCATTTTCCTCAGCCAAAGAAATAGTTAACAGTAATTCTCTAGTCTTATGCCCACAAGCATATGGTAATAAAATAATAATTATGATAAAATAATAATGGCAATAAAAACTACCATTTCCTAGATTTAGAGTAACAGCAACATCCAGGAAGACTCAGCCTGACCCAGACACCTGATTTTTTCAGGAACTGCTGGAGCTTTTTAATTCCTGCCAGCTCCTGAACAGAGAAAGCAGATGGAGAGTAACACAGTTTTCTTCCAACCCATAACCTACAGAAGGGTCCTCATCTCAATTTGTGCCCACCCCACCACAGTCATATCAGCACACAGCTCCTTCCATCAAACCCCAGCATTTATTTGGCCCCTGAAGCAGGGTCTCAGCCTCCCACTGCTGATGTACATAACCTTTGCTGGCAGCAGATGGCTGCCACAAGCCCATTTGCAAAGCCTTCAGTCCCTCAGCCCTTTTTTCCAAGAGATTTGCTTTTTATAAATTAATTACAATAGAATCCCTCACTGCTAATTGTAACAGCAAGAGGCAGAGATAATGGAGAGCAATCAGAGCCTGTGAATTGGAAAGAGCAGATGAAATCAGTACAAGTCTGACCTTGAGGCACTGCTGTGCTGTGCAGCTTTCTCCAACTGGCCATTTTTCTTATTTACTATTTCATGTTTTTACTTCTTTTTTTAAAGGTATTCGTTTCTAAGTGAGAAATACAACACTGCTCAGGACATTTTATCCCATGCTAAGACATGTTTCTGTGTAAGATGCAGTCATGTGTAAGGTCAGAACTATGTTGGGGTGGCATGGCTGCAATTTGAGGTCATTCATGCAAGAATGCCTTCAACTTTAAATAACTTCCTTTTTTTGTTGTTTGGTTTTGGGTTTTGTTTGTTTGTTTTTGGTTTTTTTTGTTGTTGTTTTGTTTTGGTTTTGATATATTCCTGAAGGCCAGTTAATCACACTTCCCGATTACCAAAGTAGGATAAATTATGTTATTGGAAATAATTTCTACAACCTGTGACAAAACATCATTAATGGGTTCTCTCATTAACAGAAATATTTTGCTTTAAAATTCTTCACATTCAGAATGAAGGAAAAAAAAAAACACATTAAGAAAGCACAGAGCAGGTTATGTATAACTATTATTAGAATTAAGCAAGGGTGCAGGTTTTGGAATGATGAACAACTGTTTCACCAGTGCAGTTATCCAGAGCTTCCAAATTCTTCAGGGAATTTCAGTTGGGAGTGTTCACATATTTTTCCTGAAAATACACCCCAGCAGCTACCAAAAACCTTGCCATGTTGCTATTTCTATTCTAAGTACAAAACTCACTGAGTTCCATTAGTGTTCTGAAATTTGTTAGTGGATGCCTCAACTATCATTTTAATTACTACAACCAAAGTGGGTGCTGAAGCTCCTAGAAAAAACAATTAGCACTTTCATTGAGTAACTGTGAGAGGTATTCAGGATTTTGTTTGGGTTTAGATATTCTGACTCACTAACAAGGACTTATTTAACCCAGCTTTCCATTTGACAGGACCCAGAGACAGATGGGGAAAGGGTGATGGATTCCCCTGCTGATTTGATGCAATAGGCTATCACTTGGTGAGTGATAAAGTGATTGAAAACTGAGTGAAAATCAGTTCTGGATTGATCCTTCACTTGTTCTAATCCTATTACATCAAGTTTCTGGACTGAACCCATGGGCTCACTCATCCCTGTGTAACTGGCAAGACAAAGCAGCAGGAAACATCAGTTTCAAGTGTGATGATTTTGTCAGTGTTTGGCCAAACACCTCTTTTTTTTTTTTTTTTTTTCAGGGAATCAAGGTTCCAAGGTTGTCTGCAGTGTCACACCATGTACAGCTATTTCCTTCCACTGCTCACAGCACAAGACTACTCCTCTTCCTAATTTTAATTTAGGACTTCCTCCCTCCAAGCAGTCAATACACGAACATGAAATGCTGGTTTAACTTAGAAGTCTGGATGAATGAGCAGTCATAAACTGGATTTCTCTTAATTCTTAGCTTGCATTTCCCTGGTGTTTAGTAAATATCAAATTATTCAACACTAAGCACTTTTTAGCAAGCCTTGCAGTCTATTTCACTTGCACCACCTGTTTGCCTTCTACTGTGTTTCAGGAATTAATTGCTGGGTATATACAAGGAGAATTTTACTCTTAATTTTTTCTTTTAACAAAGATTCTATTTCTGCTACTGGGATTGCTCCAGTACTGGCTTCAGGCAGCAAAGTACTTTCACTGACCTGCTATTTGGAGAATAATGTCCTTGCATGGTTGCTAAGGAGTGTTGCAGAGCAATTACAGATTTTTGCTGTGAGCCTCCTAAGGAATCCTTGTCCAAGCTACTGAAAGGCCACTGGAGAGATTAAAATCTCTAAAGAGGGTGCAGTGGTCCTCTGGAAGCAGCCCTGTGGCAAACTGACAGCATTATTTAATGAGCAAAAGTACATACCCTAGGACATGTATACTGACCAGATTAAGAAAACCCCTGTACACTGCAGTACAGCCAGGGAAAGTTTTTCACTTAGTTTAATTCTATTTTCTTATGCCCTTCTCTTTTTTCCAGACTAGCTCCATTAATTATAAAACTTACACACAATCCACTGCAGAGAGAGGACAGCATTTGTGCCTACACATTGCTACACAACTTCAGTTTGTTCCACTGTGTTTCCATGCTCCAGGAACAGCAAACTTACAAGACACACAGAGAAATTCAACAGAACCCAATTCAGCACTCCTGAAAGGAAGAAAAACTCTGAGTAGATGCTCTTACAGACTTAAGAGGCCTTCATGCTGTTTGCAAGCCCAATTATTGTTTTACTCCCTGCCACACTGTGCTCTGAGCTGCCTGGAGGGATGTGCTGGGCATTTCAGTCTCCTTGCAAGTAGAGTCAGCTTTTCCTGTAAGGTCTCCCCGTTTCTCTCCATGTCATTTGCAACAGCCTCTTCTTGTTTAGCTTCTCCAAAACCACAGCTTGTCTCCATCCTTCAGACTACAAAAAAGCCTGGGGAGTTGATGGTGCAAAGGCACACAGGGAATGCACTTCACAGGAGCTGTGAAGAATCAATCACTGCTTCATTTCCCTCCTAAGATTAGGAAAAATATTGTACATAAAGTGAAACTACAACATTTATCTAGGACCTAAACTTTCAGTGGCTTCACCACCAAAGACCTGAACACCTCCAGAAACATTTGGTGCAGTAGTTGGAATAGGGTGATTCTAACCTGATTAGCAGCTACTGGCACTGAGTTTAATCCCTGGTATCCATTCCTAGCTGAGTGACAGCCAACCACAAGCTACAGAAATGGAGCAGCTCCCACCTTGCTGGGGTGGCTTGTGCAGACTGTGGATCCTGCAGGCAGTGTGACCCAGGGGAGAGCCTGCTTCCCACCCACCCTTCCAGATGGATTTGGGTGCCTGGGATCCAGTCCTAATCAGGTTTACAGGCTAGAAATTCAAGCCTACCAAAATGCCTTTCTGCATCAGCAGGATGGAAAAATCCCATCATGGGCTTCAGAAGACCAAGGCTGTGTTCCAAAGCTGCAAGTTCTCCTTCATTCCACCTATTGGACATCATAAGGGGAAGGGGAAAATGGATGATTACTGGCAAAGGGCTCAGCAAAGATGCCTGGAACAAGACTGTATGATGAAAAGGTTAAAACCAGCAGCCATTAAGGCTCTTGTTTTAAACACTGCCTCACACTGTTTGGAACCAGACCACCTGAACTGCTTAGAGCATGGCTTAACCCTGAAAAAGGGGTTGTCACAACTCATCCTGCATCACCTGCTTTGGAATTATTTCCTCTCCATACCAGTCAGGCCTCTGCAATGGCAAACTGGGCTTGAGACTGGAGACACTGGAGACACTTCTGGCAGGACTTCAAGGGCTTCCTCTTACACCCCACCTGCAAAACTCCACATCTCCAGCCAGCCAGAGAAATCAGCAGAGCTGATTCTATAAAACCTCACCACAGCTAACTATTTAATGAGTGATGTGCAAACCTGAAGAGACTTCCATTCCCTTTCCCATAAGCACACTGCTTGTGCAGTAACCAGAATAAACCCTCTTCCCACCCCTGCCTCCTCACCATTCCCTAACACCCTCCTGTTCCCATCCTCTACTTGCCTTCTTCAAGAGATTTAAACCTTGGCTTTTCTCTCTGCTGCCCCATTTCCATGCTGCTGGAGCAGGAGAGCTGCAGTTCTGAGGTGATGCCCACCTGAACACCTTTACCTGCAAATCCACACTGCCAAACACACGCTGCCATTTCAAGCCAGTGGGAAAGAAAGAAAACCATAAGCAAAATGATTAAAATGTTGTGTGTGAGGGGGAAAGTATTGCAACACATTGAGACAGCTAAAACCTTAACACCAGGCTTTTTTAGTCAAGTTTTGGTGATACTTAAAAAGGAAAACAGTCAGGATTGACTCTGCCTGTGCCAGGCTGGGTCCAGCCCCAGCCTTTCTCTTCGCACAGTTTCTGATCGGCCGCTCCCGAGGGTGCAGAAAAAGCCTCCCAGCAGATCTATTTCTGGCTCTTAGCTTGGCTCCAGATTTTGGCTGCCTCCCATTTTGCATGATGAGGCCTATCAGCTGCCCCAAGAACTGCTTATATTTCCAGGTGAAGCAAAGGTTACATCCTGCCCTGCCCGGAATCCTGAAATTCCTCTACACACCAAATAGGCTGCGAGCAGCCTGTGTTTTGTTAAACTTATCAGTTAAAGGCACCAAAATAACTCAAGGCATCTTAAATTTAGATCACTTCCAAAAAGGAAAAGGAGCTAAGCATGTTTAATTCAGCTTGCCCAGTGTCCTTTCCTTCATTCTCATGACTGGAGGTTGGCCACTGCTCTCGATTTAAGGGCTGGGGTTTTGTTCTGGGTCGGACATCTGGGGCTGGAAGGGGATGGTAGGGTGTTTTTTTTTTGAGTGCCTGCAGATCATATCAGAAAATTAGTTAATAAATACTGTCTGGAAGTCACATTAATCAAGTGGAGACAAAGACTCAGCACGCTGCAGACTAGTTAAAAGAAGAAAGCCTTTTTAAAGGAGGCAAAAATAATCATAGTGGCATAACATTTCTTGTATTCACCAGCGTTTGGTGCCCATTTTTAGTGGGTTTTAAAAGTCTGCTGCAGGCAGAATATCTACAAAGAATATCTACAAAGATTGAGGATAATCCATCCAGTGGTGTCCTGATTTTATCTTGCCCTCTTGAATTTGTCTGCTCAGTTTTTTGGGGTTTTATCTCGACGCAAAGTGTAATATCCCACAATAAACACGGCAACACCCATCACAGGGCTGTTGATGGCACTACCAAAAAAATGATCCAGTTCCTTCAATACATTCCCTTGGGGGAGTGCTGCAGCACTGATCCATTTGGATACTCCTTGTCACATGGGTATTTTGACTTTTGCAAGTCAAAATACTTGCATCTGGGACTTTTGCATCTTTCTTTCTTCCCCTCCTTATCCTTTTTTCCCTCCTCCATCATCTTGGGAGGAGCAGGCAGGCAGGCCTGGGACCAGGGCCATGTTTCTGAACAAGAGGGCAGCAGAAAGTGAAATCCCTGGGGGCTTCAGTTCCAGCTGGAGGAAATCATGTTTAAGTCCACTCCCAAGGGAGAGGCAGGGTGCCAGGTTACACCACAGCTGCTCCCAGGAGAACCCTGTGCCCTCTCCCCCCCGAGAAGCTTGGCTGAGATGTGGCCAGGCAGCACGAGGTTACAAACCTCCAGAGAAATAAAACATCCTCCCAGCAGGGCAGAACTACAGCAAGTCCAGTGACAGGTCTGCTCCTCACTAGAGACTGAAGAAGAAAGCAGCTGGGGGAGAAGAGCATTTGAAAAAACATCAACCCTACCCCAAGTTTCATTTCCTGCTCGCTTGTCCTGCAACAACTCAAACACATTTCAAGCATACCAGTGATGATTTAATTTTTTTTTCCAATTTCATAGCTCAGAAGAGGAAAAAACCCCAAACAAACAAGCAAAAAAAAAAAAAAAAAAAAAAAAAAAAACAAAACCCCACAAAAACCAAGCAAGCAAAAAGACAACAAAAAACCCCCCCACCAATTCTATGTGCATGGGGAATATTTTGAGGAGCACACAGGTTAATGCTGGCTGGCTGCAGCTTTTCACCTGAACTGACACATCTCCAGCATTTGGTGGCCCCACATCCTCTGGAGACCACTGACATCCTGTCTTCACCCAGCTGCACCAGCAGCAATGGAAACCAAGAAGTAAAAAAAAAAAAAAAAAAAAAAAAAGGAAAACTGAGAGAAACGGAAATGCTGCAAATTTATCTTCCTTTAGCTTATGAAACCGTGACTTACTCCTCTCCTTCTTGCAGAGGTGAGCATGAGCAAGCTCCCTGATGTGCACTGCAGCTGGTTTCAGAAACATTTTCTGTTTCTTGCTTCAGTGCAGCAGCACCTGCCTTTCATCTGGCATCTTGAGCATGCAACAGCACAGAGCACCAGCCCTCTGAGCCCCGAGGAGTGTGGCAGTGAAGTGCTGTCCCTGACACAGGCAGCACACACTGATACTTATCATGTCCTCTAAATAAAAATCCTTTCATTTTTTAGAAAATCAATGCTGATTTAGGGAACTCAAGTGGCACCTGATCCTGTAAGGTCTCCCTTGGTGAGAACAGGACTTCCACTGGCTGATAGTGTCTTTTATATTCATGTACACACAGAGCAGGCAGTTATGAACCAGGGAGTACCTTAATAGATCTGCAAGATACTTCTGAACACAAGGAGGTTGGAGGGCAGGGTCAGAGTTTCCAATGGCCTTTACAAATTATACAAATAGCTGGGCTGGAGGAAGATGAGGCCAGTGCTGAGAATGGAGGAGAACACAGCGTGCCTGTGAGCTAGAAATCCAGAGTTGTTACAGAGCAATGTGGTGGGGGGGGGAAAAAAAAAAAAAAAAAAAAGAATTTGGGACTGCAGCAGAACACAAGCAAATGATGTGATGGGAGAGGAAAAGACCTTAAAACAGGAATATGGCTTGCAAAACATACAGAACTCCTTCCACACCACCCAGCACTGAGGGTGTGACCAGAGTGAGACATTCAGTTTGGGGCACCACTTGACTTGAAGACCAAACCAGAGCTCTAAAACACGAGTTACAGGGAAAATCTAAACATTTGGGAGCTACCCAGCCTCCAGAAAACTGAAAGGGAACATGAGAACAATTTGCAATACATGAAAGGTTGTTACTAAAAAGACCTCATCTGTTTCCCACATTCCAGCTCCACAAAGCTCAGCTCAGCTGCACCCCTGGAGGAGGAATTTCTGCTCCATGAAAGGGAACTCAAACCTGGACACCTTGGTTACCAAATCAGCTGAGTTACAGGCAGTCCTATAAGAAACAGATCTCATCTGGTGATCACTGAAAAGTCAAAGGGATTCTTTCCTGCAGGCTGCAGCAGGCAAAGGGATGGAAGCTGTGAAAGCAAAAGAGCCCCCCCAAAAATTCACACCACACATGGGTAAGTACAAAGCTTAATGCAGAAAGGACTCCACTTCCAATAAAAAGCAGAGGATGTGTTTTCTAGCATTCCAGCTGGACAATGCACAACAAAAAGAGCAATTACTTAAATAGGTGTTAATTGATTTCTCATGGGGCACAAGAGAAATTTCTACAAAAAAACCAATTAAAATATGGATATCTCCAAAAGTTCAAGGGGAGTCAAGTGCTTTGGGTGGGAACACATTAATGTGTGGGATGACCCCACAAAACCCCACTTACTTCACTCATGAGAAGGCAATTACAACTCTGGTTTTCTTCACATGACTTGACACGCTGAGTTTGAGTTAAGGATGGATGCATTTTAAGTATATTTTTATATATTTTTACCTTGAAAGGTTGTTTGGACCAGATGATCCTTGAGGCCCCTTCCAACCTGGCATTCTGTGACTCTATTTTGGAGCCAGGATCTCCCACGTCCCTCACTCTCTTCTTCAGATTTCAGTCTCTGGTGCTGTCTTTCTGCAGAGCTACTATAAAATTCAGATTTCAAATGCTGAACTACTGACACTGATGACAGTGGGAGTTCCACTAATAGCAGAGTAACTACGTGTGAACATGCAGATGAGTCCATCACTGCATCTCATCTCTATCTTTGCATTAGGCTACAGTTGGCACAAAGCTCCTCTGAACAACCCCAGCAGATGTTTCACCTCTGTTTTGAATCTGGAGCAGATTAGAAACATTAGCTGGATCCAAGATACCCTGGTAATATCCTCATCCTCATCACCAACCAAACTAGTGAAGCTGACAGGAGAAAAAAAAAATAATAAAACCCAAGCTTTGCTGAGGAGTGCAATGTCAAGTAGCCAGGCCAAAGAAATAAAACAGGAACTTCAAGAAGGTTTCAACGTTGGCTTTACTGCAGAAACCACCTCAGGAGCTTCCAAGCATGATGCATATGACTGTGACAAATCCAGCAGCTCCAAAGTGTCTGTACAACCCCCAATTAAACTGAAAGAGGAGCCTGAGTGCTGTAAGGACCTGCTCTTTCTTCCAGCAGGTTTCCATCACACCTTATGAACGTGGTTGTCTCAACACCCTCTGAAAAGGGTCTCCAAGACATCACTGAGATGGCTACCACAGCTTGGAGAGGCAGTGTGAACCTTCCCTTCAGCACAAACAATCCTGTGCACTAAACACAGCTCCACAGCTGAGAAAAATTCACCTGGAATGGGAAGCATCAGCCAGAAGTGTAAGAGTATGCATTCTCATCAGCTGAGGAAGTAGGATACAGATCTTCCTCTTTCTACTTCTTCTTCTCAGGCAAGCCAGAAAGGGGGAAAGAAAAAAACAAAACACTTTTTATAAAAACCTTGTTTAAACCCAAACTGCAGGTGCCAGTTGTAATCCAAACTCCTTCCTTTATTTTGCTTAGAATGGCCACAGCTTATTAAAGCTGAAATTTAATTAGACTTGTGTAGCTTAACTCTTCAGCCTCTCACTTATTTTTTGTGAGCCATTCCACTTCAAAAGTGAAAATTTTACTGCTCTGTGCTGTTCTGTCACACATCACGAGTACAGTGCCAAAAGGAATACTTCAAAGCTTGGAAAAAAGAAATACTGGTGGTGTGGGTTTTTTTTTAAACAGAGGTTTTATATGAAAAGCCAACAAATTTGTATCCTAAGTCTCTAAAGACTACAGATCATTATCTGCCTGGTTCTTTTGTAAATATTCCTGTGTTAGTCTTGTCAAATTTAGCTCAGTAACTACATGACCTTACTGCAAAACAAGATGAACCTGCAGGCATCTGAGAGGCTCAGGCTCAGCTCTTCACTTGTTCAACCCCTTGTCAAGGAACTGGTTTGGTAAACTAAACCTCTGTCCTATTTTTTTGTTTGTTTGTTTGGCTAAACCATGCAAATCTCTGTCTCACAGCATCCTCCTCAGTCCTTGGGAAGCTCTCACCTGCTTCTTATGGTGATGGGACCATCCAAGACCTATGGTATGTAGGAAAGCAAAGTCTTGCTGTCACAAACCTTAGATTTTTTCCAGATAGGACAGAAAGAATGAATTTAAGGACCACCTAACACTGTTTGCATTTAAGATGATGACAAAAATCTCCAGATTACACCAAGAGCAATCCCACCCTCAACAAGTGATGTTGCATGATCTTCTGGAGGAGTGAGGAAGGTTTCAGAGGGGTGGGAAGAGCTGCAGCATCTCATCATCTTCATTCACCATGATTGCAACAGGTTAAAAAAACCCAAACAGACAATAAAGTCATCTTAAAAAGGAAAGAAAAAAAGGGAAACTGCCTGTTCCCAGAAGTTTGCTGAACTTCTTTCACTGAGAGTTTTGCATGGGGAAGTACAGGACTCTGCTGCTGGCAGCCACTTCAGAAGGCTCCAGGTTCCCTTCTCCTATGGGGTGAGAGGAGTTGGAGGGCAGTTTCCCTACATGAACTGCAAAGTCTCATTGCCCAACTAAAACCACACTGCAAATGGGACTTGCCCAAGGGGAATTCAGTCCCACTGAGCCAAAATGATGGCTGGCAAACAACTTGCAGCCACGGGAATTTGGTGACGTTAGCAAACAAGGCAGATGTAACCTTCTCCATCCCAGTGAGATGTCTGTGCAGATGATTTCAGGCTGTTAAAACAGAGGCAGAATCTTGAGCCAGTAACTGAGATGGGAGAGGAGGAGAGCAAAGTCTTCCTGAAGAGGACAAGCACCCACAGCACCCTGTCCTCCTGCTTTGGACCAGCCAGCTCTGTGCTCCATCTGACTGGACCAAAACAGGGCTTGCACTGGTCCTGCTCCTTCAGACCTCAAGAGGAAGGAGTTATCCTACTCCATACTTTGAATAAAGCAGTCTGGATTTTCAGTGGTCTCATTTATATAACCTCCTTCAGACCTCTAACTTGTCAGCTGGACAGCTTGTAAAACCCAGGTGAGATCCATACAAGGAGGAGAGTGAAAGACAGGAAAGCTCTGACCCCCTCCTATGCCCCAGCAGTATGTAGACCATGGGGGCAAACTCCATGTTTCTGATTTATTCTATCTCCAGTTCCCCTCTCTTCTCCCAAAGAAAAAGATTTGGGCCCTAGAGGCATTTCAGTATTTCTCCCTCGAATTTTATTTCTGGCTCTACAAGAGGGGGAAAAAAATAGAAGACAAAATCCAGCTCCAAGTTGTATTAAATATTTGAACAGCAAGCAAGAACAAGATGTTTCTAATCTAGGTCATTTTATAAAGATATTATGGTGTCACTGTGCTAAATTTCTACTCTCTGAGGCAGAGCTGCCACTGGCTCACTTGCTGCACTGACACAAATCCTGGGAAAAGCCCTGGGAAATATTTTAGGCAGGTTTCTGGGAAGAAAGGAAAGCATGCATCACCTTTCCTAAATGGCTGCACCCAGCCCCACCAGCCTGCTGTGTTTCAGCTGATGGAAGCACAGCCCTGGGAGGAAGTGACAGCTGATAAGAGGACAGACCCTTTGCAGTTTGTCACTGGAGGGCTTGCTGACTCCAGCTTTCATTCAGCTTGCTGTGCTGAGAGCAAATGCTGGCAGCAATCCCCTCCAAGTTTGCTCAGCAGTGTTTAACAGAGATAAGGGGGGATGGAAATCACAGCTGGATGTCACCAACCCCCCTCAGTTCCATTTCATCCCAGCACAATCTTTGCTGTGGCTCCTTCCATCCTCCTGTGTCTGTCTTACTGACCAAGCTCAGCTTTCTTCTTTCTCTCCTGACAATTAAACTGAACCTTCCTGCTTTCCATTCCTGAAGAGGTAAGAGACCCCGGGAATCATGAATTCTAAATATTTGCCAATTATTGGAAAGGGAAAAGAAATAAATACTGTGTTCTCCCTCATTTTCTGTAAGCATCAGAGCCATCCAAGTTGTCTGGTGCCCACCAGCCATGCCCTCTGCAGCTTCCCTCCTGGCTGCACTCACAGGCACATACTGGGCTCTCCCACAGCAACAGCACTTGAAAAAGATTCATCCTTTCTATAGGATACAGCAGAAGTGATCAGAAAAAATAAAAGGCAGACTGCTTGCTTGTTGACACAAGTTAGGGTTTGGTTGTTGTTTTTTGTTCTTTAATTACATGTAAAGAAAATAGACAGAAAAACTAGGAAAAAAAAGTAAGGAATAGCCAGATTTAGGGATACCACTGAAAGAAGCCAAGTCCTGAAAAGTGAGGAACTTCCCCATGTGTACAGACTGCACTCAGCCCTTTCTTGCTTACTGAGTCCCCTCCCTGTTCAGCCTCAGCATCCCAGTGCCCTGTGACTCAGGGAGATGCTCTCCTCCTCTCAGCATCAAATATGACTCAGTCTTCATGAATTGCTGTCACAAACACTATTCACAGTGCTGTCCCCATGAGTTTCAACATTTAGAACCAATGCAATGAGAAGGAAATTAAAAAAAAGAAAAAGAAAAAGAAAAAGAAAAAGAAAAGAAAAGAAAAAGAAAAAGAAAAAGAAAAAGAAAAAGAAAAAGAAAAAGAAAAGAAAAGAAAAAGAAAAAGAAAAGAAAAAGAAAAAGAAAAAGAAAAAGAAAAAGAAAAAGAAAAAGAAAAAGAAAAAGAAAAAGAAAAAGAAAAAGAAAAGAAAAAGAAAAAGAAAAGAAAAAGATCATACAGCTCTGAAACAAACAAAAAAAACTTTTAGAGCTATCCAGGATAGATTATCAAAAACTATCACTGTTATCCAGCACCCAGGATGGTCACTTCAGGCCAAACCACTGCACTGTGTCAAAGCTTCTAAACTTCCTGCTGCTTATTGAAGGTTTTCCTTTCACCAGAGGTCACCATCTCAGCAGAAGCCACCTGAGCTGCCACATCTGACAAACTGGAGCTCAGAGCCACCAGGCTCCAGTTGGAGAGAGCAACACAAACTCAAAGCACTTCATAAAAGTGGACCCCAGCTCCCCAGAATAAAGAACAAGCAGAGAAGCCCATGTGAAATTGTTTGGTTTGATTTTTTGCCTCCTTTCAAGCAGAGGAGGTGGCATCCCCAACCCCCATCACAGGGTCTAGCACTGGGGTAACCAATTGCCACAACTGTCCCAGAGGACAAATCCCAGCCCACATTTAACTAAAGAGCATCAGGTCAGATAAATAACCAAACATTTCTCAGGCCCACAGCATGCATAAGGAAGGAAGGAGGGAAAGGAGCAGGCAATTTCACTCTGCTACAGATACAGGAGATGAAAAGCATCTTGCCTGGCAAGTGCCACCCTGTAAATTTAATTTCATTTGTCAGTTCAGCCTCAAGTCAGGAGTTCAATACTTTAGTCCCTATATTTAATTACATTTTCTTTTCATCATGGCCTTTTCCAGATAAACGTTTAATCAGGTTGTTCACTGTAATATAAAAATTACTAGAGTGAGAAGAATAAAATAATAATGTTCTCATCCTTATAGGTAAGGTGTATGGTAAAATCTAGAAGGTTGATTTAAAAAGGGCAATGATGGGACAGAATGAAGGGCCTGCTAATAAGCCCTCAAGGAGAAAATGAGCTAAATAGTGGTAAAAATTAACAGCCAGAATATGAAAGCATCATCCCTTTTAGAGAGTGTCAGGGACCCATTCATGCTTCAATAAGATGCAATAAAAGCCAATTATAAAAGCTCAAGGCATCCCAACTCCACCCATAGGATCCCAGGGACATTTCCACTGCCAAAAAATGCAGCAGGGATTTATCTACCTAAAAACATGCCAGGTTTGGAGGGAGAACTGGCAGCCCACAGCATGGCAGCAGCAGAACCTTTACCTGCTCCATCACTCATGCCAGGTCAGAGATTACCAAAGACCAGACACTACTAGTCCAGTTTAAAATTCCATGATTATTCAAAATATAACTTGCTATGGACCAAACATTTCAATTATTAGAAAAGAGGTGAATTTACTGGAAAATCTGATGCATAAAAAATTATGTATTTCCTACCTATTTCCAAGTAGTGTGTGTATATATATATATATATAATATATATAGGATGTATGTACATATATACATACTTTTTAGTTTAGTCTGCTTTGCAGTTCTGTTTTCTGCACCTCTTTCTTTTGTTGTTGTCATTGCTGAGGCCATTTCTCCCTGCAGAAATTACTCATTTTCAATAGGCACCACCAGTCTTCTGTTACTGTCTTTGCTGAATATGAGGAGACCAAACTTCTAATGTGGGGTTTTTTTTTCCTAAATTGTGTAAAGACACGGCCATCAAACCCCATCTACAGAGGGAGTTAAAGCCTGAATTATTACTCAGATTTTTTTAAGAGGTTGTTTTTTTTTTCATTTACTGTCAGATAGTTTTTTGACATTTAACTTTTATGAAGCCACGTAAATCCTCTGCCAAATAATAATCTGCCAAATAATAATCAGCCAAAACTTGCCTATCAGAGCTCTTATACAGGGCAAAAAAAATTAATCTCTTGCAATGAATCAACCCAGTTAAAATTAGCATTGAGAAAACCTGAAGAACAGAGAGGGCTTCAAATGCTCTGTCCTGGGTTGCTGTTAATGCTTGGAAAAATCAACACAAAGATCAAATGGTTCAAGTCTGCATTGGGAGCTTGGCTTTGCAAAAGGGGAAACACTTTGGCCAGGAACCTGAACTGTTTTAAAGGGCTGAGGTCCAACAGAAAGCAGGTCTAAGACCCCTGTTTTTATAACCAACACTTTAACAACAACATTTTGTTCCTTTGATTGCTTGAAAAAAAAACCCCAACCCGACAAACTGCCATATATGGATCCAAATTATATACAGATTTCTTGTAAAGATTTCCTCAAGTACTTGGGGGAGTAGAAGCCTTAAGGATGACTGCTAACACTGGCACAATTCCTTTTTTAGGGATTATCATATTCCCTTCACTGCCAGCAGCTCCCTCAACTCTTCCTGAGATCTCCAAAAAGCTCCAAGGAAAAGAGGCTGAGAGACACACAAAAAAAAAGGGAAAAAAACCCACTCTGAAAGGTGGAACAGCAGCAGCCCCTTCAAATAACACAGTCCTGGCCTTCATCTCAGGAAAATAAAAGCCCCTGTTCTGCTCCAATTTAGCTTCACCAGGCTTCAGGGTTTAACCCCAAAGGGAAAACCCCGAGTGCTGTTTCTGTGAGCAGAGCAAATCCTGTGGAGGAGCAAACATCTTCTGCTGAGGTGACTTTACAGCCCCACAACTGCCTGGCTGGCATGGGTCCCACACACTAATCTCATTTTCCAGAAATCACAATTCCTGCTACGTGCTACTGCAATTCTCTGAGGTGGTAACTGAATTTAAGCAGATTTTTTCCAATATGAAACAACTGAATAAATGAATTAGCAGAGAAGAGAGCAGTAGAGCAAGAAGAAATGAGTTTATAGCCACAGAAAAGATGGTTCTTATTTACTCAGCCCTTACAAACACGCTGAGAACATGCTCTGCTCTCTATTAAACAGCTGTAAGACACCCAAGACAATGATCTCCTATGTTTCAGCCATCCAGTTGAGGGAGAGGAAAAATTATATTCCACATTTAGATTTGCAGATGCGACTGTAAAGCAAAAACCTTCCAGTAAAGAATGGAATTTCAACAGAATTTAATTTTTTGTGGGTTTTTTTTTACTCTTAATTTTAGTCTATGCAGTTCACTGAACACAATAAGATCCAGCAGCACCAAATCTGGTATGATTTGGTATCATTGGTGTGACTTTGTCTCTACTAGGAGACCACCACCAAAAAGAAAAATTTAAAAATCAGACAAACCTCACATGCCTTGGGTTGGCACTGACATACTATGTAAAATTTCTAGTGGAAACAGGAAAAAAAATTATACTTCAGCTGTGACATAGCTATATGTGGACACCTGCACTGTTTTTACCCTATTACCCAGAAGTAGCCCTGGCCCAGATGCTGAGCTGGCTACACTACCAGAACAGGATCAAACTGCTGGTAAAATCTTCACTTTTACTGTTCCAGGAACATGGCATTCCCTCCCCAAAATTTATGGTGAGTCAGCCCAGTTTGTAATTTGCTGTTGAACCAAGAACAATTCACATACTCCCCAGGTCTTCAAGGGTTTTTTTGGGTGTTTTTCAGAGCTGGAAGAAAACCCTGTGAATAAGGGAAGAAAAACCTGAAGAACCAAGGGGGAAAATACAACAGAGCAACACCCAGTAATGTCAGCAAGATGGAAGAAGATGTGCAAAAGAAACAAAACACATTAGTAGAGATATTTCTGTGTTTTCACACACACTGACCAGCTGCTTTCTCTTATTTGTGTAGCTGGCTATGTCAGGTGTCCATCCCCTTGCATGTCCCTCAGGTAACAC
This sequence comes from Calypte anna, assembly GCF_003957555.1. Lineage (NCBI taxonomy): Eukaryota > Metazoa > Chordata > Aves > Apodiformes > Trochilidae > Calypte > Calypte anna. Next base: position 34,728,822 of record NC_044253.1, read on the forward strand.
ACCTCTGCAGGCAGCTCTGACAGCTTTTCCCAAACCCACCAAGATGCAGAAGTTTCTCTGAAAAATCACATTTAGCAATATCCAAGCCAATCAAGATTTCAGGCAATCAAAACCAGCAAATTCTACCTCTGAAAGCAGCATGACAACAGCTCCCTGGGCTTACTGCAGAGGAAGACCAGGTGGAAAGCCAACACTGATAGATCTTCATGACTCATAGCACTCACCTCTGCCAATATAAATTATAAAATAAATCATCATAAAAGTATCACTGGACTAGAAAGACCAAGTAATCAATCCTTAGTAATCAATCCTTGCACAATGAAAGGCAACAGACACATTTATTTTATATTTTTTTTAACACAGCACAAGACTGCCACGTGCCAGCACGATGCTCATTCCTCAATTTCAAGAACCCTTCAGAGTAAGGGACAGGAGAGAGAATAATTAAAGCTTGCTAATTATTATTTTTAAACAAAAGAGCCTCTCCACAGAAGCTAGGGCTCCGAGGCAGTGTGGGCAGGAGCAGGACAGCACTGCCAGGCAGCAAGGCTGCAGCTCAGAGAGCAGGAAGGGGAACTGGCACGCAGCCCACGCCGCCTTGGACTGCCACTTACTATAATGCATTCTTGGCAAAGCTCCCTCAGCCATAGAAAGAGAGGAGGAAAATTAACTCAGGTTTAATAAACACTGCAGGGTAAACACGATTTGCAGATAGACACCAGATATAAATACTCAAGCTTTTTTCTTAAAGACACAGCCAACTCCTAGGCAGCGGCATCCGGATCTTAAAATGAGGTCTCCCACAGCTTTTTCCTTGTGTCTATCTAAAAGAAAGGCTGCAAAACGTTGTGGTTTGGTTGTGTTTTGTTTTTTCTTCCCTCTCCCATTTCAAACAAAGGATCACAATGTCTCGGGTGACATTAGAACAAGCTGAGAATAGGGGGTGGTGTAGCACTGAAGGCAGGTGTCTGTTACAGCCCAGCCAGCTAGCAGATCCTTTGCACCAGATAACTTCTCCAGCAAGACAAACAGAGTAACTGGGACCAGCATGTTTGTAGGGTCAGGACCCAAACAGAAACACACAAAGAAAGTTTGGAAAACTTCACACACACACACACACCCCCCTCATGTGTAAAAGTTCTGCCAGGAGAGCCCAGCACTAGGATGGGCCTCGACTGGAGGGAAAGGATCAACACATCTCCAAGCTGCATGGACAACAAACCCTGTTTACTGCTTCTGCCTCAGTGGTAGCATTGATATTTTGGTGTTGCAAAATACCTGCAAATATTCTCAAACTGGGGGGAAAAAAATAATTAATTAATGTAACCAGAAGAGAAATAAATAAGATCACAGAAGGCACTTAGGTGTCATGTAGCCTGTACAGAGTAAGTAACAACATTTTCCAAATAGGTAAAATTTAGAAAATTTTCAGCAGCACCTGAAGGCAAACTTCAGCCTACAGGTTGGGAACACATCCCAACAAGATTACATCCCAAAAGATGTGCTGGTTCTTAAACTGCACCTCAAAATCATCAGCAATTTCATTTCTAGCACAATGCCATCACGACTCTCACTCTGGGCCAGGTGCCCCTCTCAGAAGACAGCACCACAAATGCCTTGATTTTGGCATGCTGTGGATAGAAAATTCCTGCTGTAAATTGCACTTCCTGGGACAAAGAACTAGTGCTGTGCTGGCACAAAGTTTCTCCCTAACATCTTGGCAAGTTCATGACAACTCATCCACCAGCTCAGGTCTGAGCTTTCTCTGGAGCAGCAAGATGAACTGCAGAAGATGACATCTCAGAAGGCTTTGCTAACAAGTATCAGAGAAAACAGCTGAAAACATGAGATAAATTAGCATAATTTATAATTATAAATTACATAATTTATATTATAATATATAATATATATGTTGTGTATATATATAATCATATAAATTACATAATTTATAATTTAAATTAGCATAAACTATATCAAAAGACAGAGAGACAACCCACTCACTTTGCTCCAAAGTAATTTGTTGATGGGTAAGTACAAGATCTAGTAATCTCTGTTCCAGAGTGGGCTGTAGTATGAAAGGCTGCCATCCAAATAAATCCCCTTTCAAGCAAGACTAAACTCTGAAGGCAAGGAGGGAACAAATCCCATTAGTAACTGCAGGTTACAGCTAAGTGCCAGCACATTTAGTGGGATAAAGACAGCCAAAATATATTCAATTATTAAAAAAAAGGATGAATTTGTCATGAGATGGAACAACAAGAGGCAAAGGAGACTCTGGGAAAATCTGCTCTGGCTTCCAAACATCATGGAGCCAGTTAGGTCTGAGTGGAATGGACAAAAATACATCCACACAGCTTTCAAAGTCCACATTGCAGCAAAGCCATGTGATAGTGCAGTCACAGACAGGAACCACATAAACACCAAAGAGTCCAATTGCATCTTCTCTGCTGAGAAAATCACCTCTCGGAGACCCATTTACCCAAAGCAAGTGAATGAAGCAGTGGGGGAGAAAATGACCAAAACAAACAAAAAAACCAAACCAAACCCAAAACAAACCAACACTCTGCTACAGCAGAACGAACACAGAAAATGTGAACACCCTTCAGGCAGTTTCCACTCTGCACATGCTTCCCTATGACTTTCCAATGCCAGGTTTTGGTGTAGAGCAGGGAAAAGACAAGAGGGCTCTGTCCCAGTTTCCAGTCCAATTGGCACACGTTTGAGTCTGAGGATTTCAGATTCCTTCCAAGTGCTGGTCCATGAATCCACCCACCTGCACTCCTACAAATATCCAAGAACATCCGGAGTGAGACTGACATGTGAAGACTTCCACAAACACAGTGTCAAAAAGGAAGCTTGTGCCTTGTCCAGTAAGATATCGAGCTTCCCACTTTCAGCTGAACTCAGGACACAACCACCAGCAGAATAAGCAAATCAGTTTTCTGTATTGACAGAGGCACACAAATCTAAACAGGCCAAAAAAAGGGAGAGCACTTATTTTGAAAAGAAAGGGGACAGGAGTCATGATGAGTGATGGCAGCCCACCAACCCAGGTGAGAACTCCTGTATTTCTGTTATTTGTCAGCTGCCAGCACTGTGACAATTCCTTTCTCAAAGGGAGAATGAACCATCTCATTCTGGCCCTTGGAAAAGCGATTTTGCATTCCCATCCAGAGTGCAGCCTGCTGATTCCCTGTCCCCAGACCTTTCCTATCACACATACTTCACAGACCCCACAATCATTCTTTTCTTCCCATGTCTTCCTGAAAGAAGAACCTCATCTCCCACTGTTACTATTATCTACAGGAAAACCACAGAAGATTCTCATCTTATCTAAGGCTCAGCATAAACACTGGATGAGGAGAAGGGAAGTGGACACCACAATCCAGTACAGACCTTCCAAACCCCAGAATTCTGAGTGAAACGGAGAGGTGAGGATGGGGCACCATCCCAGCAGGGGCAAAGTCTCCATATTTTTGTCTCTGGTTTCTTTAAGAGAGAACAGTCTATTAGTTGGCCTACAAAAGGACATGAAATAGTGAGCAGCAGCTCTGTGTTTACACAGACTTCCACACAGGAACAACTAGCTAGGATATTATTCCAAAAGAAAGACAAATTCATTGATATAGACCCTTTTTAGAGAGCTGGTTCAATTATTTCCTTCCAAGGACACTAAAAATACAACCCAAGTCCTTGCTGAATTCCAAGATAACTTCTTGTTGATTGTGAGGTGATAAGGCAGTGAGAGGACAACAGAAATCTTTGGTGTAAAGGGCAGAAAAGTACAGACAAGAGCAATATGTTCATGTCAGGTAAGAATTCAAGCAAGAGGTCTCCAGGGGACTTGGGATCTCCAGGAGTTCAGCTGCTCAGTCAGTTTCAGCTGCAGGAAGGAAACATCTAAGATAAACAAAACAATGTTCCAAGTCAGGTTCCTGAGCAGCTCCATCACTTCATGATGCAGGAAGACAGCTCTAGGAAAGCCACACTCATTTCTCAATGTTTTGCCACCACCTCCAGCTCAACAGCCCAGAATCACTTGTCATGGGCAGCCCTTTCAGACCTGAAACCCAACTAGCTGTGCTGCAGCAAGAACTGACAGCTTCTTCTGGAAGTCCTGACATTGCTTCCTGCCAGCACTGCTTGGCTGGCATGAAAGGAAGGATATGCTGCAATATAGTGGTATTTACTTGCAATTACCCATCTGCCTCAACATATCAGCTTCTTCAAAACATCTGGGGCTGAGGAAGGAGGTGACAAATCATCTAAGGAGTGGCAAGAGGAAGATGAGAATTTCCATTACAAACTGCGTGTTATTAGGTAGTCCCACCCCAAGAAAATGATGATGCTCTGCTAGGATGTGAGAAAAGAAAGATCCCAGTTTGTGTGTGTCAAACCACAAGAGTAACATTCCCATTGTTTCCAGGGAGCTCGACTTCCCAGGACAGCACCTAAAATCCTTACAAGTGAACCTTGTGTTTCAGCCCAGCTTGAAGCTGGATGAGAGCTTTCTTCAGACACTGGAAGAGCCTTGAGCACACATTTTCATGAAACATAAGCTCTTGCTTTCAATCCCAAATACAGGAATGGGCCAGGAAAAAGTACAAAGTAATATATAAACAAATAAATAAATTTTTACACTGGTAGATGCCCTATTAAAAGAAAGTCACAGCTTTAAGAAGGCCTAGAATAAATAGATTATTTATTGATAGGTTATTAGATATTTGACTCGAGGTTTATATATTATTTGACAAACAAATAGATTATTATTTGACTCAAGGTTTACCTCTCCATAAAAAACATAAGGGTGAGAGACACAGCCTCACTGACAAGGAAAATAAAACGAGCAAGGAAAGCCAGACAATTTACAGAGGCCACCATGTGCTGTCTGAATCTCTACTCCCCTTCAGGCACATGAAAAACTGCCCTTCATTTTGCCAAGTGGAAGAGGTTTTAAGAAGTTAGCAATCATTATATTGGAAATACTATTTTGAGTGTAGATTGCTACAGACAAAGTAACTTATTCCTGAAAGCTTGTCAGATGATTTTTTTTCCAATAAAGTCCTACCACTACACAAGACTTCTGCACACATCTTTGTTCTGTTTTCCTTCAGGAACTGAAATCATAGGAGACTCTCAGTTTGTGCAGATGAGGAAAATGCTGTTAAATTTTTAAACTTTACTGAGTAATGCTAGGGTAGATTTCAGCTCAGTAGATGGTAACCAGGGAATACAAAAGACACGTTCACAAATTCCCTCAGCAGAGCTGGCAAACCAAACAAATGCCTACAGGTCTCCAGCACCAAAACTGAACTAAAATGAAGCAAAAAAGAAAAGCAGTAAGTTAAGCTTTGCTTCACTTGATTATCTGCAGCAAAAAAACCCAAACCAAACCAAAACATGGGTAACTTCCCCCGTCCAAAATATCAGGCATGCTGACAAACAGCAAGCAATGGCAACTGGCCAAAAACTGCACTGTAAATAACAGGACCAAAAGACACGAGTGAAATGAATTGGACCTCTGGAACCCAGCTGGGAAGAGATTTTTACAGAAGCACATTTGTGAACTTTGAAGTTTCTAATGTAAAAAAAAAAATGTGTTCATATGAAAAGGTTAACTTTTTTCTGTTTCTCCCCTTTGGAGGTCATGAGGGAGGCAAAAAGAAAGCACCCTTTGATAGTGGCACAGCCTACATGGAGATGCTATTTAACAGTATGAAGCTGTTTGGAAAAAGAGTGACTGAATTTCTCTCAAGCAAATCCCAAACTCTTCTATGAACTCCTCACATTACAAACCTCCGTTTCACCTTTTTCAAGATAAAATCTGATGGAAAAAAAAATAATTACTCTGAAGCTTGTAAATCCTTGAATCCCTGTGTTAAATAATAATAAGCATTAATCACTGCTTTAAGTTAAAGCTAGAAAAACATATTTTTAAAAGAATGCAGCTTTGTAGCCTTTGCAGATGAATGTGCTTGGGTTTGCACTTTGGTCTTTCCCCTCTCCCAACACACATCTGAGCTTTACATCCCAGCAGCAGGTTTTCCAAATCAACCTTTCCAGATCAAGCTTTTTTGTTGTGCTTCAGTGTGTTCTAGCAAAAAAAGGAGAAGTTTCAATCTAGCAACAAGCAACATGTCAAGATACAGCCGTGTCCATTAAAATCCTCCACAAAGTTTAAGCTCTCCCACAGTGAAACCTCTTCCTTTGGAAAGTTTTCATCCACTCCTGTTCCAGGCACTGTCCCCAGACTGTCTCAGTGACATCTGAAACACTCCTAGCCCTGCCCTGGGCCTGAAGGACAACTGCCTGTCACCAAGAAAGCTGTGAAGAGGTGAAACTGTGCAAATTTTTGTTCAGCATTAGCTCCACCCCAGAACAACTTCAGCATGAGAAGCAACACCAGGACTCAGGTGGTGACAAGCCAGTAGGTCTGCTGAGGTCTCACCTTCTGGCAACTAAATGGCCCAGGGAACCTGGTGATCCAAAGGTGGTGGACTGGGTTTCAGCTCCCCCAAATGATTTAAAAAAAAAAAAAAACACAGGAGAGCAAAACAGGGACCAGAAGACTCTCCCTTCCAGGAGAAAAACAAAAAAAAAGGCACAGGTTTGGGGGCATTATTATTGCTTACTGAAACAACCACCTCCTCACAGCCCTCTTCCTTCACCCCAGTTTCATTTAATTGGTGACTGGAAACTGGGCTTCATTCAGCACCCTCAGATCTACTTGCTCATATTGCTCCTTCAGGCACTGGAAAAGTTTTGATCTAATAAGCACTTGCCTGTTGAGCAGACGATGGAAATACTTATAAACTGAATTCTGTACCTGGTGCCTTTCTGGTTGAACTGGCTTTTTATTACCATCTGGAAGAAAGGCTCAAAAACAAACAGCTTTGTGGTTTTGCCTGTTTCCATGCAGGCTCAGGCCAGCTCCTTGCAGAGGGCAGGGGAGGGATGCCAACAGCCCTGGGTACCTCTGGAGGACAACTCCAGCCACCAGTGACCTCCACAGAGCAGGGGGCACGTTCACCATGATGGTGAGGATGAGGAGGTTTTACCTGATGAAAGGGTAAGGCTATTGCAGCTGTAATGGCCATTTACTGCTGTGTTTTCACTCACCAGCACTTTAAAGAGAAGTAAGACTCAAGGCTGGCACAAAGGGGAGAAGAGAGGAAAGAAAAGGATGAAGTGAGAGATGGGGTTCTGTTTGTAAAAAAATAAAATTAAAAATCTCAGTGCTGGTGAAAGAGAATAATTAAAAGCAGTTACTTGCATACACCTCAACACAACAGCCCAGGACTCCCAACACTTCACCAGGCAATACAAGACTACAAATTGCATGGGTGCTTTGAAGCAAGTACTGATTTTCTGAGGCAGAAACAAAACATCTTCAAAGTCTCAGATGAAAGGTCTGAGTTTTCCAGAGTTAAAGGAAAGCAAACATGCATGAAAGAACCCAACTTCTACTCTGGAAGTCATGCCTTTCCCCTTTTGTAACTAAAAAAGGGTCAATACATTTAAAAACATGAATAAATGTTCACATTAGCCCTGCAATACTAGGCTCACAACAGCAGTGACTGCATTAATGGAGCTGTCTGGCATTTAAACAAGAATGGGCAGAACTTATTTATCATTTTCTTGTATTTCAGCCAAATAGCTATAAGGCTGGTGTAGGAGGGCAGCATCTAAACTTTAGATACATGAGTAAACCAGTATCAAAGCAGTAATTAACAACAAAGTAGCCTCAAGATTGATAATATAAGGCAATCATCACTAAGACAATTCAACTGCACAATTTGGACTTGGTTTATTTGTTAATTTTTAAATTACTATTATTTCTTTCAGCTTTGGTCAACTATTTTGAAGGCATTTGAAACTACCCAAGGCTCCTGAAAGCTGCTTAGGGTTCACTGTGAATTGAATACATGTAGGAAAGAAAGAAAAAATGAACTGTTTTTCAGCTAGCATGTTAACCTTCAATATCCACAGCATGACCCTCCTCCTCTTAAGACAATTGGGTGGGGCAGGGAGAAGAAATCCTTTACAAGCCTGATTGGGTTTATGGAGAGCAACAATGAACACTGCAGAGCACAAAGCATCCATACAAATGCCACATCCTACCCCTAGTCCTGCCCCAGACACATCCTCTGCCCACACAGAGCCACTTCTGAGTTTCTTACTCACCCAGAAATCATGCCAAGCAGAATTTACCCTGCAACTTTCTGCTGGGATGGACAATTCATCTTCTCTTTCAACATGGGCAGGGGCAGGCAGCTTTGAAACCTGCCAGTAATTACTGGGATCCTTTCTCTGTGCTTCCCTAGGTCAAGAAATTCCTTGTCAAAGTCAAAACTTCATGAATAATATGCACACCTATCTCCTAAATACACACACACACACTAGATACCACAAACATACTTTGAAAAAGGTCTACAAAGTTGGATTCAGTCAATCTGTTAGGGAATATGAGACAAACTTGGTGCATGGGGAGATCATCCTCCACCTGTCTTCTCCCAGCATCCTTGCAACTCGAGAAGCTGACCACAGCTAGGAATGGGATCCACTTCTAACCTGTTGCCCAACTCCAGATGCTTCTTGTTATGCTCCTTCTTTCACCCCTGAGGGTTTTTACAAAGAAGAACTTGCTGAGGGCAGGCTGTTTGGGTTTTCTTCTGCCAAGTCTCTTCTGGAGCTTTACAAAAGCAGTAAGGGTGAGCTGAAGGGAAAAACTGAGGTATAAGGCAAGTTGTTTTAGGCACTGCCATGTCCTAAGTGGCAGATGAAGGGAACTGAAGCAATACAAGCAGCAAACTGCTGTATTCATCATCCATACACCATTATTGGATGAAAAGGAGAGCTCTCCACTACCCAAACATGATCCCTGGTATTATACCTTCCCAAGATGTACCAAAACATCTAGATTTAGGGACCCCATCATTCTGCATGGGTGCTGTGTCACAGCAGGACAGGACAGGACGGTGTGTGGAGTGAACAGGATTCCAGGGAAAATTATAGACTAGAGTTTCAGTACATCACTGCCCCAACATACCATCACCATGCCAGAAAAACCAGCTCAGGCTGCTTCAGAGTGTGCCAGTGCTGGTGTTTAACCCTCACTGGCTACAGGGCAAGACACAGACTGGTCCTTAGGGCTGCCCTCCCCACTAAATGCAGCTCAGGTTTGAGATGCTTTTTTTAAAAGACATAAAAGCTCCCAGCCTGGTCTGCAGACACCCAGCACCAGACTGGCCTGGGGCTGATGCAAGGAAGTCCAAACGTTAGCAAAATCCCCTGTGTTTCCATCAACCTCCTAAGGAGGGTTTTTTATTTCTGAGAAAAGCAGCTGAGCCACTGCAGAAGCCACACAAGGGCACTGGAAATCAACTTCTGCTAGCATGCATCCCCAGAAACCCAAAAGCACTGCTTCCAGTTATTAGGAAAACAAGCAGAGCAGCCCAATTAACCCATTTTTTACATCCTGCACCACTTGAGCCCAAGGCTGTTGGTAAAGGCTGCATCAGTGGAGCAGGGAAATCCCAGTGCTTCTAACATCTATGCACCTGCTGAACTTCAGAGGCAAGTCAGGTCTGGCTTGTGCTAAAACCTAACAAGATCTAAGAGGCTGGGATGGCTGAGGTGAGTGAACACAGGGTGAACACAGGAGTCCAGCTGCCTCTTCTGGGACAGCTTGGATCACCACCCTGGCACAGCTGGCCCTGGAAAGGAGCAAAGCAATGGCAAACCACCTGGGCTGGCTGGCTGCCCAGTCGGCAGGGCACTTGACCCCAGGACTTCCTGGCATCCCCAAGGAAGGAGGAACAACCAGAGGGCCCCTGCTCTGAGGTTACAAACAACTTCCTCCCCCCAGACATCTCCCACTGCAACTGGTGACCCCCAGGACACCAGTGCCTTGCCCAGCTCTCTGCACCTGCTAACTACACCAGGTCCAGCCCACCTCTCCCCTCAGAAAGCCTCTGCAGCACAAGAACAAAGGAAAAAATAATAAAATATTAGGAAGTGGAGCAAAACAAACTCATCTCTCTGAGGTTTCTGGTTTACCTACAGGCTTCTTGCTCCTTCTTCAGAACAGAAACTAGCAGAGCTCCCAGGCAGCTCTCAACAAACCCCATAAACCCAAACCAACAGCTCTGATGGCTGCAGCAGCCCCTGGGCCAGCATCCACCCCCATCCCACACCATGACTCAACATACCCTTTCTGCACGGTGACATCTGGGTGCTCAGGGCAGCACCCAGCTCCCCAGCTGAGGACTCTGCTTGGCCCAAAGCAGACCAGACAGACAGATGGGACACCCACAAGTGCAGGTGTGAAGTATCATACAAAAAAGGTGGCAAGATAAAAATCAAAAAAACCTCAGAAAAATCAAAAAAAGGGACAGTAAGACACAAGGAGTGTGATTGTTATTTAATGAGCCTTAATAAATCTGGGTAAGTGACACAAAGATGGTATCTCCCTTCTGTGGAGTTCACCAGGTAGTTCAGAGTCATAGTTAATAATTTTCATTATTCCCCATGCTAAGGAGAGAACAGCACTTTGCCAAATTTATTTGGAGGAGAGGAGGCAGGAGCAGCTTTAATTATATAAATTAAATTAAACCATAGCATGGAGCAGATTGACCTCCTAGACCTCCAACTGTATAACTAACCCTGCCAAGTTTAGAATTGGATCTCTCCCAGGGTTGTTTTTTGTGTGTGTGTGTGTGTGTGTGTGTGTGAAACTTGTAATTTTCTCCTATGTTATTACAACCCTTTTTTTTAATATAGTGATACAACCAGAGCTTTGCACTTTTGCACAAGTATGGTCTACTCTGTTTCAGCAAGATCTTGAAATATAATTGAAGCTCTAAGGGGGGGATGCAGCCAATTTGTTTTGAAAATGTTTCCTGTTTATCACAATCCTAAATTTCAGTGCACAGGGGAATGAGATCATCACTAAGGCATGGAAGGAGGGAAGCAGGATGTTTATGGCATCCAACTCATTTTACCTGAGCTTACACACTGCCTCACTTTGCAAACCTTGAACAATCTACAGGTGTTCATGTAGAAAATACAGGGCCAAGGAGCAGGACACTCTTGGCTGAAATGTCTCCACGCAGAGAGAAGTGATCACCTGTTTTTCCAAATGCCATATCCTAAGCATCCACTGAACATGCTATGGAATAAGGGGAAGAAAAAAAAAAAAAAAAAAAAAAAGAAAAAGAAAGGAAAAGAAAAAAAAAAGAAAAAAAAGTTAAAGAAAGATGAGAAGTTTCAGGAGAGAAAACACACAATGTGAACACATCTGAAATTGGTTACCAGCTAAAGAAGTAGCTTCCAGAATTTATCCCAGCAGAAAACAACTGGAGTGTTGGAAAGCTCTGCAATCCTGTGAGCCTGCCTGATCTCCACCCTCAAGACAGAAGTCACCTTCTACCTGGCAAGGTGAATCCTACAGTCAAGAGATCACTCAGCTCAAAGATGGGATCTCTCAACACGTAGGAACAGGGAAGAGAAAAGGAAACAACAAAAAAAAGCTCAGCACTTGAACCTGGAGCATTGGGGGATTTCTCTGCATCACTAAGTATTTTCCAGATAAAAAGTCCCAACTTCTACAGCTTATTTTGGGAATATCTGACCAATAAGAGAAGAGCCAAGAGGAAACAATAATAGTGGTTTCCAATTCAGCTGGAATACCTGTGTGTGTGGGGGGGTGGTAATAAAGCAGAGAATCTCATTTATTTTCACCAATTACATATCAAATCCAGGCCACTGCTTCTACAGCCAGACATCAACCCAGCACCTATTTATTATTCAGTCCTTCCATTATGAATGAGGCACAGCAAAAGAACTCATGGCAGCACTAGTTCTGCACCTGACTGACACGTATTTTAAAATAAAATATCCAGAAAGGGCCTCTCAGTGTGAGCTTGCTGGAGCAGTGGCCAGCATTTTAACACCAACACTCTTACTCTGCCTTATCTTCAGGGCCATTCATGGTTTGTTTGCCTTTGGATGGAAAATTTCCAAAGCCTACCCAAGTTGGCTACCTGTGAGCAAGCACAGGAGTCAGCCCCACACCATGAACACTTCTCTGTGCACTCAGTCCTGAAAGAAGTTTACCTTGAACTAGTGGTAATAAGCTGAGAAGAAGGTTTTGCAGCTTCTTTTCGTAAGACAATTATTTCAGCAAGGTCTGTTCCACCCCTGACCTTCTTGGGCTGCTGGCAGGAGCACACTATGGCCCAGAAATAACATGATGTTTCTTTAGAAGAGAGGGCAGGCAGAGCTGGTGGCAGCAGGAAGGGAAGACAGGCCCTGACCTGCTTCTTCTGAGCAGCAATTCAGTGGTGAACATGGTGCACCAAGTTCAGAGCAAGGCTCCCCATTAAGTCTTGCCAGGAGGCAAGGAAAGCAGCAAAACCCAAGGGCTGGGGGAGAAAGAGAGAGGTCAGACCAATAACAGTAGGAACTAGGAAGACAGATCAGATAAGAGTGGATTTAAGATGTTGCAATGATGTCTTCCAACTCAGAAATCCAACAGAGCCTTCAGGAGAAGGCAAGCTTAAGCCTCCACACATACTTTGATATGTGACAACACGCTGGTGCTATTGTTCTCCCCAGAAAATCTCCCCAGCTGCTGTTTCTCCTCTGCCTTTTGTTGTAGCAGCCCTGGCACGACTCCAGCTGTGTTCTGACATGCAGCTTAGTGTCACATCAAACACTGCTTTTGGAAAACAGCTTCCAAGGCTTCCCATTCCCAGCAAGAAGCGCTTTTTGGACCTCTGGATCCGTCTGGAAAAAGTTTCTTCCCAAATTAATGTAGTCCCTGGTGGAGGTGTTGCCCATGCTGCTCACAGCACTTCTTGAAGATAACATCAGCTTCCCAGGCTTACCTGCTCTATTTTAATTTTGCACAGACTGCTCCCAAAAGTAGGATTATAATAGGTCAGTATATACACAAACCCATTGCTAGAGGCAGAAAGCCTCCAGTTCTCTGAAAACCACCTTGCTGGCACAGTCCAAACACACAGCTTTTCATTTCCAACTCACTGTGGAAGTGAGCAGACAGGAATTTTCACTGTTCCTACTACAGCCTGGGCTTCTCTTTCTTCCACCAAGGGTAGCAGCATCACACAGCAAATGCCCCCCACACAGACACACACCTTGACATCTGAATCTCCTGAGAGGTAAGCATGCAATCATGTGTTTTTAAAATCTAATGAGTGCTTATCTTTTAAAAAGCAATCTGCTTTTGTTTTTACAGGCCACTATGTATTTACTAAGCAGGTCCAGCTGAAAAGAAACAAAACAAAAACAACAAAACAGACTTTTTTTCTCAGGGCTCCAAGAGCTTTCCAGGAGAACTGCACCAAAAGTTTTGGGATGCTCTAAAATTTCCATTAATCCCATCTCTGCCAGGCTGGGCTCTGAAGGTTTATGCACTGAGTCTTCCCTTCTATCTGCTGACTCCAGGATTCCTTTTCATTTTTCAATGCCTGGTAATTTCCAGGCTAAACCTTGGTTCTCAGCCATACTCTCCTCACAGAGGATTGAAGAATTAGACCTCCTCTTCCTACATTTTTGTTACCCTGTCTTCATCTGGCACTGCCTTCACCCCAGCTTGTGGATACAAGAATCTAAGAGCTCCAAAGCCAGCTACCCAAACCACAAACACAGGCATCCAAACTCTCTTAAAGCCTGCAGAAAAAGACTGTCATCAGGCCAAGGGAGAGCTTTTGTGATTCAGTCTGCTTGCTCACACTGTCATCTTCCTCCTCCTTCTCTCCATTTACCCAGACTCAATGAGACAGGACCTGTCCATCTAGAAAAACAGGCAGCTGTCACTTCATCAGGTTTATCTGGACATCCAAGGAGGCCAGGATGTCATGTAGCATGTCCAGTTAACTTATTATAACTAAGGTCACTTCCAGCTGAACCAAGGCAACCACAAACCTCCAGCATGTGGCACTACCAAAGCTTGCTGCAGAAAATCAGGCAAGGCTAAGACACCAGGAACAGTTCCATAGATCTGATTTCACAGACCACTGATCCCTGGGTACTAGAAATGATGGCAGGAAAAACTATGCATAGGAAATTGCTTCCCTCAGTGCAGAAGGCTGGGATTATAGAATGTTGTTCCCCTTAGTGCAGCAAACTGATACATGGTTAACAGGGAATCAAAACAGCATGGATTAATTTAAACTTGCAGGTGATATCATGAAGAGCAAGGCATGCAGAAACTGTATTTTTACTAATTAGAACACTCCTTTGTGCCTCAAAGAAAATGGTTAACAAATAGCTGCTTGGCAGCTACATCATGTTCTCCCCTTTCTTATAATTTAAGTCACAAATAATTTCATCCTCAAATGACTGGAGCAGACTCCTGAAGGTACAAGCCTCACTAGGAGGAAAAGAGATCCCTCAGCTTAGTCATTAACAAATAATTAAACTAAAGCTTACTATCAATACAGAAAAAAAACATTTCCTAGCTTTTAACCAGGTGTAAAGAAGGGATAGAACAGCACATGTCAGTTCTGGGTTTTTCTTTAACCTCAGTAACAACTGGTATTTGTTTGTGATGAGTGTCAAATATACTGGTACCAGAATAAAGTTATTCACAGGATTTTAAAGGGATACAGATGATAATATACATGGCTGAGTGCAGAAAGACAGCCATGCAGCAGTTGAAAACACCATTGCAGAGACTGGGACAGTAATGGTGTATAGAGAAACCCAAGTTAATTATTCAGAAGCCAATAGCACAAAAGACTAGCACAAAAAACCCAAACCAACAAACAAAAAAACAACAACAAAAAAAGACATTTCACATACACAAAACTTAACCAAAACAAGTCCCCCCCAGTGCCTATCTCCCAGTGCCTTGAGTCCTCAGAAGTGCAGCAGCACTCATCACTTCATAGCAAGAGATGTCAGACAGAATTCCTGAGCCTGTGCCATCTGATACAACCCCAATGGCTTTCCTTTCCTTTCCTTTCCTTTCCTTTCCTTTCCTTTCCTTTCCTTTCCTTTCCTTTCCTTTCCTTTCCTTTCCTTTCCTTTCCTTTCCTTTCCTTTCCTTTCCTTTCCTTTCCTTTCCTTTCCTTTCCTTTCCTTTCCTTTCCTTTCCTTTCCTTTCCTTTCCTTTTCCCCTTTCCTTTCCTTCCCTTTCCTTTCCTTTTTCCCTTTCCTTTCCTTTTTCCCTTTCCTTTCCTCCCAACAACCATCCTGGCTGCAGGCAGCCCCAAGAAAAGACAGACTCAAGTGAAAGGTCCCCTTCAGACTTTATCTTCTGACAAGGGAAAAAGCTGCTGGAATGGCCCAGCAGGAGATGCTTGGCACAGAGAGAGAAAACACCTGGGTTAAAGCCCAACTATGGGTGGAAGACAAGTGTGTCTGTCAGCACCAGCATCAACACTCAGTTTCAGGAGGCAGTTTGCAAGAATTCCAACATTAAGGCCTAAATTAAAGACAAAAGCTAGTAATGAGGGATGCTCTCCTAAAATTCTAAATGCAGCCTGGGAATTCCTATTCTCTTGGCCTCAATTACTCCTCTGGATTAATATTTAGCAGGGAAGCTCCAGCAGGTTCTCCACAAGGACTGCAATGCCAAGGGACACAGAAGAAATGGAAACAAGACTGCCTCCAGAGCACCCTGAGCCAACATCCAAAGGGGAAATCCTACTCCTGCTCCAGGTGATGGCAACAGGCCCATCATTTTTGGTGGAGCCAAGCTTTTATGTCTGTACATCTAAAAGGTACTTCCTGACTGGCAAGCATATTTACCATTGCTGTTATAAACCCAGAAAGCTCTGCTGGGGAGGGCTGGGGCTGTCTGTGAGGAGAAATGCCAGCAAGGTGGGGGTTTCTTTAGGGTATATAGGTTAATTGTAAAAAGCCAGAGACATGGAAAGAAATTGGTTAGCAATCAGAGAAGGGAGGTTTCTACTTACCCCACAAACAACTCTATTTCATGTTAGTGCTGTGGGGCTGCTGCCTGTGCCAGCAGAAGAAAAAAATGCATTTTTTCTGCCAGCCTGAACCTGCACATGCTGTATAAACATATTGTGGAGTAACAACACACATGCAGGGAGTTTAGAGCAGGCCTGTGAAACAGATGGCCCTACAAGCCACAGACAAACCCTCCAAACCACTCCTCCTTTGTCCTGCCATGCCATCTTCACCTTGAAATGAATGCCTTCCAGAAGATCATTTTTCCCCCCTCACCTTGTTTGGTTTGGTTTTTTTTTAAGGAAGACTTTGTAAGGGTAGGTTACAGCACACTTTTCTTATTTTGGTATAATAAAATTCACTTCCTTGGCTCTGCTGGAGCATCACTCAGTTTTGGGAGCTCCTCTGGCAGCCAGACCTTGGGACAGAGGAGGGAATTGATGGTCACTGCTCTGGCTTCTGGGGACCAGGGGCCCTGCGTGGCTTTTCAGAGAACCCAGGTCTTTCATGCACTGCTCACAGAAAATCCTGCTGTAACATAATAAAACCCAAAGGCCTGTCTCTATTTGAGTCCTAATTTTTAAACTAAATATTCAGAGATTGAATTAATCATTTAGATCTGTATATATTGAACATATTCCTGAACATTCAACACCTCTTACCCTTTAGGGACAGGATATGGTTTTACTGCTATCTTAAGCATGAAGCTTCAACAAAGCCATGCACCAGAATAATCTTTTTTTAAATAAAAAAGTTACCATTTTCAGAAACCCAACTGCAGCTATAGAAGCAGGTGCCTTCTCAGTACTGTGACAGAGTGCTTCACACAGATATTTTAGCACCAGGTAGTTCAAAACCAGACAGAACACAAAACACAAGGCACAACACAAGAATAAAGCAGGAGAAAAATTCAAGGGGAAGGCACATATGAATATAATTATCTAGGCAATTTCAGAGGCAGACTTTGGGTGGCTTAAAAGGAAACAAGAAAGTTCAGGAAGGGAAAAGCAGAGACAGCCAAAGGGGCTCAGCTGTTCTGATAACAAGGAGAGAAGAAATGTGACAGGGGCTTGACTTGAATTTAATAACCTTTTGGAGCCAGGATGAGGTGGGAAAGAAGGCATTAAGTTTTAATGAAAGCTTTGGAAACAGAAAGGCAATAGCTCTAGCTCCAAGTGGTGTTCAGTGACTTTCAGGAGCTCTGGAGGAATGTAGTTAAAAAAAAAAAAAAAAGAAAACCCAGCATCATTCTTTTTTGAACAGCAGGTTCACCTGGGGCCATCAGCTGCAATGTGAGCTTCCCATGGGGCCAGCACCTTCCGTGAACATGAGGGGAGTGTGGCAGCTGCCCTGCAGACCTAAACCTTGACAAAACCAGGTGGGATATTCCTTCTGCATTCATGGGGAGGAGCAAAAAGAAAGCTGAAGACTCCATCAGTTGCTAAAACATCCCATTTGCAAAAGGGAATGCTACAAGCATGATGCCCACACTGCTCCGTCCCAGTGGAAACACAGCAGGGCATCATTCCTGGTCTCCATCTGTTTGGAAGAACCACCTGCAGTGGTTTCCTTACCAAGTGACTGGGATGGGAAAGAGATCAACAAGCTCAAAGGGTTTCAAGAATGCATTAATTGCAGCTGTGAGCCCCAGCCAAGCTGCCAGAGTAAAAGTGATGTTTACAACGTGGCTTGAGAGCATGGACTTCAAAGAAAGAACTGGCATCAGCCACAGGGAGCTCCTGTCTTATCACAGAGACTTCCCCAGTCACAAAGCAACCTGTCCCCAGTATTCAAGGCAGCCACATTCCCTACTCTTGCTCTCCTCATCTGACTTGTTTGTTTTCAAGATCTGATTTCATTCGTTTCCCTGGAAGGCCTCTCAAGCAATTACAGAGTGTGTTCTGCAACCCTGAGAAACAGTTAAATGTGCTCTCAGATCTGCTGTGTGTAGATACCAGCTCTTAACTCTCTTAAATTACTATTCCTTTCATCTGGAATTTATTATAAATGTAAAAAGAAGCCAAACATATCAAACCTTTAAAATCCATACAGCAGCAGAAATTCTGGTTTGTCCAGTGGCAGCTAGAAAAAATAAAGTACTCAACATTCCGGATATTTAGCAAATACTATAAGATATTAAGTTGTTCAGCTGGCAAGCCATTAAACAAAAAAGCCTCTTCCAAGTCAGAGCTCTGATACTCACAGATCCATGTCACCCCCCTCACATTAAAATTTCCATTCTGTCATCCCTCAGCTATAGCAAGACAACCAAAATGCCCTGAGCAGTCGGCTCTTCAAGACCTATTAAAAGTAAAACTTGTGATCAAGAAACATCACTTTATCTCCCCCCCTTTCATTCATTCATTCATCTGTCTTGTAACATGCTGGAAATATCTGTACTGGCATGCAAGGAAGCAGCTATATTGCACCATTTAAGGATTAAAAATGCTGGTGAATAGAAGAGTCAGCACCCAGTGCTACCTTGTAACACTGGCCAGATTCAGACGCTCCTAAATTCCTGACATATTTAAAAGGCTGCTTTCGAGCACATTTATTTTCCCTCACTTTTACAGCTTTCATTAAGCTCAACAATGGCATCATTTTTTTTTCTCCCCCTCCTTTCCATGCTGACACTGGAATTGCTTGCCTTGGCAACAAAATCCTGTCATTTCTATTCACCCCGAGAGCTCCTTTCTCCCTGTGTCTCACCAACCAAGTTCGTTGCAGCTCCAGCAAAAGCTTGGTCAGAAAGCTGCAGCATAAAGTGAAGAACACCCTTCTGAGGGTGCAAACAGCCACAGGGGGTTCTTTTGTCAGCTTCCCGATACAGAAATGGGTGAAATTCCCAGGTGCCAGCCTCTCTCATCACACTCCTCTGAGGAACAAGACCACCACTTGCTCCTCCTTGTTACTCCCTTTGTGGCTTGCAGCAAGCAAAAGTCCTGGGGCTTTATGGGGTTGTTTCTGATGTTGTTGGGACTGTAAAGCATTGCACTTAAGTTCCATTTCCCTGAAGACAGTGGGAAAAACAACAGCAGAGACTTCACAGTAGTTCTCACCTCTCCATACCAGACTCCTCTGGGAACATGGCAGTTTATGACTTCAGCCTCATCATGACCCTCCTCCTCCTCCTTTACTATCAATACTTAGCATTGTTTATAACTTTAATCTAACATTTATAAAATCACTTCCATTTTGTTAACAAATTAATAAAATGGGCTCTTTATGAGGCCAAAATTAGCCGAGGAAAGTCTCTTCTGAAATGCATGAAATGATGAGCCCCAAATGACACCTGAAACTATTGGAGAACAAATTACTCTTGCCTGCACTGCCACCAGCTCCAGTCTCTTGGTGGTGTTAGAAGAAAAAGATCCTGGATCTTCTGATGGGGAAGGGATGAAGGGGATGATGTAACTCCAGCAGAGATCCAAGGCATTTCTACCAGAACACCTAAGGGAAAGGACTGGTAGCTTTAACCGCTCCCTACCTTTCATCCAACTCCTCAGCACTACAGTCTGGCAGTGTCAAGAAAGGAAAAGAGACTGTGCTGGAAAAAAAGGGGGGGAAACAGAGGAGTCAAGTCCAACATTTTAAAATTACATTCAAAAATTACATTTAAAAACTGTGTGACACAAGCTGGAGACAGAGGAAAGCACAGACTATCTTCCAGCATGCTCTGAGAATGTGAGAGGTGTGAGGAAGGTACAAATTGTGCTGGCACACAGGCAAGGGAGAAAGGGCTCCTCATAGCAAAGAATAAAAAACATGGCTGTAAAGAAAAATCACAGCTGGGGCAACTCAGGAATCCAAGAAATACTTGTTGAAGATCTATACATGCACATGTTGAAACACAGGAATATGGGACCATCAGCCACAGTACTGAAACAGAAGAGCTGTTGTTAATATTAGCTTAATGCAGTATTTTCTGTTCACTGGATTTAGCCCCCTGTGGCTTGTGCAAAACCAGGCACAAGTCTGACTTTGAGGAAGCCTTAGGTACTTAAGGGGAGCAGCATTTCTGATGGCAGCTGGAGTACAGGATGAGCCACCAGAGCTGGTGAGAGCTAAAGAGGTGGCTGGATGGGAGAGCAGAGCAGCAGGAATGCCAGGACATAACCACTGGCTCCACTATGGAGTTAAAAAGAAGAGGTGTCAGTAGACTTTTGTTCCTCAGACTGGGGAGAAAAAAGAAAAGAAAATAATAAGCACAGGTGCTTTTGCATTATTTAAGAATTGCTGCCTCCCTCCGTATCAGACACAGAAGCTGTGTGGCTGTAGCAGAAAAATCTCATTTGCAGAGGAGAGATGAACTGAATCATCACTTTCTTCTGCTTTGACATCTTCAAGTGAAAACCTCTTCCTCTCTCCTTCCCTTCCCCACTCCTGTAATTGGTTCATCATTACCAACTCTGCAGAGCATCCTGTTGCACACTACAATGAGGGTGAGTGGGGGGAAACCATCTGTGTGGAGGGACAGAGGAGGGAAACACCTTCACTTCTCAAAGCAAGAGACCATTACAATAAAATGTGAAGAGCAGTTAAAATCTTTCAGGTCTCCTAGCCCTAAAAATGTTGCAGCTATAAAAAAAGGCATTACCAGACAGTACATTTTCAGCCACAGAAAGGCAGAAGGAAGAAGGAAGATTTCTGTCCCTCTTTGGTCACTGTATCTTGTGGCAACGTAAAAAGATACTCTGATGTTAATGATGTACCAAATGGGATTCTGGAATTAAAACTAATAGCCCAGAAAGAGGGAAGAAGAAGAAGGATTACATTTAGTTGCACTTATTTAAAAATTTTATATAAATATATATATATACACACACACACATATATAAAGAAGAAAGAAGAGCGTTTGTGCTATACCTCTAAGTCATTAATTAACCTCTAAAATAAAAACAGAGCATAGGAAGCCTTCTAACTCAGCAGACTGTTCATACCAGCAGTAAGAAAACAAGACCCATTTGCTTTGTCTCATTTCTCTCCTACTGGAGCCACTCAGACTCTCCAGACTGGCTGTAACTGGATATTGCTGCAAAGCTTCAAGCCCTCCCATGGCTCAGACATCTGAATTCTTCCCTGACACCGTCTGCAGTGACCACAGATATCCAAGTGATGAAAAATGGACAGTCCCAGGTTAGAAAACCATCCTTCAAATTAATATGTTCACTGAGCCAACAATAAAACAAATCAGCAAAATGATGGGCAGTGTCACTCCCAAAGGCTGAGCCAATTTCATACTTGTAAGCCTCAGGAAAAATGACAAAATCTGTTTGGAGTGTGGAAGGAAGAGTGGTACAGAGATGGGATGCTTTTGTCTCTGAAGCTGTGCTGAACCTTGTTAATTTTCCCCATTTTGGGCTACCTTTCAAATTATTAAAAAAAAAAAAACACACCAATAAAAAAAACCATGTATAAAATCTAAGTGGGAGATAATTAGTATAACTCCCAATCAGTGCATCAGTTCCTAAATTCCTGGGCAGTCCTGTAGGATTAATCTGACCAAAGTCATTGTTGCAAGAGCCCTTTATATTTCCATCATTCCGACACCCTTCCAAGGGTCCCACATTCTCTGAGAAGGTGACAGAAAGGGTAAGGGGACACTGACACAGCTACTGTCTGCCAGGGCATCAGAAATAACCTGTGGGACCAGTGTGTGGAGCTTGCTCACCCAGAGGAAACACTGATCCTTCTTCAGCATCAGTTGTGAGGGAAAATGCTGTGGGAATGAGCCAGGTACCAGACAAATCAAACATTTTCAGCCTGTAACACTACAGAGATCCAGACAGTCCTGCACGGTGCTTCCTATGTAAGCAGCACAGTTAATTAGCTGTGTGTTGATTAATGGTGCTCTCTCTCACATCAAGAATTTATTGAGTCTGTTACTGTATACACGGTCATAATTGCCAAAGAGCCATGGCTAAATACTATTCCTTGCAGCCCACTCCTTAAGCATCATAATGTAAAACTAATTGGCACTTGTTTGTTAATTAATATGAAATATTTTAAGTGATGCACCATAAAACTTGCCACTGGTATGCTCTTTTCTAAACAGCCACGAATGAACAGAACTATTTTAATAGCTTGGGAAGAAGCTCCTTCTTTTGAATCATGGTGGGGAAGGGGGAGTCTTTGTTCCTTGTACTGTTTGGGTTTTTTTCTTCTGTGCTCAGGCGTTTACCAAAAGAGCCATTCTCGAATAATTAGTCAGCAGTTATTCTACTTCCATGGTGCATTAAGGCAGATTAGCAAAAGACATTCTTATGCAAGAATATGAGGGAGCACCCACACCAAAATACCCACTCAGGGTAATTCTTTTGGAGTGGCTGTTTCGGTAAATTTCCAAGCACAACAGAGATCAGCTCCCAGCAAATGATCTAGCTTCACCTCAGGGAAGACAACAAAGATCAGGAAAGACACATGAATTCCCGTGTCCCTTCTGAGCTCTTTAAACCCAGAGTTAGCCTCTGCTTAGGGAAAGGGCTTGCAGAGAAACAAAGCAGATCCCCACGGTGAAAGAAAGAAGCCCAGAGGCTGGATCCCTCATCCTGAGGATGGGTAATGCAAACCTTTCTTCAGCCACATTTGTTCCCAAAAAACAGGGGCATGGGCAGCAAAAATTGGGCCTGACTGGTTCTAAAGGCAGACCTGGACAGAGAGGTGGCTTTTAGGTTGATTCCACTTGTGGAATCGAAGGCCAGGGAAAAGCACAGCTCCATGGGGACTTGGGAGGTAAGGCAGAAGGAACCAAGCTCTCCTCTGGCTGAGTCAACCACTGATCCCTCTACAGAGGGAATTACCTTGTTGGTGAAACATCTACCATGGCTTAAAATTATGACTCTGTGTGTGTGTGTGTGTGTGTGTGTGTGTGTTCAAGGTTCAACCAAGAGATTAGCTGAACACTTTGTTAAAAACAAGGGAAAATCTGGGCTGTTTTCACTCCATGCCTACAGTTTGGAAGCAAACAAACTACACCAACAAGAAGCAGGGTCAGGAATGAAACCATTGCTCTTTCTCAACTGCAAGCTTAATTCCTGGGCTTGCATCCACCCAGCTGAAGCACAGTTCTTTACACAGCACTCACTTCTGATGCTCCAGCAAGCAGCAGACTCTGAGCAGTTCAGTAATCTCACAGAGGGCCAAATGAGACATGAGGAGGTTTTGTTCCTTCTGTGGATGACAGCTTTCCTTTTTTTTTTTTTTTTTTTTTTTTTGGGTACTGGGCAGGCATTTGTAAACAGTCAGAAGCTGAAAGGTTGCTAGAGCTTTCTGGAAGCAAAACAGAAAGGGGCAAATCATGCTTGCTTGTTCACTCCCTCTTAATTTTTGTCCCTACAACAGATTTCACCACAGAATTTTCCAGACTGCATGTGTGCAGGTCTTTACAGACCTCCTTTGAAGGGCTGGACACCACGTGTCTGCACAAAGCCACCCCCAAGGAGTTTTCAGACAGTTGTCTGAAGTTGTCTTCAGCCAGCCCTGGGGGAACAAGAAGTGCTGAAAATCATGTGCCTGATCAGAGGGGTGGTTTTGCTGTCATTTGCGCCTCCTTGCCTCCTTTTCCAGACTGCTCCTTGGTAAATCACATCCCTGCCTTGAAGGGCATGAAGAAGTCATAAAAACCTGTGTGTAAAGATACACAACCTCTACCCAGGGAGAGGAACCAGGAGATGCTAAATGCCTGATGGATGTGAAAGCTATGCCCATGCCTGTAAGAGGAGGCTGTAACCAGCTGCCCCAGGGTAACTGGACCATGCAAGCCTCCAGGGCTGGGTGATCTCCCCACCAACACTGGGTGCATCCTCAGAGGATCAGGATCTGAGTGGCTCACTCTCTGAGCTACCTGGAGATACAGGCTGGATGAGCTAGGCTGAGCCTTCTCTGTGGAGGAGGACAAAGCTGCTCAGCTCTGCTTGCAGAGAAGGAGGAACACTCCCCTGGGTAGCAAGGAGTGATGCACCAAGCTGCCAGTCCTTATGGAAATGCTTCTAAAGGGAACACCCCCTTCTAATTAGAAACTAGATTATATGCTGATGCAAACTGTAATAAACAAAACTTGGTGAGAAGACTGCTCAGTTTCAGCTTGACATGAAATGGACTTAGTGTGAACATACCCAAAGGGCACCATCTGACCCAAGTTTTCATGTTGGAGAGGCCTAAACAAGTGTATGGACACACAGGAGGCTGACCCCCCTTTTACCATTTGCACTGCCAGAACACCACACTCAGCCCATAACACAGGATTAGTGACTAAAGACCCACTGCAAGCAGCCAGAATAAACCTTTACCTACCAGCTGACCCAGCAACTGTTTCCTACGCTTTCTCTCAAGCAGCACCAATGCTGATTTCACACTTTATAGAACAAATATCAAAATAAACTCTGTGTTTGTTGAGCTCAACCCCATGTGATGACTCTGCACACCACTGTTCATTTCTCATCTTGCAACACCAGAGGACTTCCAATCAGTCCAAACAGAGCTAAAACAACTTGCAGGATCCACAGGGCAGCTCTTCCCCCCCTTCCTCCTCCCTCTCTCCCACTTCCAAAGCCACTTTGGTAGCTTCTTAAAAAGAAAAGAAATTTTAGATTTGGCTCCAACCAAGGGTATCCGAGCCACGGGTACCATCTGCAGCAAAGCTCACCAGCAGCAGGGCCACACCTCCTGACAGAGGAGCAGGGTTCCACAGAAAGAAACTTCCTCACACTCGGGTTGGCCCAGGCCAAGTGGGATGTGGCAGGATCTCTCACCTAAGCCTGTGCCTCTCCAGCAGAGGCAGTGGCTGCAGGATCTGGCACACTGACTCTGCTTGATTGGTAAAGCACTTTGGAAACGTTCCTGGAGTCACTGACTAAATAAGTCCCTCTCTCTTGATTTTAAATTGGGGCTAAATGCTGCACATCGTGTTGGCAAGCACATGAAAGCAGCTGGAAGCACAAAGACAATACCAGGCATTTCAGGACCTTTTTTCTTTTTTTTTTTTTCACCCTTGGCACGTTAAACAACTGAAGGCCACACTGAGCAGAGATCAGTGTTTTACCAGATAATACCACAGGCTTCCAGCCTCACTATCCCAGGCTCCTATTGGCACCAGCTCAGATGGGGAGGGCTGGCTCAGGCAGGGACACCAGCCTGGCTCAGTGGCCTTTGGACCTTGCTCCTGTTGCCTGCATGGCCCAACAGCACAGGCACAGCTGCCTCATTGCAGAGAAGACAAGAGAGAGAACCTTCATTTAAAAAAAAAAACAAAACAACCTCTGAGAATGAGGTTTCAGCTGGCAATCTTCAGGCCTTTCACCCTGGGAAGGCTATGTTAAAGTGAGGCTATGATAAAATGGGTTATGTCCTCTATCTGAAGAGTACTGCTTACATTATTAATGACAAAATGCATATAAAAGCTCTGTAATGTTCACATGGCTTTCATTTCCCAGCAGTTATTTGATCATAGTTAGAACGTGAAAGCTCATGCATCTCACAGGGCAGTTGCCTGCTGTCTTCTTACCAGTTTATACATTCTGCAGAGCAATACATTTTTACTATTAAGTTTCTTTGAGTTTCATGCTCTCTACTTCTGGTAATGCTTCAATATACAAGACATCAGTTAGAGGTATGTAGCCAAGTGGGTACCAAACAACTACTTTGCTAAAGCTTTTTTGTGGGGTAAAGACATTTGATCAAGCAACAAGTCTGCAAGTGGGGGAAAAAAAGCACGTTGTGTAATGAGATCACAAAATATGCCAGTAGAGAACTGGTAATGCCTCAGCAGCAAATTATTCCCCATTAGACATTATTTTCAGACTTCCTGTGCCATTAAGGCTATCAAGATGCAACCCTTGGAGCAAACCCACACATACAGAACTCAGTAGTGCAGGAGTTTTTTATAAGAGCACACACACACACACACACACACAAAAAAAAAGCTAAAAAGAGATGCCATCAGGCCCATCTGTTAAGCACAAAAAAATTATTTTCTTGAATGTCACAATTACCCAGCCACAACTAAACGCTGTAATTTGTTGACCGGCTCCTTGCGAACTTCAAGAATGACCTCAAACCCTTGGATAAAACTGCAAAATAATTTCTCCCCTTTTAAATGTAATTTTGTAATGCTTTGATTCCCACCCATTACCAGGCCCCAGGGCTCCAACAACATGCTGCTACATGTTTCCAGTGCAATTAAAACAAAGCTGAAGCCACAGACAGCAGCTCTGGGAACTTTCAAGTACAAGGATTCCAGCTAACAACAACAACAAAAAAAAAGTGAAAAACGTCAGATATGTAATTCTGGAAAACAAAACAACAAACTGCTAATTTAAACTATTCTGCTCATAAGTGCTCAGACTAAATGGTTAAAATACAGAGGTATTCTGCCAGCAAGTTTAGCTCACCTGCATGTTCTGCAAGTTACACAGGCACTCAAGAAAAACAAGAATAAAAACCAGAAGAAATGGTCAACCTTGGCAGCATATGCTCTGAAAAAATTGCCCAATAGGTTTGTACCCACAATATCTGGTTCCTGGATGCATCTGATGACACTAAGACCTGCATTGGTACCACTGAAAGAAAAAAAAAAAATTCTAGACAACAGAAATTAAATGGAAGCCTGAAAACTTTATTTCCGTCAGCACACGGAGCCTCTGCCTCTCTGGCAAGGAACAACCTGGATCAGCTACACCCAGACCTCTGGAAACAGCCCTTAAAAGTGGTCTTTGCTGGCTCTCAGGGGTTTGTCCCTGACACCAATGCATGCCCCCATGTTCCAGATGGCTTCAGACCAGGCACTTTTATTCCCAGGATCCAGCTAAAAACACCACTTTGCCCAAACCTTAATGCAAGGACCCGAACTGGAAGATTTATTTCTCTACTACACGTAGCCATGACAACCACATCTTCATTTCAGAGATGAGCAGGAAAAGGTCATGAGGCACTTGTCATGCAGGAATAAAATACCACACCTCAAGCAGGCACCAGGAGGTCAGGTTTGCTGGATGCCATCTGCAGCTTCAAGAAAACTAACATCATAACAGGCACACACCCCCTCCTCTGAACAGCCCAGGCAAAGTGCAACCCTTGAAATATTACCAACGAGTGAACTTCTGGGGGATTTCTCTGCTAAAGAAATCTCTACGATGGGCTTGAGCATGCTACACCACTCCAGAAATCCTCCTGATGAAAGTGCTTCTTGTTCACCTCGAAACAAGCTGCAGAACTATCAGAAACTGATACTTGATGCAGAAGCCACGGCCAAAAATAGCAAGCAGCTTCCTTTTCAAGCCTCTATTTTGCTCTCCTTGGCGACTCAAAACTTTCTTCCCCCCCTCCCCTGAAGAGGGCCATGCCTGGAGGCATTTAGAAGATGGGTGGGGATCTGGTTTAGTAGTGAACATGGCACTTGTAGGCTTACAGCTGGACCAGATGATCTTAAAGGTCTTTTTCAACCGAAATTATCCTACAACTCTCTGTGTGAGAGCTCAAGTGTCATCTATCCCAGAGAGCAGACACAAGGGCAGGAATGCTGACACATCCCATTTTTTTTTCCCAAACTTCTTAGTTTTACATTAAAAAGCCCAGAGCAACACCTTGCAGTGTGTACAGTACGCCTGGGAACATCATGGGTCTAGAAAACTAGGGGCTGCTGCAGTGCAGTTATTTTGGTCCAACCACATTTTCATTCCTCAACAAATAAGAGAGAAACACTCTGGTGGGCAAATTGCTCCTTCTTCCTTCCCTCCCCACAGCTATGTTTGTCTCATGGCCACCTGAGTGCTTTGTACTAAAATGGATTATCTCTTCCTTGCTGTGAGCCCTTAGAAAATGGCTTGAAAGCCTGAAAACTTAATATACACCTAAGTATTACCTACCAAGCATCTGAGGATGGGAGGAATTGTGGAACCTGGTGCCACACAAAGTTAACCCACGGGGCTGGCTGCATCCATGGGGCACAGATTCATTACTCCTATTTTTTTTTTTTTAAGGATACACAGAAGGACAGCCTTTTCCATTCAATTAATCTGAATCAAGGTAAAGACACACCACCATTTGGAAATTCAATTGGCTTTGCTAGGAGATTATTAGTTAGTGTGGTATTCATTCTGCTCTTAAGTCTACTCAGATACAAGCCCAGCCTTTGCCCAGTCAAATTTTAATGATCTTTGATGTCTGTTTAAAATTATTTAAACATCTGTTTAATGCTGTTTCACTGTGACCATAATAAAAAGCATCCTGATGGTCAGTGCAGAGCTGTCAAAGACAGGAAAACATTTGGGAAAGGGAGGGAGAGAAATGGTCTTTTCAGTTCTAGTCACACTGCATTACTCCCAGCAATCAAGGACTATGAGGAAAGAAGAAGACAAAAAGCAGGAGACAGGATGAGGTTTTGCAGCTAATAGCAGCCTAAGTGCACACACACTAACTATTTATCTAGCTGCACAACCCTTAAGAATGCATATGCATGCTTGTAAGGGTAGCCTGAGAAATTATTCTGTTGTTTTGCACATGGAAGAGCCAGTGACACTGAAGTCACAGGAAATTTTGACAAGGCGAGACAGAGCTTGTGTCTGCCTCAGGTTTTCAGCCAGCTTCCCACCGAATTTAACAGTGCAGGCATAAAAAAACAAACAAACAAACAAAAAAACCCCCAAACACTCAGCACTACATCTCCGAAAAGCAGCTAGGCAGGTTTCATCTGTAGGTAACTTCCCATTTCATTTTTGTTTACAGGAAACCTTCTCGGTGTCTTTCAAACTGGGATCCCAAATCGAGGGCAGCCACACACCCAGGGACTCCCCAGGCCTTTACAAAGGAGGAGAAGGACAGAAGCAGCTGGCAGAGCCAATCCACAGGCCCCCAGGCACTGCTGGCAGTCCTGCAAGGAGGACCCCAGGTGGCAAGGCAAGCCTGGAAATGAGATGGAGACACTACAGAAACTGAGAATTCTTCAAACTTTCCAAAAGCTAACAAGAGGAAGGATACATAGAGAAATATTTTAAGATATTCTGCCCTCTCACCAAAAATGATAGGGGCAATCATCTGGGTTTGCTGCCCAGAATCATCAACAGAAACCCTGAAGATTAAAAGCACACTCAGCAGGACTCTGACTAAGAGGGTTGCCCTTGAGAAGCTTGCAAGTGGCAAACCAACCATACTCAACAAACCAAGCTACTGGGTGCAAGTATGAAGATGAAGCCAGACAAAAAACTGCAGGAAAGCAGTGGCAGAAAGCACCCTCAGAGGACAGGAGAGAGACTGGGTCCTGGACGTGACTGCTGCCCAAAAAGAAGCCCCAAAAGTCAAAAACCAATCAATACTCTCACCCTTGTTTGGCAAAGAAAAGAGACTCATGAGAAGGAGGGAATGGCAATTCAAAATATAGGAGGGAATGAAGAGCTGCACACAGCAAGCAGGTTTCCTCTAACAGGCAGAGCCAGGCTCTATCCATGCAACTCACACCTGAAAGCATCCAGCCACCCACTTGTGTAAGGCTTGTCTTCTGCTCCTTCATTCCAGCTTAAATGCAAAGGCTTTCATCACACACAACTCTACCCTCACATGACATAGAATACCATGAAAATGGAAAAAATACAGCCCATAAACTGGGTGAGGAACAACACAGCAGTAAGTCTCAGGATTGGAAAAAAAAAAAAAGTTGTTTTCTCAGTCCTCAAGCAATTTGCTTGCTTGCAGTAATCACTCACTGCAGGGGTAGTGGGGAAGGAAAAAAAAAAGGCAGAGATAAACATTTTTAGAGTAAGTTTTGTAACATTTGTATATGACAACTGAAATGTTTAGACCATCAGAATGTTTGTAACTTCACAGACACACCACTAAACACAAATATTACAATCCTAAGAATTTAATTTCAGTTTTATGAATTATCTTAGGTTGTTTTCAGCCTAACATTTTGTCATTCAAAAATGGCTAGCAGGGGGTTGGTTACTGAAGAAAGGAAGGCCTGGAAAGAACTGCATGCAGATACTAATGATGGTAGAATACACTTCCTGTGGTTAAATGATTTAAGGGTTTCTCATGGCTGGACTTATCAGGCAGCAATTACCATCACTGGAAGCAAATTCAAGTAACTTCCACTAATGCTGAACTCTTAAACTAAGCTCTCCTGCCACAGGAGTGAATGCAGCCATAAGTACCTTTAATCTCTTGAAAGGATTAAGCATAGCAATACCTTAGCACCTTTCAGCTATAACAATAAATGAAAGTCCCCCTGTGTCTTCAAAGCCTGCATTAGAAGCGGTGATTAATTTCTCATCTGTCTGAATATCCCATGTGCTGTTAGATGCACTTGGTAAGGGAAGCCAAGAATGGAGGGGCAGGTTACTTAGAGAAACACAGTGTTTAAACTCTCAGCCTGGGGGTTGTCTAATCTCCTACCCTGAGCTATCCTCACTGGTCAACAAAGTCATGGATCCAGAGGAAACCACCTGCCACAGAAATCAGAATAACCAGCAAGGGAGAGAGCCCTCCTGGTTTTGGAGTCAACCTCCCCTGCACATCACAATTAAGGCCTGAACCAGACTTGACACTCAATTGCACAAAAAGCTGTGTCCTACCTACTGCAGTTCTTCTTGCAGGAGGCTGCAAGCACACGGGCTGCTGTGGCCTCTACTGTTCATGCAAAAGGAAATGGTTTCCTGAATCCCTGAAAGTTATCCTTGCCACAGTTGCCTGGATCCTCAAAAGCAGGAAGAAACCCAGAAGGAGCTCCTGCAACCCCAGTGAGTCTGAGCACAGGCAGGAGTTGTTACAGGCATGCAAATCTTCCCAGGCACCTCACTCTTTGTCCCAGCTTCACCTCTATTTTGCCTGGGTCTGTCTAGGAACGTGTGGGGCTGCTGCTCCTCTGTCTCTTTTAGTTAAGAGGTGGGGATGGAGCTCTTCAAACCTGATACAGATGAAAAGTACAGCTTGGCCTGATGATGACAGAGCTGCCTTGGTTACAGCTGCTCAGGCTGCACGTTAGAAAGGCTCCACCAGCTCTGAATATTCAGCAACAGGCACACATAAACTTCTGCACCTGGTTTAAAAGGAAGCACCACATCCAGCTTGAACGTAACTTCCCTCTCCTCCAGACTCTCAGGAGCAGAAGAAAAAGATCTGCTGGAAAAACTGAAGAAAACCAAGAGAGATCTAGTAGGATGAGCACAGGTAGACCAACATACCTCTTTGTAAATGACTGGAGACACACACCCACAAAGAAAAAACTATCAGCCTGTTGTATCCTGTCCCAGGACACAGCCTGACCAGGAACCATCACAAGCATCCACAAATATTTGGAGTATCCCCAAAGCTAGGACACTACAGGGCACAAAAGCCAAGGAGCCTCTTCCCCTCAGCTGTGAAGCTTCTCAGAAGAGAATAAGAGAACACCAAGACAACAGCCTGTCATTGTTTTTTTATGGCAATACAGACTTCAGCAAGACATGATTCACTTGACTTAAATCTGTTTTGACTTCTGCTGCTGCTGAAGCAAAATCCTTGCTGCAAGATTCCAGGAAAGGTTTAGAAACTCTGAAGGCAGTCAATTCACAGGCTTCATTAAATGTGTGAAAAGAACTAAAGCGGGACCATTTTGGTACTCTGCAATGATATATTTTTAATTCTTGCTAACTGGACTTCTAATACAGCAAATCCTCCCCAAATCTCTTTATTTATGAGACTCAGTCTCTACACCGCAGGGTAGCAAAGCCTCGTGGCCTTAAACTTTTTCTTTGTGGGTCATAAGCACCACATCTAAAGATGAGGATGTTTGAGAGACATGTCAGGAGAAAGCCCATAAGTGCTGCCTCCTGTTACACACAAAAATGCATTACAGGCTGTTCTTGGTCACACTTTGTCCCTTTTCCTTTCAAAACTCTTTATAGCCTGCTACATAGAGGTTTGTGTGTGTGCGGAGGGGGAGATTTTCTTGGAAAAGCATAAATAGACTGCGAGGGAGGTTTGTGATCCATAAGTGAGGGGTATCTGTGAGGGGATGGATGGCTGCAGACAGTCCTTCTGAACCCAAGAGGAAGGTCTGAGGCTTGCAGAACACCCACGCTGCAGATCACAGGCAGACCACGTTAAATTAAAAATAGCAGATTAAAGCACGCAAAGCGTGTAACAGTTGGTCAAATATGCGGGATAAATCAGGATGTGGGGGCCGTGATATCAATTTACTAAATATTTTTAAACGCTTTTTAACTATCAGAAATAAGAAATGCTTTAGTACTGATTGCAGCTGGCTGTCCACTGATAAATTTAACATGATTTAAGGGCTCTAACACCACGGCTTTTTCCTACCAGCCTGCAAACGACGGCGACAGCTAAAGCCAACAGGCGCTGAGGGAAAAAAAAAAAGGAAAAAAAAAAAAAAGCGACAGGAAAAATCATTTAGACGTATGGCGCGGCAAGGAAAGGGGGGAGAAACCCCCAGGAAAGATAAGCAAAACCGAGAGGCCTCTCCGAACGAGCCAACATCCACTTCCCTCCTACCCAGCCGACGGGAGCTGTCAGGATTTCACCCGGGAGGGCGGGCGAGCGCCTGTAGTGGGCAACCAGCCCCGGCCTCCCCGACACACAGACAATGTCTGCCGGGAGGAGAAGCCAAGCGCGTCCCGGGCGGCCCGGGGGGCTGCAGACACCCCTGAGGAACGGGGGGACGGCGGCAGCCGCCTCCGCTCCGGGCCCCGCTGGGCCTCCCCCTCACAAGGCGGAGCCGGGCCCGCTGAGGGGGAGCCCGCCGCCCCGCTGCCTCCCTCCCTCCTTCCCTCCGGCCGGTGCCTACCTGGTCGGCGAGCTTGAGCACCGCCATCCTCCGCCGCTCCTCCCGCACACATCCAGCTCCTGCGACGGGCGGCGAGCGCGCCCCGGGACCCGCGGCGGCTGCTGCGGCGGCGGCAGCGGCTCCGCTCCGAGCCGGTGGGGCGGGGCGGGGGCGCGGAGGCCGCCTCGCCTCGCCCAGCCCGGCCCGGCCCAGGAAGCAGGGGCGGGCGGGCTGTCTCGCACGGGCCGCGCCACCGCCACCACTACCACACCACAACCACCACCGCCGCCTTTGTTCCCGCCGGGGGCTGCTGCTGCTGCCTCCGCGGAGAAGCGCGGGTGCTCCGAGCGCCCCGCCGGGCACGGTGAGGGGAGGAGAGGGGAGAGACGGCACCGCCTCAGGCCGCGCCGGTCCCGCCCCTGACAGGAGCCCTGTTGGTAGCCGGGGGTCTCCCGCTGCCGGTCTGGAGACGGAACCGGAGCGACCCCCGAGTCCCTCAGGGCGCGGTGTCGGCAGCCTGAGGGGAGGCGGCGGTGCCCGCGTTCCCGCCTCAGGGTGCGCGGGCTGCCTGACAGGGGCTGCGGGGCTGCCTGACAGGGGGCTGCCTGACAGGGGGCTGCCTGACCTGGGCTGCAGGGCTCGGCTCCGCTCCCACAGAGAGCGGGGTCTTGAGGGAAAGCGGGGAACCTGCTCTTCCAAACCTGCCTAAAAGGGGC
This sequence comes from Calypte anna, assembly GCF_003957555.1. Taxonomy (NCBI): domain Eukaryota; kingdom Metazoa; phylum Chordata; class Aves; order Apodiformes; family Trochilidae; genus Calypte; species Calypte anna. Next base: position 34,762,239 of record NC_044253.1, read on the forward strand.
AGCTGAAGCCTTTCCCTTTTTCCTCACGTGTGGGTGTTTTTTCAAACTCCCATCAAACGAGCACAGGTGGGAGGGAGGGAGGGATGGTCAGAGCTAACATCGAAGTCTTCTGTTTTGTTTTGTTGGGGGTTTTTACCTCTTTTTGGATTACAGTTTACCAGCTGCCTTGCAGGGTGACTCCTGACATGTCTAGTTCCCATACTCAATACAGTATTTCACTTTTCAGGGACCAGCACACCAGGTAAACTGCACCTCTCTTTAATTAAGCAAAGGAGCCACACAGTCACCCTGTCCAGTGCTGCAGAGGAAAATGGGCACCACCTGTGAGCTGACTGGGGGGGGGAAACCTCATTTCCAGCCACAGATCTGGCTCCCAGTGGGACTCCAGCACCAGAGCAAGGCTGCACAGCCAAGCACATCAGGTGGGGCAGAGAAAGAAGGAAAATTAAAAACAGTATGAAGGGATAAATCCTTTCTAGCCTGTAAAAGAGTTGCCGGGCTCCCTGGAGCATGTCATTTGATTAAAATCATCGGCACAATGCCCAGCAACAAGAGTTACAAACTCACTGAAGGTAATGAGGGTAATTACATTTTTCCAGGGCCAGGCAGAGGAAGAGCAAAGGGCTGAAGATTCCCTCTTCCCCCTCCTCTGTGCTGCTCAAAGAGGTCAGGTATTTCCCCACAAGTGAGATTCTGCAGCAAGCAGCTCCCCTGCCCTGCAGCACATCCGACAGAACTGTGATTTATGACTGTTCAACCCTCGATTACAGACCAGACTTTAACTAGTTAAAAACAAAAAAGGGGGGGGGGAAGTGTCTTCTGTGGAAGAAAACCAATCCAAGAAGGAAACAGATGTTACTTTCGGGTTTCTGAAGCATCATTATAAATGGGGATTAAAAATAACACGCAAGTTACAACACATTCTGGCTCTGTCTGTTTTAAAGGGGTCTTAATGGAAAAACAGTGTTAATATAGATTAGACTTTGAAAGAAAAAATCAGAAAGCAGCAACAGAGAATCGAGTACCTGTTAGGGATGTATGAACTTCAGCAGGTTTTGTTATCTTCACCCCTTATGGTCTTTGTCGTGTCAGAACACCCAGAAGCACCAGGCTTGCATCAGATTTGCTGTGTGCCAAACCCCGTGCTAAGAAGGGAAGTTTAAGCTTCCAGCTGAGAGCAAGCAAAAAAAAAAAAAAAAGAGAAAATGCATTACAAGGAAAGGTCTGCTTTGTTGTTTTCCATTGTAAAGGCCTATTTCCAAGGACTCTGCATTCACCATAGTATTTTCCCTGTAGTTAAACTTGGGTACATAAGGAAAAAGATTTTTCAGATTTCCCACTTTCTGATCTAAGAATTTGGAAAAAACCTTTGAACCTTCTTTGGGAGCCCTGATAACCTCCTGTTGGGGAGCTGATCTGGGAGAATGTCATCTGAACGGGAAGGATGCAGCAGGAGCCCAGTTCCTTGGGAATCAATAACTGGGCTAGGTGCAAGCTAGTGTTAAAGTATTTCCCTGAAGTTTTTTGTACTAAACAAGCACAGTCTCCTCTTTCCCAGACCCCACAAGGAAGGTGCCTGGGAGGGGCAACCATCTAGGATGCTGTGCCTTGGGAAGGCCCCCCCGGGTGTGCAGGACAACAGAAAGTGTTTGCATCCCATATTAACAGGGCAGCACTCAGTTCAGAGAGGTCCTAACAACTGTATTTACACTCTCCATTTAAAGTGCCACTTAAATCAACTGCCAAGGTCAGGCACACAATCATTACCATCACAGTAAAGGAGTACAGGATTTCTCTGGAAGGACAACATCCTCCTCTCCTGTTCACAAAATAGCACAAACTTCTACTGTCAGGCTTCTGACTTACCATGCAGAATCAACTTCCTTTTCTGAGCTATTTTACTCAACAACTTCTTAGCCCTGGCTGGTACAGAGCAGTAATTTCATAGCACATGTTCATGTGATACGATGCAGTAGGCTCAAGCCTTTTTTTGTTCTTTTTCTGAGGGGGAAGAGAGGCACAAAGACATTTGTATCCAGAGCTAATCTTTCAAGTCATGATCACACCTGCAACTCAAACCTGAAGCATTATGTTCAGTTTCCATACTGAGACATTAACAAGTAGCATCAGTACAGGTGTGCAACAGCCTGAATGAGAATACACTTGAGCTTGCCAGATATTGGCACCTCAGTTAAAAGCTGTATTTGGACAGAAAAAAACCCTCAGGCAACACTGTGCCTCTGACAGGGAAAGAAAAAGAAACTAAGGATGGCTGATGTGTTTGTTCCTTACTGAACATACCTGACACATACCTTACTGAACATACCATACCTGAACCTAAAAGTATTTGGGGCTCTTCTAAACTGAACTCTTCTAAAACTCAAACACTTTCCCATTACATGTTTTAAAATGCAAAGTAAGAATATGAAGCCCTGAGCTCTTAACAATTGAACAATATCTGCTCAACAGCAAGGAAGAACAGAACTGCCCCAAATATTCTGCAGTTGCCCCTACTGAGATTTTTTTATCTTTCAGCCACAACACACCAGGACTCTTGACACTGCAACAGGCTTCTCTTTGGTTTTCTTTTCCTCTAGAAAACCCAAATTTCCTCCAGTTCCATCTGAAACTGGATGAAGGCTATTTGCTCTTAGCAGCTGTATTCTGCATGAGCCACTTCCTCATTCAGATTTTGTGTCAGGAAAGCACTTAGCATTCTTGTACCCTCTTGGGCACAACTCCCAGGCACCCTTAGATTGAAACATGTGACTGCCAGTAGCACTTAAGCACCACCACAAACCATCTGCCCTTTGCTAAGATCTCACCTGCCCCTTCCACGTGGTGTGAAAGGGTTTGGGTTTGGGCACTGACTTAGGTCTTGAGAGACTCAATATCAATTCTCCCTGGCTCCACAGTGTTCCTGCATCCTGAAGCCTGGTCTGGTGGTGCCTGGCTTCTTGCTTCCATGAGGGAATTCTCACCAGGGGAGCTGCACCAGAAAACAACCTTGTTGAAATAAATCCATTTGCGCTGAACTTCACTGCTCCAGAGACCCGGGACGTGGGTGGGAAGTGGGTGAACAGACTGAGCAGAGGAGCAAGGTCAGGAGTTCTCCCTCCACCACTGCTCCTCCTCCAGCAATAAAAATGTGCCTGCAAATTACCTGCTGGATCCCCATGAGTGCTCCTGCACCTCAGACAGAGAGATCTCTGCATGAGGCTGAGGTTCCCACAGCCGAACAGGATGTGGTCGCTCGAAGGCAGCCAAAAGTCTGCACCTCCACCCTCCTCCTGCTCAGCAGAGGCAGGGGAAGGGCTCTGTTCTTTTCCTCTCCAAAGTCAGCTCTGCTGCTGGGTTAATGCAGGATGCCCACTCACAAGTGGAAGGTGCAAACTGCTCCTGCCCCCTTCCTTGTGAAGAAAGCAAAAGGCAATGCAGTCAGCTTATTCCCTAGCAGTGTTTATCTGCCACTCTTGAGGGTGGGTAAAAGGAAGGACTGATGCCAGAAGATGCCTTTGTTACCTCTAACTGTTTATGAACAATTTCAGGTGCTCATCCAGCATGCCTCTGGTCTCTGCCTGTTGCCTGTCCTCAGCACACAACCAGCCTCCTGTGCTTTCTTCCCTCCCTGCAAGCTCTGTGAGAGTCAGATCAGAGTGATGTGAAAAGCATCATTATGAGACCTCAAAAACAAGCAAAAAAACACAGAACTGTGTGAATCTGAAACAGAAGGGCAAACACACAGTAGGAAACTGGGCAAGCAAAACACCAGTGATGGTAACTAATTATTCTAATTATTGCTGCCACCATCTCCCCCTCTTGCACTGCTATGGCACACAGGGTGACTGGGGAGGGCAGGAAGAGGGTGGTCACCTCCAAAAATGCTTCAAACTTCCTGCCACTGCCTTCTCAAAGTCTTCTCCCTTCTGTTTTAGTATGATTTATTTTTGCAAGGTGAAATCTATTTTTTTTCCCCAAGGGAGATCCTTTTTATCTTGTTTATCTACTTAATATTTACATGGGGGTGATGGGAATCAAACAAAATAAAGGGCAGAGAGGGGAGGAGACCTTAGCAGCACTTCCTCTTATCCAGACACAGCCCTTCTCTCCTTTTAAATACTCAATGATTATACCCCTGCAGCCATGCAGTCAGTGCACAGTGAGGCTGAGACATATGATACAATCAGAAACTCTGAATTTGAAGCTGAAATCAGAACTGCTGCAGCCTTCTGATGTGCTAAGCAGTCTAGAAATGCAAAAGAAAAACATTTCACTGACAGTGGTAAGCATGGGGCTCACTTCAGTTCTTAAAGCAATGGGCTAATGGTCTGTGCAAATAGACAGCCACCTTTAACATCCCTGATAATTTTCAGTAATTAGTCACATAGCTCTGTGCTTGATCTAGCAACCAGATAAGTCAGTGGAAAGATATTTTGATTGCCATGGGCTTTTGTCAGGGTTTCACATGATGTAGTGAGGACAGAACAACAGGGAAGAAAAACTCACTTTTTGCTGCCTTGTATTACATAAAATGAACCAGAGTTCTGTGTTGTTTTGCTTGGGTTGTTTGGGTTTTTTGCTTTTATCTCTTGTCCTTCTTTCCTATAAAATACCAAGTTATCTGATTTTACTTTAAGATTTCCAACAGACAAAAACCAAAAACCCCACACAAAAAAACCCCAAAACACATAAGAAAACCCCCAAAAGATCAGATACTTTACCACACTATGGAGCTGCTGGCCTGGCTGTAGGGTCTGGACTTTGTACCAAAACAAACACTCTACACCAACTGGTCGTAAGGTACTAGAATTAAAAGAAAGAAGAAGAAGAAATGAGGAAAGAAAAAAAAAATTAGTAAAACCAAGTTAGCAAGAGGAAAGTTCAATATTTAAATTTTCTGTTCTCAGGCCCATTCCATTTATGGGCATATCTGAAATCTCCTATCTCATTAATTGTAAATCTCCTGTGCCATTAATCTTTTAGGGGAAACATGCAGAGAGAATAGAAGACAGCAGAAAAATAGGTTTAGGGCTTCCCTGTTCATGGTGTAATGAGTTTAATCCTAACCACCTAATATAAAACACCAAGTTTTACTCAGTTGCATCAGAACATCATCATTATTTCAGTACAAGAAGATTGTCTTCCTACCCAAAAATCCTGCAAAATCCTCACCTGTCTGATCCCAGGTGAAGCTGATGGGACACTGATGGATACACACCAGCAATGCTGAAATCTATCAGCCCAAACAGAATAATTTTGGAAAGAAACAAGCAGGTCCAAAGTTACAATCTTGGAAGTGAGAAGCACTGCCTGAGCACTGTGGAGAGGAAAAAAAATGCTAAGCCTGAAACTCTGCCAGGACCACCACCCACCCTACAACCCAGGCATGATTTGGGACTGCTCTGCTAGCAATTTCCTTCTCCCAACTCAACTGCATTCTTCAGAACCTCCAAAAGGCAGCAAAAAAATTCATTCTTCAAATGACACAAAAAAAGAAATCCCTCCCCTGAAGCTGCACTGAATTAGAAGGGGTCTGGAAGCACACAGCAACTAACAAGCTGTTGCTGCCTTTTGAGGGGGCAGCAATGTGAGAATTTTCTCTCTGACGTAAGAGTTCACCTTTTAATCCAAAGGGAGTTGGTTTTTTTCTTCCCTTTCCATCAGAGAAATTCAGTGGCCAAGAGCTCTGTGAGATGAACAATGTGACAGAGGGTATCAGTAACATCATTTCTGGAGGAATGCTGGAAATCTGGATCAAGTTCAGATCTGCTGGATGACAGCTAATGGAAACAAATCAGCCAAACAGTCTGTAGTCCATGTTGCTATATGGTTAAATATGAAACATGCTATTTTCTTATTCCCTAATATCCCCTTACAAAAATGGAACACTACACTAGAACTTTGCAGAATGAAGATCTGCAAAGTGAACAAGAAAAATAACTGGAAACACTAAAATATATACCAGAACTGATGATTAGTTGTCAGGAGAACACAGCTGGGGGAACAAAGGGTACATATATTATGGTACCAGCTTACCTGAGGCTATCTGGATCATCACAGGCCATGCTACTAAAGCTGACAGCCATCTGAATTCTTCCTAGAAGATAAACCAGAAACAGACCCTTTTGCTATGGCAATACTTGGAATCAGCAGAGGGAGAATATTCAGTGAGAGAGAGGCCACAGTCTAGAAGCTTTCTGCAGACTGGAGGGGGTGATGGTGCTCAGCTCCATGTGCCTCCAAAAGGCAGGAATCCAGAGGAAGAGCCAGCACAGCTCTGAAAATAAGGGGCACGGAATCAAAAGGGCAGGGCCAACTTGGAAAGAGTTTGTCCTGCACTCAGAAACAAAATTATCTACACACTCCTGCAAATTTAAAACAGGATCATGTTTTGCAGCTGGTTCACAGGAGTTTCCTCGATCAGAAAATTGTTCTGCTGACCTCAGATTTCATCCTGCCACTCGTGCAATAAAAAAAAAAAAGAAAAAGCAGTGCTCTGCTTCTAAAGTTTCTGGTGTCTATTCCAACTGGGGTTTGTATCCCAACACTTGGCCAACTGTCCCAGCAGCCACACAGGCTGAAGAGGACAAAGTTCCTCCCCTGCTGAGCAGAAACCTTTGGAACATGAGGAATGAAGGAAATCCAGCAGTACAGTTGTCTTTAGTTCTACTAAATTTTGCCTTACATGCTCCATAACTGCTACAGAGACTTGTGCTCACTTACAGCACTCCTTCTTAAGTGGGTGGTGGTTCTTCAGATTATACATTTTGAGATGTTTTATTCCTCATTCTCACTACTTCCTTGCTAAAAACTGGGATTTGACTCTCTACAATGGCTTATACTGTAAGCCTGAGGGAGGAAAACCCCATTTTTCTTTCTGTGCTTCAGTTAAAGAAGGAAATAAGTAACATGAGCCATGAAAGGACTTTGATCCAGAACTAGGGAATGTAAATGCTTTACAGATGCCAAATAGGGATGTTTCCAAAGAAAAAGAAAACAAAGCATTCTCTGCCCCAACTTCTTCATTTCCAAACAAGGTAATGGAAGGAGAAACTTGTAAGATTTTGATGGAAGTTCCACTTCTCCAAGAGGTTGCTCTGTTTTAAGTACTTCCATATATTAATCAGAATAAAACCCAGATTGTTTTGACAGAGGCTTATTGTATTCCTGGGAGGAGAAAATGTTATTTCTTTAGATCAGAAGTGTCTCAAAGCCCTGTAGTGACTGGAGAGAAAGACAGCAGGGAGGAAGGGACTAATCCTTAACTGCAGTGATGTTGGTGAAATTAAAATGAGCTTCCTGACAGCCACACTGCCTGCACTCTGCATCCCAGGGAAGTCCCCAGCACACACATAATTGCCACGAATAGGAACATCCTGTGGTTGACCAGTTTTACTGGCCTTGGGTTTTTGGAAAGCATATGACCTTGCTCTGACTTCCAAACATCAGCACCAGTTCCTGTTGCATGGTCTTTACCAAAACTCAGCCTCTGCACACAGGAATTGCTGAGAGTCTTCAACAAATAAGCAAAAAATATTTAACAGACTAAATTGTGAAGCATTTCTCCTGAAATCCTAGCTCCCCTCTTAAGAAATGTGGAGTCTGCCCTCTGTCTGAGTTGGAACAAGGTATTTGAAAGGAAAATCGTGACTCCAAGATTGAGTAACACTGTTGCAGCCTATTCAAATCCCTTCTAAATGGATTTGTCTTTCACTGTAGAAGCCTCTTAGAGCTCACACAATGCTAGTACCTGCTGTGGGTTTTTAAAAAACAATGTGAAGTATCCTTTAGGTATGCAGAATGCAATAGTTTTAGTTCTTCTGGCATTGTATATTCTTAAGCACCTGTTTTGCATAATATTTTGACTTAGCAATGGATGGAATAAACAGATGCCTGGTCCCAAGATAAGGATCATATAAGGATTCAGCCCATACAGAACAGCTCTGCACTTGCATGATGCCTCAAGGACATTTGTAAGATTCTGCACGAGTGCAGATGTCTCTTCCCTGATCCTCTTGCAAGATCAGGAGATTGGGTGGATGGCTCTGCTCCAGATAATGTCACTACTAACATCTCCAGACATAATCACAGACAGAGCTGCAAGAAAAACAAAGCAGGTCAGGAAAGAACTCCCAAGCTTATGGTACAGCTGCCTTGCTCCCCCTCTAATTCTCTAAATCCCAGAGCACAATGAGAAGGAACACCTTGCTTGCAGAAAAAACAGCACCAGTGCTCTGACAGGGGAGATGAATGTTGGGGTTAAGACACACCAAAGCTACACCTTGACTGGCAAGGTGAGAGCTCATTCTGTGAGCTCTCAAAACAAAACTGTGCAAACAAAACTTTTTTTGATTGTTTGCTTCACATTAGAAACAAATTTATGCTTGTGTACTAGTGCTAACAATTTAATCATGCATTTATGTCTTAACTCTGCTGTCCAGCCATGGCAGAACTAACTGGTACTTACAATACTTATCATGGTACAAGTCACACTCCTACCACACAGCTCTTCCTGGCAGGTTTTGCAGTTCCTTTAGCAGAGGAAACATTTTTCACTACAGTATTCCAGTGCTCCCATGACTTTTTGTGTTGACTGTGCAGGAAACTGATTTTCCAAACAGTGTTTTATGGATTCAAACCCACTCAGGTGGAAGCGGGGAGGCAGGAAAAGCTACACCTGTCATTACTGGAATGCTCCCCACTAAACCTGCAACATCTTGAACCAGCATGCCAAGTAGGGCAGACTGGTTTTAATCATGATGCTCTGCACCTCAGTGTGAGACTCCTGACTAAGTCTCCTCCCTGTCACACTGCTGATTTACTAGCAGCTTAAGATAGCTGACAGCAGGCTGTACTTTTCCTTTCCAGCAGCAGGACAGATGGCCCCAGTTCACTCCAGTAACTCAGTTGAGCTGATATGAAAAAAGAAACACTAAGAAGCATTCTTACCACAGCACTGAGACACAGCCAAGCCCTGGAAAGGAAAGGGAACCTTTCTCCTGAAGGGTGGAAAGCACTGATCTGCCACAGCAAACAGCACCAGCTGGGCTCTCAGATACCTTCCTGTGGGCAGACTGCTGGGGGGATCCCCAGTCTAAAACACACCTTGCAATAACTGCCCCCAGATGAGAGTAAGCATTTAAATTTTCAGCAGCTACTATATTGTAGTATTTCTTGGCCTGCTTGGATAGCAGGGAGAACAGAACAGATAAATTCACTTCAGTGTCACTGGAAGAAGGAAGAGGAAGGGATTGCAAGCACCAGGGGCACAGCACTCACTCCCTGCACACAGCCCAAGGAGCTGGGTGGCCTCAAGCAACTCCCACAGGATTCAGAGTGGATTTACCAGCTCAGTCAGGCTGTGCAGACATTCACCTCCTGGTTTCCCCAGGGGTGAGACTCTGGCACTCATTCCTGAAGGCCCTAAAACCAGCACCAGGCCCACTGGGATAAATGCCCTTCTTCACACAGACATCCTTCTAGAAAAGGGGGCTGAAAGAGTCAACTTTCAGAGATAAGGGATGGTTAAAATGAAGCAGGGAACTTCACAAAGAAACTACATACAGTGTGTTCACAGACACAGTGCAATAGAAAATACAGGTAGTAACCTGCATGCCAAACACATTTCTCCCTTCTCTTTCTGGGACCGTTTCAGGCACGTGACTCAAATTTTGACAGGACAACGTACCAGGTGTGTTACACAGCTCCATATTTTGACCCTGAATTCAAAGAGCAAAGCAAAGTTGTTTGCTTGCTGAAGCTCTTAATTCTACACAATGCTGGGTGCAGGACACAGATCTTAATGCTCCATCTTCAGGAAATATATTCTGGGACAAAGGAGCAAGGATACAAAAGGTGGTGGGTACTTCAAGCTAAGTCCAAGACTACTTACCTGGAGTTTTGTTTTGGCTTTAAGGCAGACAAGAGGGATGTGGATGTACCAAGAAAATGACCCAGTTGAAGGAGAAAACCCTATGAGCAAAACAAAAGAAAACTGGAACAGATGAAGAGTGCTTAAAAAACAGCAGCTGGTAGTTGGGGTGTTAAAAGAGGAACTGAGCAGGGTCAAGTGTTACAACTTTTGTTTATCAATGGAAAGACAATACATTCCTGAAAGAGGAATAAATAGCAGGACCACGTGTGTTTACAGAGAGATAATTTACAAGCAATGGTAACAGGAGTATTACAATCAGATGCAAGTTAATTCCTTTGGCAGGAGGAGAATTACAATCCACAGCAGCAAAACTCCAGAGGCAGGTAACAAGGAGGCCCCAAGAAACACAAAGGAAGCAAGAACAGGGGTAAAACTTTTAACAGATGTATCAGGAAGTTCTTTGATAGCTGAACTGCTCAGGAAGTCTCAAAACATCTCCCAAATGGCAGTATCTGTATCACAGAGGCATCCCTCACAGCAGTGCTGGCAAACACCCTTTCTGGAGGCCTCCTCTCTCTCTGACACTGAAGAAAGCTTTGTTAAGTCTCACTTGGAAAGTGATTAAAAAAAAAATCCAATCAAAATCCAAGCCACTAGTGATACAAGCTAAAATGCAGAGGTGGTGGTGGTTAGATTTTGTAGTGTGGTGTGGTTTTTTTACTTATTTTGGTGGGTTGCTGTTAAAAAATAATTATCACTACATTCTGTACCAGGTAAAAAATCAGATTTGTGAAAAGTGGATGCCTGTGGTACATTACATCAGAACAGAGCTTGCAGAGCTGGCAGCTGACAAGCTGTCCTGAGCAGCAGACTTGTATTCCTGACCCCAAGAGAATAACCAACACATGGAAATGTAGTAACTCCCAAGAAGTCTGTGCTGCAGGTCTGTCTCCAATGACTGCAATGCCCGTGAGATACCTCAACACAAAATAAAGACACTGGAACTGGCCATAAGAGAAAAAGCACCCAGGAGCATGTCTGCAGTTTCTACTTGCACATGGGCAAGTAAATGCATATTAGTACCAGAAAGAATGCACCTGGATACTGGGAAGTTATTTTCCCATCTTCAGACAGTGTTTCAAAGAACAATCTTAATTTAAAAGCCATGTGAAGCCTTATACAATTCCTAATTGTAATTTCCTACAAGTAGGAAGCAAATGATATGCATACGACATCCTCATTCTTGCAAATTCTGCAAAAATATTCCACAAAAAAAACCCTACCACACAAAACAAGAAAATCACCAGAGGGTGGTGAAGCCCTGAATCACCAGGGAAGCTTTTTGGACAACAATGGGACTTGGTTACCAAACAAGAAGCCCTTCATCTTCAGCAGAATACCAGATGAGAGATTAGGAAAAGTAAGGCTGAGTTTTCTGCAGGAAACTTAGTGAGCTGCAGCCCTGGGCCTCCCACACTCGGTCTGCAGGTGGCAGAAAATTGCCAACATCCTGTGATAGCTCATTAGGGTAAGCCAGGCTTTGAACTAATTACTTGAAGAAACTACATTTTGCCTTAGTATCAACGAGTTGAGATAGTGCTGAACAACGTTTTAGTTCACACAGGCAAAAAAAACACCCTTAAGAAGAAATATTTCTAGCCCTAATAGCCAAGGAGGAAGCCCAGCTTCCAGGAGACAGCAGCTGGAACACAGTTGTGTGGAGCTCCAGCAGAAATTAAAGGTGTCTGGCTGTGTGGGTAACCAAGTGACCTTACACAACCTGTCACTACCAAGTCATGGTCACCATCTTCAAGAGAACAAACCCAAGATGACCTGCAAGGCATGTTGGCTCTAGTTTTCTAAACTTGAAATAACAGCTGTACTTGAAAAATATTGTAATTGTTTTAAATTCTTAACTTGGAATTTTATTTTACAGATGCTTTATGCTGTTTGAGTTCCTGTGGTTGAATCTTTTACAATAAATATTAAGCAGGAGGAAGTAAGAAACAATCATGCCCCTGAATTTGCTTTTTTTCTTTTTTTTTTTTAATTGGCAGGGTGGCATTATTTTTCTTTTTTTAAAGGTGCTGACACAAGATTGGTAGTATCATTACTGCAGTATTAACAGTGATATTTGTGTGCAGCTGAATGTCTCATACATACTGCACTGAGACACATTTCTTTCTGCTTCCCTGGATATTTTATACCTTCCAACCATGTCAAAATTAACTGCACCAGCTATACATCTCAGCAGGGTTTTGAAGACACATCTATTCATCATTGTGTTTGCTCTGTGGAAATGATGTACAGAAACATCTGCAAAACAATGCAGAGAATAATTAAATTACTTTGTGTACATGCAACTTATTTTTACTAAGTGAGGAAACAGCCTTTCTTGAAGGTCATTTCTTTGGTCTTAAAAATTCAAACCCAAGCCACCTGGTTTTCATTTCCTGGCTTATTCCTTCTGTCTCAGCTGCATACTGTGTTAAAAACAAAGGCCTCATTCTTTAATTGTGAATATCAGATGCCTATAACCTTTATTCTGTTGCTAGTGCCTTGGAATGTGAAAAAAGCTAATATACAATGTCCTCTTTTATTAGCTAAAATAATAAATGGCCAGTTCCATTCCTTTTATCAGCTGGGCCCAAGATCCACAGATCCTGGGAGACCTCAGCCTTCAACAGAGACAAAACCATTTGGCTTTTGAAGCAAAAAATCAGTGTATTTCAGCACAGTTCTGTCCTACTGTTTGGGGCAGGGATTGAAGGTCACTATTTCTAAAGTTACCTAAGAGAAGACTGGAAATAAGTCACCTCAGCCCCTTGTCACCCTGCAGTGGTTTCACAGCCATCACATCTGGTCTCAATCAAGAAGCCAAGAACCAGCAAGAGCCAGGATATACAAAGGCTTCTATCAGGGCTGTTAAATTTAACATAAAAACCTGGTAAGTGAGCATGAGGAGCAGTGAAAGATGGCATTCTTCAGTGAGAAGTGCAAGCTGTCAAGAGGAAATGGGGTGGGGGGTAACAACTTGTGCAACTGATGGAATCAATTTTTGCAGCCAGCTCAGTGCAGAAGAAGATTTCTGAGCAATATTTATGTAGCAGTGGAAAGGAACACTTAAGATATTAAGGTGAACAAATTGTCTCCTACTTGTGAGAGGGACTGGAGAGTCGATTCAGAGTGAACAAACTAACAGATGCAGCCCCCAGAGACCTTAAAAACAAGCAAATGAAGAAAAAAAAATCTTTTCATCAAGAAAGGGAGCTTTCAGAAAACCTAATTATGATCAAGAGAACACTAATTGACTTGAGACACATTAAATGCCCTCTTGGGACAAACAGACAAGTCCATTAATTTACCTCCTCATTTATTCACAATCCATGAAACATTTGTTGCTGTTCTGCCTGCAAACACCTTATCCCTAAAGTTCAGAACATTTGGTCTGGGGCTTGCATTAGGAGTGACTGCATAAAATTGAGGACAGAAGAGGCACTCCTCACCCACTGGTGCTCTGGATCTTTTAACCAGGCTTCTGGGAGACCAAAACAAGCCCCCACTTTACTCACACATCAACACTTCCCACATTTAGGGAAGAACCACAAATTTGAAAGCCCACCCTGGTCTATGAGTAACAAGAGTAATCATTACAGCAGCTGAAAGAGAGAGAAAATATGCTGCTTAGCTTAGAGAAAAATTTTCAGGAGAACAATCAGCTTGATGCAAAGCTGAGAACAGATTTCACAACAGCCTTTGTACCAAAAGGTTTAAAGAAAAAAAAAAAAAAAAGCTGCCTTTAGAGACTGACCTGTGAGAAGCAGCTGAGAAAAAACTTGTAGGAGGTCATCTCTGAGAGACACATGGATGTAAAATTGATAAGGAAATCACTTTGGCTTGGTTTGTCTGTAAAATCAGTCAACAGAATGTATGCCACAGTGGTAACAAACATGGAGAAGGTTTCCTTACATTTATTAAGACCATCCTGTTTGTAACAACCATACCAAGCTCCAACCTTTCTTAACATGTTAGAAGCTACTTCATAACAAAACCATTTTTCAGAGAGCAGAATTCCTTCTCTGGCCAAGAGCAAAAGTCTGTTTTGCTAATTTTTAAGGACTGCTTAGTGAAATTTTACTTTATAAAATCATCACATCACACTTTGCTGTCTAATAATGTGAATTATGTAAAAAAACCTCCAAAACCTTACCCTGGAAATCAAACTTGAGAATAAACTGTGACTCGTTGAGCAATCTCAGGGTCTCTGAAAAAAGTTAAATTAAAATTTAGACTGTGTCTGCAATGACAACTGCCAGTGCATCTTGGGGTTATTTGCTAACTTTTATTTAGTAAGTTAAACTCCTCACCTCTACCCCAAACAGGAACCTGGGCTTAAAGTTCTGCCCAAGGATGAAAAAAGCTTTGGGACACAATGAAACAATCTCTAGAGGATGACATCTGTCCCCCTGCAGACAAATTTAAATGATTAAGGAATGGGAAAGGTTTACTCTGAGGTTGTGGTTGGTGCTCACTTTCAGATTTCTAATCCTGGACAACAAAGGGCAAAATATCTAAATGAGTGGACAGACCAGCTTGCTGTTACTTAAATTCTGTTACTAAATTAACTGAGCTGTTCATATAGAATAGACCAGGGTAAATGAACAACAGTTGGTTCTCTTTAATCTGCCCCAAACCTGGTATGGTTGCTGAACAACACTGGCAAAATTCTTCAAGAGCTGCTGCTAAGTTCCTACAAAGTGACATCAAACAGTGCATGACCCAGAGATGGCCTTTTTGGGTAAGAGTTCCACAAATGCACAAAAGTCTCAGGAAAGAAAAAAGGTTGACTGATAACACTCCATATAAAGAACTGTGCTTCAATACTGCTGCTTTAAACCAGATACTTAAAGTAACTAAAAAACCCACAAATATAAACAGCAAAGTTTTGCAGGCAATTCTGCTTTATCCAACAGATCTCCTTCCCCTTTTCCTCTTACTAAGGAAAGAAAAGTTTGTATCTTTCTGGAATAAATCTATGAAAATATTTCTTTAAATTAATGAGCTTGAAAGATACAAGAATGAGAAGAAGCTGAAGTTGCTCCTCTCTATCTCAGAGAATTTTTACACTTTAACCTGTTCATAAAGGAATGATTTTGCTAAGATACATCTAGAAATCATGAACCATTGTCCATTCCTACCTGCTTCAGAGCTCCTTTCTGGCTAGACTCTCAAAACTCAAGTGCTTTGCTCAGCCCTCCACCCTCTCTACTGGCACTTGCTTGGTTCTATCTTGCAGAATTACTGAAGAAGATGGCAGGCTATCTGTAATACAAACAATATTATTAAATGAGAAAGCACTAGAAATAAACTAGATTGCACTTTACTCTCCAACAGAATAACTCAGCAAGACCTCAAGAAGTTCCAGCTGTTCTCACCTAACAAATTCTAGAATAAAGCACACTGCTGAGGAAAAAAAAAAAAGTTACATTTTTTTTTAATTTCCTAGCAAATTAGTACCTTCAAAAAGGTCCCAATTATCATTGTGCTGCCCCAAGCCTTGAAAGGTAAGGGGGGGAATTTTCTTACATTCTGAGCAGCTGAAGTACCTCACACTTCTGTACAACAGCAGAGAGAAGTCAGCTAACAGCACCACATTCAATTTGGTGAGATGGAACTTAACCACTCCACTTGAATCAAGGACTCTCAGAACAACACTGAGCAGCCAACTATTACCTTTTCTTATCTTATAAACAAGACAAAAACATCCAACACTACCACAATGATTCAGCCTTGTGTTTTGTGTGCTTTACTGTCAGATAAAGACCTGTTTATTTTTACTGCACACACACAGAAGGAAAAAAATGGAACTGAGGAAATAAAGTGCTTTTTATCACTCAAGCTAAAGCATTTCCTATGTGACATACACACCTAGAATCTGCCTCATCTCAGGTGCTGGGGACATCACTTTCCAAGCTCTTTGTAGGAATTACAGCACAGTCTATTAAATATTCTCTTGGTTTTGTTTTTCTACAGCCACACATGCTAAAAAGACATGCAAAGTGTGATCAATATGCATAACCTGCACAACTGATTTTACACACACCATTTACAAGAAACTGATCAATTTCTGAAAAATCTAACAAGCTAATCCAACCCCCACAACCAGCATACTGGGGATGAAGCAAAACCAACAAGCAATTAAACACTATTTTTTCTATGAAAATAAACTGCCACTACTACAACCACCAACCAGGCTACAGCTGCATTACTGCATGACAAAGATACACACGTTAACTACAGTTTGTACATTTTTCTTATTTATTCAAAAGCTAGGGGATGACAAAAAGGGTTAAAATGTTTTATGCCACCTATTTATTACATAAACAAATACTTAATCCAAAGGGACTCGTTTTACAAGCCCCTCTGTCCAAAAACCACACACAAATTAGGTTTTATACACAAATGTTTATTTCTCAAATAAACTTCCCCTTTAAACACAAGGAATGAAATCTAAATCTTCATAAAGATGAAGCCAAAATGAAATCCCTCCAGTACATGGTAATCACTGTTTTCTTGGTCACTACTGGCTTGAACTGTTTAACATCAAAAAACAAGGACATATTTAAAAAATCATGCTACTGGATTCCTAGCTCTGCCTCTGACCAGCTCTAGACTGATCTCAAATATTTTAAAATTTTACATCAAATCTGAAGCATTTAATTGACAAACAGCTGTGCCTTAAACACAAACAACTGAATAAGAGGATTATAAGATGTAATCAAGTTCATAACGAATATAGGTGTTCTTTTCATCATTATAGATTCTGGGGTAATGTGAAATGAGAGCATCCTGTGATCCGATGTAGATGGAGTTATAAATCTTCCAATAAACGTCTCTGACTTTCCTGGCAGGATGGAACAAACCCTAGAAAACAGAATGGGACAAAATGGTTTTTAGAAGCTTTGCCTGCTAGTGAATTGAATCCACTTTTGCACAATAAGCTTTTTAAAAAGGAATTCTTGTAAATAACACCACTTAGAACAAAGTGGGCACACTGAATGTGTCATTCCCAATTTTTGTGACTATCTAAACTAGCAAGTAGTAACAAGGTATTATTTACAGACCCTATGAGGAGAGGCTGAGAGAGCTGGGGCTGTTCAGCCTAAAGAAGAGGCGGCTCAGGGGAGACCTCATCACTCTCTACAACTCCCTGAAAGGAGGTTGGAGCCAGGTGGGGGTTGGGCTCTTTTGCCAGATGACTTTCAACAAGACAAGAGAGCATGGTCTTAAGTTGTGCCAGGGGAAATTTAGGTTAGATATTAGGAAGAATTTATGGAGAGAGTGATCAGCCATTGGAATGGGCTGCCCAGGGAAGTAGTGGATTCTCCGTGTCTGGAGCTATTTAAAAAGAGACTGGATGTGGCACTCAGTGCCATGGTCTAGCAACCGCAACGGTGGTTCAAGGGTTGGACTTGATGAGGTCTCTGAGGTCTCTCTGAGGTCCCTTCCAACCCAGCCAATTCTATGATTCTATGATTTAGAGGCAGATTTTATCATCTTTTCTGAAGAGAAAATTTCCATGAAAGTGTTTCTAGCTGTGTACTGTTCTATAAAAAAAAATAAAACCTGCTGAGCTACACTGGGTTGGGATTGAGTCTTATCTCTGACTCTGCTAAGGGTGATCTGTGCAAAGCATCCTGGAGAGAAATGTACAACAGAAATTACAAAACTTGAAAAATAACTTAAAAAAACACAATGTGCAAGAGAGGCTTCTCTCACCTTCCTACCGATGTCAGCATCTTTGTGCTGAGGTGCCCATGTAAAAAAACCACACACTGAAATTCCCTGTCTGCAAGTAACAAAATCCTGTCACTTTTTCCCTGCATCACTTTCTTCCTTGCTTCCCACATGTGTTTAAATTCTGTAGCCAAAGCAGCAAGAACTGCTACATGCAGACACATGTAACACAGAAAAGGAGATTTTATCACCACATGCACATTTATAAAGGTGAATAGTATTGATGTTAGGCTATAAATTCTGATCAACTTCATGAATTACTGAATTCCTTGGTACAGAATGCCACGTTTAAAGAATCCTTGCAAGGCCATACCTGTAAACAATACTGCAACATTCTGCAGGGTCCAATAGCAACTCTGAGGCCCTCCAGAGCCCCCATAACTGCCTGAATGACGTGAGGGGAGGTTTCAAACACGTTAGGCCACACGTAATTTAACAAATGATTAAGAGAATCTTCACAGCCAAACCCATAAACACCAAGAGACATGTGTTGCACCACAGCACTGGCTGTTTGCCTGTGTACAAGGTCCCTGCAAAGAGAAAAATGGTTTGTTGAGAAACTATATTTAGGAGTAACATGGCTGGAGAAGTGCAACATTTCTTTTCAGTAATGTTGTTTTTTTAAAGCACTAATATGTAATTTTGCAGAGTAACAAATATCAGTACATTAAAACATGGAGTTCTCTGACAAATTACTCCAGTTCTGCCACTAAAGTACTAAGAACAGAAATTATTAAAAGTGGTTTGAATTTGAGAAGCCTTGGCTCAAGATGCTTGTATCATTGCACTCTTTAAAAGTATTAGTAATGAGTATATAACCTGAATTATCTGCAGGCAATGGCCTCCAGATTATGCTGGTCACTTAACAGAAAACAAGGACAATATTTGCCATCATAAAGACCCAGCTAGTTCCTTAAAATATGACTACAGGAAACTGTACCACAGATAAAGAAATGCACCCACCTGTCCATTAAAGCATCTTCAAGCAATGGGGTCACAGCATAAATGTAATCTTTTCCCATCTCTCCAATGTATTCAAACAGGAAAGAAAGAGATTTTAACACCCCATTCTGGACATTCAGCTCTGGAACTCTGTACTCATTCATGAGTGCAGGCAGCACTGTGAAAGGTGAGCATGTTTCAGCTACAATAGCAATGGCTACTGTAGTACATACTCTGTTCTGCCTTTCCTGTACTTTCAGGTTATTTAGCAGGGTAGCCAACACGTCGTGAGGTCTGGAAGAGATAACAGGAGGTAACATGTCCACATCAATAGATTCAAAGAGGATTTGGAGAAAAAGAGTTGAGTTTCAAAGAGCAAGTGGCAGGAAAGCATGGCTTAGCCCTTAAAAAAAAGACTACATAAACCACAAAACTGAAAAGCACCTTAAGCAACTGGATGATCTTACTTTCATAGCCAACTTTTACAATAGCTGTGTTCTCCCACAAAGAGTGAAGTCAAGTCTACATATTTAACATGTTAAATGCAGAGAACTTTGAATACTTCCCATCAGAAGTCTCACAATCATCACTGTTAGATGACTGTGTGTAGGAGTGGATGATTATTAAACCAACTTACCCAATAGCTTTTGCAATGTAACCAAAAGTGTTCACTGTGGCTCTGCGAATGGCTTTCTTGTGAGCTTTTAATAATTCAAGCAGTTCAAAGCAGATCCTCATCCATTCTCTTGCAGAAACATATTCTGCACCTCTGAAAAAGAAAAATGTGAATTGCCTCTTCAGTGCTGTCAGATGTTTTTAGAATAAACACAAATAGCAGCAACTATTAATTTGTTATCAGGAGAGGGATACTGCTTAAACAACTTAATTAATCAGGTATTTCTTATCAATTAGACCTTCACTGGTTAGCAGCTTACTCAAAATTTATTATATTTTATGCATGCTAAGTTTCCATAAATGGACAAACACTTCTTTAAAGTAGTTTGCAAAATAACAGAACTACAATACTTTCAACACACCATCTGCTGAATATCTCATCTCAAGCTTTATGAACAATTTAAGAAATATCATGAAATATGACAATAAATACCTTGATGCTCAGCTTTAGCTTTTACAACAGCAATTGCCCTCACAGACAGGGTCAAATGCTTATCATTAATCAGCTTACCTGTCTGCAATACGCCCAACAAGATCAATACAATTTTCCTGTACTTTCTCATGTCTGTTCTTCAAAATTGGTGTGAGCCGTGGCAGTAGATCTTTGATTGGTGGGGTCATCTTGTGCATACCTATGGAGTTCAAAGAGGCAGAAAGAGTTGTAGTTTGTCCTTAAGTTTTCCTCCTGAACATGTAAGTAATTAATACGCTAACATACCTATAACATTCACAATGGCCTTAAGTGCTCCAAGGATGCTGCCCAGGACTTCAGGATACTCTTCACCCAGGTACTCATACAACACAACACCCAAGTGTCCCATCAGCTTTTCCTACAATCGGGTAAAAACATTTAGAAATTATTTTCCAGTTCCCTCTCATGACTACGACCACAGCACAGCAGAAGCCAATACCATACCTCTTGACAAGTCTTCATGACAACTGCAGTACGAGAGATGAGGTCAGCAGCTTGCTGCCTGACTTTGGCTGATTTGTTGTTCAAACGCCACAGAACCGTACCACAGATCTGTGGCAAGTAAGGTTTAACTCTCTTCCCCAGAGCATTCACCACTGTGCCAAAACCATTCAGCATCACAGAATCCTGAGTGGAAAAACAAGGCAGGCAAAAATCAGACCAACAGCAACACTGCATTTTAACTGAACTTGACAAAAATCAGATCAATAGCAACATGGCATTATAACTGAACTCGACGTCAGTTAAAAAATTGCTATTAAAATGCTCAACATTTTAATCCAAAATGCTAGTTTTGGGATGAAAGCACTGACATCTTAAAAAAGATTCTAAAAACTTCACTTAGAAGCATCTGTTTCTGTGTAACTACCAGTGAACTAGCCTACAACTAAAGTAAAATAAGCACTAAATGCCCTTAACCATACCTCTGTGGTCTGTTCCTGGAAGGCATACAGGATACCATCAATCAGTTGTTCTTCTAGTTTATGATCAATGTCTGCTGCTCCCAGATTTCCCATTATCTTCTCAATTGTTTCCATGACCATTTTTCTGTACTGCTCAGCCTCATCTTTCAGGTCGTCCACAATTCTAGAAATTATTTCTGCTGCTCCAACTTTGTTTGCCAGCTCCACGGTTGTATCAACCAGCTGAAAGACACAAATGTTGAGTCAGCAAATGCTGTTAAAATCTACTTTCTGCATCTTGAAAATAGATTTCCCCAGCCTGAGGAGGAGAAACAGCATCATCCACATCAACTGCACTGCAAACAACAGTTTTTAATATCACCCAGTGTTTTAAACAACCCAAATGGGGGGAGCTACCCAGCCTTAAAACTGATGTAGACTCACATTCACAAGTGTAAAATGTCTTCATAGCCTCCTAACAACCTGTGAGTATCCTAGTTATGCAAATTTTAAATGTCAAAATTCAGTTTCAGGACATACAAGAAAAAGCAAAGCATCTAGCCTGAATAAACATCCTAATGTCAATTTTGTCCTACTGTAAATAATTTTCTAATTAAAAAACCCAAAAATACCTGTCTGTAATTTCTTCTGTCCAATGCCATTCTGTGCTGCCAGAAGTGTTTGAAAAAAGGTGGCAAGATTTCTGTTTTAATGTAGTTTGCTTCAACACCATCTGTACCACAGCACTGTTTTACCACCTGTCAAGAAATAAAAATCAAATAATTTTAATTCAGTGTAGGGTTTGGGGTTTTGAGAGGTCAGGAGGTGGGTTTGTTTTTTTCTTTTTGCTTGGGGGTTTGTTTTGTTGTTTTGTTGGGTTTTTTTAAGAAAAAATACTAATGCTAAGCAATCACTCTGACATACCTTCAACACAATTTTTTTCATCTCTTCGTCAGGAGACTGGAACTCTCTGATAAGGATCAGCATGACTTCTCTGGTGTAATAGTTGGCATACTCAGCATCCATGAGTGGAATCAGGTAACCAATAGCCTTCAAAAAGGCAGCCAAACCCTATTTAAATGAACAAACATGTCTTAAATGAGTTACAGAAGGTATACATCTACTTTATTTTAAACTAAAGAAAGTATTTAATTTAATAGAATTTAATAGAATCATAGAATTGGCTGGGTTGGAAGGGACCTCAGAGATCATCAAGTCCAACCCTTGATCCACTCCCGCTGCAGTTCCCAGCCCATGGCACTGAGTGCCACATCCAGTCTCTTTTGAAATATCTCCAGACACAGAGAATCCACTACTTCCCTGGGCAGCCCATTCATAGAATCATAGAATCATAGAATCCTTGGGGTTGGAAGGGACCTCGAAAGATCATCTAGTCCAACCCCCGCTGCCAGAGCAGGGCCACCTAGAGCACTTCCCTCTCCAGAAAGAAATTCTTTCTAATCTCCAACCTAAACCTCCCCTGGCACAACTTGAGACCCTGCCCTCTTGTCTTGCTGAGAGTTGCCTGGGAAAAGAGCCCAACCCCCCCCTGGCTCCAACCTCCTTTCAGGGAGTTGTAGAGAGTGATGAGGTCTTCCCTGAGCCTCCTCTTCTCCAGACTGAACACCCCCAGCTCCCTCAGCCTCTCCCACTCTTTCCCGGCTCCCTTCCCATTCTCTCTCTCCCCGCTCCTATCCCGCTCTTTTCCCGCTCCCATCCCTCTCATTCCCGGTTCCCTTCCTGTTCTTTCCCAGTTCCCGCTCCCACTCGTGCCTGAGGTAAATAAGGGACACGTCTCAGACATACCTTTCCTCTGTGCTGACGTATACCCTTCCATAGAGGCTTCAGAACAGAATCAAATGACTCAATACCATAGGGTGTAGCTGCCTCAGCCAAGGCAGCAATAGCCAAAGCACTGATGGTACGGACTTTCTGCTGCTCATCCACCAGACCTGCAGAAAAATAACACTGTTTAGCACCACTTCTTGTGACTTCACCTTCAAAACAGCAAAATTAGAGAGGCACCATAAAAGGGATTAACTTATTTTCATGAAAACCGAAGTCAGGTGCACTGTGTCTCAGTGTCAAAAGACCACACAAAACAAGGACCTTACTATCACTGTGACTCACTGGGGTAATGGAACATTTCCCAAGTATAAAGTGAGTAAAAAAAAAACAACTTTTTACCTGGGAAAGCAGAACTTACCATGTTCAATAATTTCAACCAAGCTCCTGAGATGAGGCAAGATAGCACAGCCCATAAGAATAGCAATCTGCTGCACAATCTTGATGCCAGTGTGTCTAGCCTGCCAGGACTTCTTGCTTTTACAGACAGCCTTCAGGAAGGGTAACAGAGAAGGAATGCCCAAAGCAGACGCAACAACAGCAAAGGCTCGAGCTGTTGTGTTTCTGACATACTCATCCATGTTATCAATATCAGGTCGCATGGTGGAGATCATTGTTGCCAAACCAGCAGCCTGAAGGAAGAACATGCAGAATGTAGTAATTAGATCTATGAACAGCACAGCTGGTTCTCCTGCCATGCCTATAAATATGGAGCTGTACATGAGGCACCTCAGTGCCTTAACAAAGGATGGAACTTTACCTTTGCCAAGTTTGAAATAATTTCTCTGCCTTCCACTCTAGCATAGTAGTCTTCATCAATCAGCAGTGGCTCAATGACGACAAGGATCTGAAAAAGATGAACAAATTCATATTTCCTTTCATTAATAATTTTTATTGTTCTCATGGCCCTATAGGAGTCCATGGATCCAAGCTTAAAGCTTTATGATAACTGGGAAAAATTTAAATCTAAGATGATCTCTTTACAGCTCTTTGTCTCCGAAGCACCTACCCTGGAGATATGATCTAGATCAGACACCCTGCCCACTCCCAAGTGTGCATATTTCATTTTTACATCATGCCTTAATACTATGAAGGCCACACTTTGATCATACCAGAAGAACTTAAAAGTTTGGCTTCAGAAGAAACACAAATGCCTGTTAAAACAACACGGCAGCATCCTCTTCATAATATGCAAATAAAATACACACTTCTCCCAGCAATGACCAGAAAAAACAGAAATTGAAGATGGAGTGGTGAAGTGCAACAGACCTTGTGTACATATGGTCGGACCAAATCATCCAGTTTGTAAAGAATTCTGTCAATGACTTTGACCAGCAAGTGGCGCTCCTGATCTTCAAGGGTTGGTGACATCAGCAGAGGCAGAATCTGATTAAACAATGGCCCTGCCCCAAATTCGCGAGCTTTATCAGTAATCTGTCTCAACGCAGCCTAAGGAAAAAAAAAAATAAAACAGCCTATCAGTTACACAAAGGGAACAATACTGAACAATTACAAACCAGGTACATGTTGACCAAGTTACAAGGTAATTCACTGAAACCAGAGGCTTCAAATTACTTGCTCCTATCACTGTAAAACTTTAAACAGTTTTATGCTGATCTGTTAAAAGAAGGAATCAGTGAAGAGAAGCACCCTGATGTTAGCTTCCAGATGTTCAGTTTTCAAACAAAAAAGCTAAGCTGTTCTTATACTAAGACCTGTTCTAATACTAAGAATGGCTCCATGTGAAAACTAGCTTATACAGCATCTAGGCAGCTTGGTGACAATTAAAACAAAACTGTGCAGAAAAAACTGCTTATCTTTTGCATAGTGTGCAAGGCAGAACCTTAACTAAGAGATTGACTTCTAATTTGAGTGTAAGAAGCATGAAAATGATGAAAAAAATTTAAGAAAAAAGCACTAAAATCTAGTTTATCATAGCTGTAAAAAAATTGTAAAGCCTATATACAACTTAGTGACTGATAATATTGTACAAAGAGCAAGAACACTAAATTGTATTGAATGACAAAGAAAAAGCAACACACAGGAGAGGAAGAAAACGCTGAAAATATATACAAGTTTAGGAGATTATCTTAAAGAGAATCCCACAGAAAACAAACTAAACCTGAAAAAAGAGATTTCTGAAAAATGGAATTCCTGAAAGCACCTGACAAAGCATCTTACCTTTCTCATGGGAGGTGTGCCATTCTTTATTTTCAGAAGTAATTTCATTATTTTTCTCTCCTTCTGTTCTTCAGGACTCAGAGTTGATTCATCAACATCAACCTAACAAAGAATTCCAGACAAAGAAAGAAGCATTATTACATACTCAGAAGAAAGAAGGAAACTTCATGTGGTACAAGCAAACTCTCACTTACCAGCAGTTTATCAAAATACTGGATATCATCTGGCTTTAGGAATGGGAGATTACCAGAGGGCTGGTCATTAACACTTTTCATGGTCCTGTCTTCTGTCTGCATGTGGAATCCAGTCATGCCACCCAAAGGTGTTGGGGTGGCTGTCAGCTTACGAGCTGGAGTGCGAATCGGTACGTACCCAGCTGGTGGGGGAAGAACCTACAGAACAAAGAATAAAATGTACCTTATCCTTATAAAAAGAGGGGAAAAAAATCAAATACAAAGCTTAAATCTTCCATTTTATTTGTCTGGGGATTTGTACAAGTGTTATTCCATGTTCACAGGAGAAACAAACTGACCATGGCAGCTTGTATTTGTGCTTATCCTGTATTGGTATTTCAGAACTTGCTCTGCTGAGAGCTTGGGTGTCTTCATCAACACACCATACTTTTTGGTTTAGAATCTGTGCACTCTCCTCTAAGTTTTTCTACATCTGGACTTTGTATTGTTATCAGTCCATTCAGAGCCTTGACAGGCACTCCCAGCATTGAGAAGCAGAGTAACAGCTGCACTTGGAGATCACCTTTATTTCTCCCTTTCTAATGAATTTACAATAAATCAGAAACATCTATAATCAATACTTAATGTGAAACATCCTACTTCTGGGACAGCTTGATTAAAAAAAAAACAAACTTAATTAAAAAAAAAATTTCAATATCCCCTGGCAGGAAAAAAAACCCACCTCCATCCTGCTCTGCTGTATTTTAATCCAGATGTATTACCTTGTATCCTTCTGGAAACATAGCATCCAGTTCTTCATCAGAAAGTGGTCTGTTTCTCTCATCAATTTCCCTTTCCCAACGCCAAGCCTGCAGCTGTTCAGGAGTCATGCTCATGATATGACCTTTATTCAAAGTGAAGAAAAAAATTTAAAGGTTTTAAAAAAAATTCTGTATCTTACTTAACCTTAAAACAGTCGCTTGAACCTAAGTTTTCCATAGCCCTTGAAATCTATAGCCAGCAAGACATAAAACTTATGGAGTTTTCTGTAATTTTTTACCAACACTAAACAGGAACAGACATAAAACCTGAGCCTTGATTCCCCTCCAGAACTGCATTGATGTGAAAATTAAAAATAGTAAATTGAGCACATGCTAATTGTATAAATGGGAGAGTATGTCAGGCAGGAATCTATTTCAAAATCCAATATAAATGTAAATGCTTTATCCCTCCCCTCCAAAAAAAAAGTGAAGCCTGAGAGAATGGACTGTGCTTACCTGGTGTGGGAGTTGCCATGTTCATAGCTGGTGTCCCAATGGGTGTTTTTCCAGGTGTCAGAACAGGAGTGCTGCCACCCATCTGGCTAGCAGGGGTTTCATCCCAACGGGACTTCCTTTTGCTTGCTCCTGGGGTTGGTGTCTCCCCAATGGAGTCACCACCTCTGTCTGTACGAGGTGTCTCAGCCCATCCACTGCCATGTCCAGGAGTATCTGAGGGAAAAACAAACCACTTTTGTTTAGAAAGCTGAACAGTACATACTCCCAACTATAGAATCCATATCTAAACCCATTTTCTGTATCTTCAGGCCTACACAAATCAACAAGTATCAAATAAACAAGTGTACACTAGAAAAAAAAAACAAAACTACTTTGAAAAAACACAAGTACGACATTAAAAACATCCAGGGAACTTCATTTTATGAAAAAGCATGTCATTTTCTTGCTGAATCTCAGCATAAAGGTAAAACTATAGAAAAATACAAAAGAATTTGGATATTCTAACAACTTAAAGTAGTCCACATCCTACCCTGGTGAAAGCATTAGGAGCAGTGGTGTTTCACTGTTCTCTAACACATGAGCTTTGTTAATTTAGGCAGGTGAGAAAACGCTTCCAAAACTTGTCTTAATTCTCACCTCTTAAAAAAAAATTAAGGCTGAAAACAACACACTAAAGTATCACAAGAAGCAATTCACTATGAATTCCTTTACCCACTAAAATCCCAACTTGCTGCAGTCACTAGATACAGCACAACACTTGGATTAAATTTTGGAGCTGAGGTGAGTTAATCTAACAGGCAGATGACCAAAACATCACCTCACATCAACCACTAGATGTCAGGATACAGTTATTTCTTGCCTGACTCTATTCACTCAAGGTGAAAAAAACCCTGTACAGTTAACCATTCTCCATTTCCCAGTTCATCTGAAATACCTCTTTCTGTTTTAGGTGTTTCATCCCATCGATTTTTCCGTGCGCTGGAAGTGGCCCCTCCGTGGCCTGGCGTGGCATGACCTGGGGTGTCCCGTCCAGGTGTTGCAGCTCCTGCTGGTGTGTGACTGGGAGTTGGATCCCAAATTTTGGATCCTGGGGTGGCACCAGGAGTTTCGCTACCCTTTGCACGACCTGGAGTTTCATCCCACCGCAGAGATGGTGTGTGCCCAGGAGTCTGTGAAAGACAAAACCAGAGCAATTTCTCATGCAGTACAGAAAATAGTGGTAGTTGCTCTTTTTTAAGGAAGAAAGATCTGATGTTTGAGAGGACTGACATTAATAATGCTTTCTGTAGATAAGCTGATGATAAAGCACTCAGATATTACCTCTGCTTGATCCCAGCTGGATAATTTCTTAGGTGTAGCACCAGGAGTCTGATCAGCTGTCTGATCCCAACGCCGTTTGCGTTTTGAAGGCGGCTGAGATGCGGCTCCATTGACGACTTTGAGCTCTCCAGCTTTAGCTTTTTCAGCTAGCTGCTGCCTAATTTCCCTCTGTTCAAACCCAAAAGACAAGGGTAAGACACGTTTCCCAAGAAGGCCTCTTCATGTAACACCTTTAAAATCTATTTTTCACCTGTATCTTATCTTCTCATCCTATTTTCTTTTAAGGTTTTGTTCCAATCACATGCAATCAGCTACTGTTTTAATTTCAAGTTTTTTCTCTTTCCACATTTTCCTATACTGACAGATCAGCTGTGGAGGTTCTGATCAGGTTTGGAGGATCTCTTTTAAAATTAATTTCTTATAAAAATTAATTTCTTATAAAAGCCATTATGAAAACAAACGTAAATCCATGAACTCTGAGTGTCAGGTTTCTGCTACTTATATTCATGCCTTAAAATCATTACACAGCTGCTTAATGAAGTTCTACTCCAGTAAATTAAAGGTGCATGAGCTAAGAAATGTGTTCACGTGGGTTATACCCCCACAACATTAAAAAACCCCTGAAATTTGTATGTGACATTCTGAGATGACATTTGCTAAGACAGCAAAGTAACCCAGACTGCTTTTCACTTCCATGAACAGTAAGAATGTTAAAATTATGAAGTAATTCTTCAATTAAGGCAAACCAAACAGGGTAAATCAGTATATATCTAGAGGTCACTGGAACTACAAGATTTTGCTCAAAAATGTTACAGTAGGTATTACACAGAAATCTGAATGTATTACCTGTATCTTTTTGCCTATACAAATGAATTTTAAACAGACATGAGCAAGGCAGGTTCCTTTCCTTTTTTTCTTAATATTTAAAAACAACTGTCAATCAGACCAATTCTTACAACTGCAGCATCTGTTGTTAAGTGCTTCAAGAAAAGCCTTTTAAAACCCACTCAGATTACTTCACACAGAGCTCAAAACAAACACCTCTAACTCTGAATACCCCTCACCCCAGTGACTGTTAAGTTTTTGTCTCTCATCCTCTCTCTGTGAGAAAATAAGCAACCAGAAGTCCAAGAGGTACAAAAAAAAATCCAGATTAAAATATACTGAAACTATTTCTCCCTCCATTACTTAGGTATTATACAGAACAGATGCTTTTCAGAATTTCCATCCTTATGTTCTACTGATGTTCAACACATGAAGACCAGGATTTTCCAAAGAAAGAGATTTTAAAGTCAAGACAAAAAGTCATGGCAATTCTCTTCCCACTTGCCTAACACGCTTTTAAGAGGCTGTAAAACAAAACCAAGTGGAAAACCCCCTGTACACACCTCTTCTTTTGTTAAATGCTGTTCACGCATAACATCCATGTATGTTCTGGCATTCATTTTAGGATCTGGTGTCTTCCCTCCTGCAGAAGAGAACAGCAACAGGAATGGAGCACAATGAGTACAGGATAAGCAGAAACTGCTGATTTTTTTTCTATTGTCCTGCTCTAATATTATATTATTCCATGATCATTTAATTTTACTTTTTGATTGAAAATTTTAAAAATTACATGTATCTTACGTTTATTCAGTTTGCTGATCAATTTAACCTGTTTGAACACAAACATGGCTACTGCAGTTTCAAACAAATATTTTTTAAAGCAGATATAAATGATAAAATGACAGCACAGTTAAAGAGTCTTCAGAAGTGATGGGTTCCTGGGTTGCTAATCCGGAATACGTACACTTTCGTGCCTTTGTCTCCATCAGCAGTTCTGACTTCAAGCAGCAGAATAGAAGCCTAGAAAATTATCTCTTTACCATTAGTAACACTTTGGAAAGATATTTATATTCAAAACATTACCTTGTGTAAGCTGTTAAATCCTAGTTGTTATCTGACTATAACTAACTACTGCATTCCTAAGCAATGCTGAAAATGTTTTACCCTAAAGACCCATTTATAAAACTCTGACAAATCTGGACACGTCTCCCAGATCCTCTAGTATGACTTTGTAAAAGGGCTTCATTAAAAAAAAACCAAAACCAAAACGAAAAAAAAAAAAAAAAACCAAACCAAAAAACAACCAAACCAACCAAACAAAAAACAAAGAAACAAAAAAACAAACACCCAAAAAGCTCTTTGATGATACTTTCCCCCTCTTCTCAAGGTACAACTGTGATTGGGAGCTGAATGCAATACAGTACATATACCACCACAATGATACTCACAGGTAATGGGTTTTGTATACCATATGTTGTTTTATGATGTTTATCTTGAGTTAATTAACCTTTAAAAGACTTTATCAGAAGCCCAACTTTAATAAAAATGAGACTTGTCAAGAAAACCACTTTTTCTTATAGAAAAATGTGCAGGTTTGCTATACGAGTGGTATAGCATTATAATTTAGGGAAAAAAACCACACTTCTTAAACATTTCTATGCTGAAGATGATTGCCCAATTGGCTGTGTCATTCTGACACTAGCTTTGATAGGACTTTCCTTTGGAATACTTTTTCACCATAATCTACACAGGATGTGTTGAACTGCACCCTTAAGAATGCAGACAGGACTGGCATATAGCAGTACTGCTGTAGGAAAGAAATTAAGGACAGTTAGTATGGGCCTGTGAATTCTGACAAAACATCTTTATATCAATTACAATTAAGCAAGTAAAATAATTAATATCCCTACTCATTCATGCAGGCTGAAATTCTAATTTGTAAAACCTGCAAACCAGCCACTAATTTCAAGCCCACAGGCACCTTTATTGCCACAAGTGAAACTCAACTCACCTGAAGAAAGTTTCTGCCAGACCCACTACACCCCTTTTCCTGGCTTGTATTCTAAAATTATCAGAACAGACTTGAACTAGTAATAGTATCAAAGTCTTATATATGCTTTTGTTTCTTTTAGCTATAGCACCTCAGTTTACATAGGATGGTAAGAATTAGGTGCTCTATTTCAAAAGCAGCCAACCCTGAACATCTATGACTCGGAATGAAAACTTTCAAGGTACTGAAAGAATCTGAGCACTCAATACACAAGTTGTTGTTCAAAGTATAATGCACAACCCAAAACAAAATGAAAAGAGAAACCTTTAACCCTTTGTGTTTCTATGGCAATGGCTCATTATTTTCTTGTCCTTCTACCTGGAAAGAAAACTTGTATTATAAAGATGAAGAATATGGCATCTAGGTTTTCAACCAAATCTCTATAAAAAGGGGATGTTTAAAATGAAACTAAGTTTATAAGCATGCCAACAAAAATCAAAGGGCTAAAGACAATTCCAGACAACAACAAATTCCATACAGGGTATAGAAAAGGCAAAAAAAAATTACCATCTGCAAAAGGATCAAGGCGCTCAGGGGAAATAATCATCATCCTCCTGTGCTTTTTGTACTCATCTTCTCGATCTGCAATCTTTTGAGGTCGGTGTTCTGCAAAAGGATCATACTAAAAACCAAAAAAATCCCATTAGCACAGGTATAAGGAGAACAAGGAAAGTGTCTGGTGACCATAAGCCTGTATGCACTTTCCGTGTTACTGAAAAGGCCTCTATTTTTCAGCTCAGCTACACTGAAATGTCAAAGCTCTAACTGGAATTTTTTTCTTCTTATGTAACTTCTGACAAAAATTTGCTATTTTTAGAAGTTTATCCACTTGTTACAGAAGCAACTTTTGTGCAGGGGAACTTAACGTTACCTCAAATACTTTTATTTAACAGAAAAACACTCCAGGAATATAAAACCTAAGTGATTACATTTTCTTTATAAAAACAGAAGCATTACAGACATAAATTTCCCAGTTATTTCCATTTTTTTAAGTGTGTATCAAAACTATTTTTAATAGTTTGGTCTCTATGCCCACTTGGCCCTTACATGCAGAAGTGCCAATTTTTACCACCCTGCAGCATTCTAAACTCAAACAGAAACATGTTTTCAGCACATTAAAATACTATAGCCCTTTACATGCATCTTCTTCTAGTTCCAGAAGGCAAATAAAACTGGTTTAAAAAAAAAACTATTAATACCTGCAACAACATTTATTTTTTTTTATTTTGTTAAAGTGGTACCTGTTCAGTAGACTGAGGGATGTCATTAAGCAATGCCACTGGAGCATGGTACCCTGGCTTCTTCTGGCCAAGCAAACTTGTGGAAGGGTAATCATCATCATCCTGTCAGTAAAAAAAAAAATGGTAAATTTGTCATGTTGTTGTTACATTCAGATCAAGTAATGTCAAATAAATATATTTTGGTCATAGAAAAGATGAGAATGGAGCACTGGAATAGTTAATTACAAGTTCTAGCAAGCTTTCTCATATAGCTTGCTTTATGAAAGTCCTGAACCAGATAAACCTACCCACATCACTAAAAAGACAACTTCTCTCTACAAGACTCAAGTGTTGTGCAATGTGCTGAATTTCATCACATATCTGCACTAGTCACACAGAAAGTCTGTATTGCATATTAGCACTACTGATAGCATTCTCTAGCTGGTGCAAAGAAATTCAAAGCACTTTTTCTTAAATCCAGGTAGATGTAGAACAAACCTGCAGTAAATAACCCTATTAAACACTCCAGGAACAGTGAAAATTGTAGAAATGTATTAATTTTTATTTAGTTATGCCTTCTCAACCACCATGGCAATAACAAGTATTCAGAATGTGCAAGATGCCTTTGCTACCTATTTCCTCCCATCAGGAGCCAGCCTCTGCAATGATTTACAGCAACCCAAAAGAAGAAATGCTCGTAAAATTATGGACTGATTTCAGTGAGACAGAAATTTTTAATTAAGGAATTCCTAGAAGTCTACAAATGACACAGAGTACATCACAAAAAAGAAACACATCCAGCAGTACTAAAATGAACATAACAATCTTCCTTCCCCTTAAAGATATAATTTACTTTGTGTAAGATTGTTGTCTATGTATTTAGAGTCAGAAGTGTAGTTTGACACTCATGAAACTGAAAACGTGATGTTTTATATTAGAAGTTAACACAAAGTCATCTCATGAACAGGATACACAGGGAGAATATAATACAGTAAAAAAGACAATTCTCAAAAATTAAAATTTGAAATCAAGTAGAAACAGAAACCTTATAATAGTCACTTCACTTTGTTGGCCCAAGTTTGTTCTGTGTTTTTTTCCCAATATTATCTCTCATCTTGGCAGCAGTTAATTATTCCAGTCAAGGACACCAGTACCAGGCCACAACCTTTTTTTGTCTTCTGCTTGGGCCTACATGATTTTTAAAGCACAATCCATGAAGTACAAGCCAGACTTAGAACTTATGAGCTTCCAGAATACGACATATTTGGTCCAAAACAACTTTAAGGACAATAACTGCTTTACTTCAGTAACAGCTTTGTATTTATAATGCATACCCTAAACAAACAAATACATAAAAATAACTTACATCTTCCAATTCAGTTGCTGCAATAGAAGTGACATATCCAGCAAACCTGCTGTCACTGCCACCATAGATTTCTTGATCATAATATCCTGTGGAATCAAGGCCTACTCCTTGTGCTTCATCAAGAGCAGGTTTTTTTCCTTGAATTTCTCGAATTTGTGCTTCGATATCTGCAATAAAGACAGACAAAAAAAAAAAATCAAGTGTTTTTACACACACATAATGTGTAAAATGTTTGGCAAACTGAGGTTTTTACCCAATTATAATGATTACCTCTAAAGAAATAAACAAATCAAACACAAACTGTAAAATCACAATGTTTAAAAGCAGCTTTTCCTTAAGTTACATTATTCAGCAGACTACTTCAATTGTATGGCCTAGAGCCATTTATTCAAACCCACTGTTCATGTACCACATCTTCCAGAGACAGCAGAGAAGGTGCTGTACACCACAGTGATATTTCTCAACACTACACTAACACTACACTAACTAATCTTCTCCTTAAAAAAGCCTTTTAAAATATAATCACAAATTAACAAGCCAACTTTGCTAATTAAAAAGAAATCTGTCCAGAAGAGCTACTGCATGAGTTGTCAAATCTCAGACTATTTAATAAAACACCACTACTGTTCTCTGACATACTGCAAAGCTGTATTATCTTTGAATAAATTCAAAGGAAAAAAAACCCTAATATGCCACTAAATATCAAACTTGGAAAAAAAAAAAGGATATTTCTTTTTGGTTTGTCAGTTGAAATGTTATTTACTCATGACTACTGCTGCCTGCACCACCATCTTTGAAGAGTCTAATATTTTTCTGGATAACAAAAATCTTATACATTAACAGGACAAATGGGAGCTTTGTCATTCTTTCAACTCTCAGGACCTGATTATAATCAACTCTGCTGCTCATCTCTGACCTTACAAATCTGGTACTCCCCAAAAAGAACACTTGTCAACCCAGAAAAGAAGGAACCAAATTAAACCATGCTTTCCCCCAACCTGTTGTAATGTAACAAGAAAATAATTGACTGTAATTCAACTGCCTTCAATAAATTTAATTGTAATACAGGTATATTAAGGCACAGCTCACTGCAAAAATTATTTGTTTCCATTTGAATTTTATTTGATTCAATAGATACGTAAAAATAATTATCCACATGATGTTAATTTCAGTAATAATTATTTTCATGGCGAAAAGAATAGCCAAGAGTCACACTTTATGGTTAAAGGAGCACTAAAGTTCATGCTTGAGTAATAGGGTTGGACTGTATCATCTCAAAAGTCCCTGCCAACCTCAACTGTATTTCACCCTTTCCCATCTGAAGCAGCATTTCCTGCTACATTAACATGAGGAAAATCTGACCATTTACAAAAGCTACAGGAAATTCTCTTCACAAATTATCTTAAATCTTGACTACTCACTTGTTTTTTACTATTGATGCTCATTTCACTTACTCAAGACAAATAAACTTCACTAGATTTTTCCCACTAGGATAGCTTGAAAAAGACAGTACAATACAACATCTGCTAACAAAACCTGGCAAAAACTGAGATTAGAATATTGTTGTTTTGGGTTTTTTTTAAGGCAATATAAGGCTTATCCAAATTATTGGACCTGAAACATAAATTGGCAGAAGGCTGTGTTTGGACTTAGTGATTTGTAATTGTATTTTTTTAAATGACTGAAAGACTGCAGATCAAAATGGCTCTGTTTAAAAGCAAAGTAGCAGCCCAGTAACCTTCAAGATCTAAAGTCAAAGTTCATCCTTATCACAAACTGCCACTAATTAAAAAAAAAACAAAAAACCCCTACAATTATAAACTAAATTATGCCCCTTGTACAAAGGCACAACTTCTATAGAGGTTAACAGAATATGTAGTTTTACCTGACACATCTTTGTTAGACAGCTATGAGTGAGAACCGCAGGATTTGGTGTTCATGTACAGCCCAGAGGAATGGCTGTCAGAAACACTGACAGGAAATCTGCAGTTCCTGCAGTGGCCTGGTGGGCAAAAAAGTACACAGCAGAAAAGAGGTTCCTGTAATCATCAGGAGACCCACACACACAAGATACCTCACAGTAGCTGATAAGGAGAATCGTGCTCCAGCCAGGGAAAAAAAAAAAAAAGTTTCCATCAAACTTTTGCAGATTCCATAGAACAGGGTGACCTGAGCAGTCACCTCTGCCTTGATGAAACCTGACACAAGCCTGAACACTGCTGGCCGTGATCACCTGCTGAATCCTGCCCTCAGGCACACCCAGCTGCCCCTAAAATCCTCAGCAGCCATTACAGTGAGTCCAGAGGGGATTACAGCAAGTTCAGAACTTCAGATGCCTGTTCCCCAGCACGCTACGTCCTGGAGAAGAAAGATAAAGAAACCACTGTGGAATCCAGGATCCCTGCTTCGCCCACAGAGCCCTCTGATCATCTGGAGAGGCATCCCACACCTATCCTGTGTCACACACACTGTCACCTTCGGGCATTCATTTGTGGAGCTGTCCCAGGGCATGGGTATGGAAACAACCGACCTCAAAATACTTCTCTCACCTATTTCTTTTTTCAGTTATTTCTGTTTCTTCCAAAAAGCAAACCAAGCTCCTGGTTCTGCTTGCAGCCTGGTGCAATGCAGCACTGGGGTGAAAGGGAACACCTGAAGCCTCTGTTGCTAGCAAGGACACTACTACCAGCACTGAGTGTTTTTAGATTACAATGACATTGCTTCCTGTTTGGAAGGAGCAATTATTAGAACACAAGAATACTTTCTTAGCAACACTTTACATACAAAGGCTTTGTCCTCGTATTTTATTTGGAAAATAGCTACATCTACTGAAAAGGGTACAGATCTCATTTACTATTGGCCTTCTCCTTTAAACTGCAATGACTGCAACTGCTTGCAGAATAAGGAGCATTCCCACCTTCTCACAGCAAGACCTGCTGGGTTATCTATATCACAGAAGAAAGGCTGCATAGGGTCTAGAGAGTTAACAAATCCCCACTTACTGCCTCCATAATTTCCCTCTAACAATGTGCAATCTCTAAGTTTAAATGAAGCTCTATGAAGATAACACCCACCTGACCTGCCACAAAACCCCTTTACCCATAAGGTCTGAAAGGCCCAGAGCCTGATCAGGTTTAGAAACTTCCAGTTTAGAAAACATCATCTGTTTAGCTGGAAAATACTACTTAGACACTAAAGATGTGCTTATCTTCACTGATCTAACTGGCACTCTCTTGAAAAAGTTCACAGCCTATTTAAAACAGCACTTAAATACAAATCAAATTAAGAGAGAGTATCCACAAAACTTAAAAACACATTGTGTAGAACAAAGTGCTTGTTTGATGATATAGTCAACCAGGCCATAAACAGAAACTTCAGTCAAAGAGAAACAGTAAAGGGAGAGGGATATTTTTTAAATGAGTGTGTACAACATCCTACTGATCATTCCCTTTTCTGCATGTTAGGCTCTACTTGATACCTGCAGTTATTTTAAAACTGCTTTAACATCCACGGCTGATTTGAAACATATGTTAAGTGTTAAAGTCAACATATCTGAAGTCAAAGTCACTGAAACTCGAGCTCACATCCAGATCATAATATTTTCTCATAAAACATACAGCATTACCATACACATAGTTCTACTGGCAACACTCAGTAAGATATTATTCAGCATGGAAAAAAAAATATAAAGAATCCGACCATATACCAAAGTGGGAATTTTACAGTGTAAATAGTTACTATCTTTTAATGCCTTATCATAACTTTGCACATTTAGCCTGCCCTGTGCAGCTTCACTTCAAGCTACTTCAGCACTCTCACACACATTAGGTTTCTCTATTATTATTTAGAGTTCTTCCTTCTTTTCCGAGCAAGAAAAAAGTTATGCAAATTAAAAAACTACTTTTGCCAGTATTCAAAACTCAAGCATTTACTGAGGCTTGAAAACTGTCACTTAAAACTTTACTTTTCAGCCTAAAAAAGCCAAAGAGTTTTTCTTCAAGATAAGTAACTGAAATAATCTCAAAATGTTTCTAGATCTCTCTCAAGTTATGTTTGAGCACAACAATCAATAGATATTTAACAAACAATACAAAGATGTGAAAAATCTAAGACAATTTAATAACAAACTCTATTTGGAAAATAAGTCAGGAACTGGACTGACTTTAGTCTGGGATAGAACTTGGAAGAAAAACAATCAAGCTGTTCAGCTAATACCTCTTTGTGGGAAAAACAGCATTACATGATCATACCCACATATATTTAGCTTTTTTTATTTAACTACCTACATCCTCCCCCTTAAAGCCTGTTCAGATACAATTCTAATCAAAATACATGAAACTGGAAGCATGGAAATGTTTACATTCAATGGACCACACTTGCTTCAATAAATAAGCTATAAAGTTGAAAAAAAAATCTATTATTAACAGCTCCTTAGGTAATATGAGAGGCAGAGCACTGTAATACTCAACTGAGTATGCATCACAGCATTTAAACACAAATTTTCTCTAATTCTTCAACAATGTTCCAGAATGATAAAAACCAGATCGAATTAAACTAAACTCTAAAGAATAAAAGGCAACAGTTCGAGCTTTTCTTCATCCATCAGCTCCAATCAGGTGTGAAGTGTTAAAGAGATAAAGCCTCTCCATTTGAAAAGTTCTTTTCCGAGCAAACCTTACTGCTCCCAAAGGCGATGAATAGCTGCGTGCCCTGCCTACCCCACACCCTACAACCCCAGTCCCGAGGGGGCTTTACATCACTGAATTAGGGCTGCAAATCACCCCAGAACACAGAACACCTACCACGCACCAACAAAAACCCAAAGCAAAACCACAGCAGCAGCACAACCCTAAAAACATTTTTTCCCTTGCTAAAATGACAGCCGAGACCTCCTCACAACGCTTTTTTTGTTTGTTTTTTTCACCCTCCTTCGAGGCATTTTTCTCAGGAAGCAGCGCAGGGACGCGATGCTCAGTAACAGCTTGGGCCACGCTGGCTTCCAACCCCCCTCACCCCCCCTTCAGGACCCGCTTCCTGCGCAACCCGAACCGAGGGCTCGCTAAGAGCCCAAACCTCCCTTATTGCCACCAGGGAAGAGGAGAAAGCTCGCAGCGAGGGTTTTTTTACCTCAGCGACCGCCAGCGGGGGCGGCGAGCGGCCCAGGGGCCGCCTCTCATGGCAGCGCCGAGATCCCGCGATCCGCGCCCCCTTCGCAGAACCAGACCGAACCGGTACGGTTCCCTCCTTGTGAAGTGCTTCCCCCGCCCCTCCTCAAGCCGGGTTCCCCCACACAGCCCCGCAGGCGAGGCGGCGGCCTGGGCATGGCGACGATGACACAAGCGCAGACGCCATTACAAACAGGCCCGGCCCGCCCGGCCCAGACTCAGGGGTACAAAGAGCAACCCAAAGGCAGCAACCGAGCGCGTAGCTACAAGAGGCGCCGCGGAGAGGGGGGGGGAAAGGGGTTGTTTTTCAGAGGTTTCGTTTTTTTGTTTTTAATTTATTTTGTTTTTAATTTTTACCTTCGTGGGTCTTGGCGATCTTCGCCATTTTGTCCAGAGCGAACAACGCCGAGGCGGAACTGCCGCGGCCCCGCCGCTTCCGCTGCTGCCGCGACGCGTCAGGACGCGCTCTGCGCAAGCGCGGGGTGGGAAGGAGGGAAGGGGCGCCGCTCCATTGGCTGAGCCGCCTCCCCAAGCCCCGCCTTCCCCGTGATGGATGGCGCTGCCAGCCAATGAGAGCGCGGCTAAGCGGCAGCGGGGAGTGCGCTGGGGTGAGGGCGGAGGAGCCGCCGCAGAGCGGTGTCGGTGAGCGGTGGAGTGGCAGGGTTGGTTCTGTTCGGTTCGGTTCTGTCAGCCTGGTGAGCGGCTGGCAGCGGCGAGATGATGCACGATGAGATGGTTTTGATCTGGGGTTAATCGAAATAGAAATAAATGTAAACAGAGCGGTTCCCTGCCTCCCTACTGTTGATAAGGGACAGCGTTTCCCGGTGGCCCTCACACAAGGGTCTTGGCAGGTATCAGAATAAAGCCTATATATGGCTTTATGTATATATTATTTGCCACAAAATGGGGCGTAATTGGGTTACAGCACTTCAGGCAGAGCAATTCCATTTCAATATTTTACCAAGAGCTTGGAAGAGGGAATGGCAGCAACATTTCTGACACTGGCAGGTGACACCAAACTGGGTGGAAGAAGGAATTCAGATACATCCTACATTGATCAGCACAACAAATAATCTAAGATCTTTGGTAATAATAATATAAAGAATAAATAGTACATGCTGGAAACTGAAATCAAGTTTATTAATTCAAAATAGCGAAAATAATCAGAAAATTATCACACGTGGGTGGCTCATCAACATTCTAAATGTCTACCAGCAGCTGCTGCAGGGAAACCAGAGCTAATTCTGACCATTAAAAGTGGGATTGCATTTAAAAGCTGGAAAGCAACCATTTCACTGGACTGGGAACAGCCCAAGCCATCAGTGGAGTACAGGATGGTGGGGTTCGTTTTGAGATTCTGCAGCTCAACAAAGCCATGGACAAAACACAACACGGTCTGGGGAAAGAGAAGGAGGAATGACCACATGAAACATGACCTTGGGGGGGAAATGTAAACAGAAATACATTTATCTGTTCTGCACTAATTGTCCTCATGGAACTTCTGTGTTTTGTCTGGAAACTATGGACTTTTTTGCCCAGTCCTATTGACATAACGTAGGCACTAGCTTCAAGATCACTGCCTACAGTATTCATAGAATCATAGAATCATAGAATTGGCTGGGTTGGAAGGGACCTCAGAGATCATCAAGTCCAACCCTTTTACCACCGTTGCAGTTGCTAGACCATGGC
The DNA here is from genome assembly GCF_003957555.1 of Calypte anna. Taxonomy (NCBI): domain Eukaryota; kingdom Metazoa; phylum Chordata; class Aves; order Apodiformes; family Trochilidae; genus Calypte; species Calypte anna. Next base: position 34,802,012 of record NC_044253.1, read on the forward strand.
ACTGAGTGCCACATCCAGTCTCTTTTGAAATATCTCCAGGGATGGAGAATCCACTACTTCCCTGGGCAGCCCATTCCAATGTCTGATCACTCTCTCCGTAAAGAAATTCTTTCTAATATCTAACCTAAACCTCCCCTGGCACAACTTAAGACCCTGCCCTCTTGTCTTGTTGAAAGTCATCTGGCAAAAGAGACCAACGTCCACCCGGTTACAACCTCCTTTCAGGGAGTTGTAGACAGCGATGAGGTCTCCCCTGAGTCTCTTCTTCTTTAGGCTGAACAGCCCCAACTCTCTCAGCCTCTCCTCATAGGATCTGTGCTCGAGTCCCTTCACCAGCCTGGTTGCCCTCCTTTGGACCTGCTCCAGGACCTCGATATCCTTCCTGAACTGGGGGGCCCAGAACTGGACACAGTACTCGAGGTGTGGCCTCACCAGTGCTGAGTACAGGGGTATTGCTCATTACTGATCAATTAATAAATGGGTCAAATGATCAAATTTTAAATGGGGCTGATTCGGTGCACGTGCAAACCCCTGGAACCTCTCCCTCACAGCCAAGGGGTGTGAGCAAGCTAATTTTTTATTCTCACAAGTTATAGCATGGGTAAGCACAAACCTCAATAAAACACCAAGGCTGGCCACTCAGCCTAAGTTCAAAGTCCATAATTGCTTAATCATACAACAGCTTAATGGTATTTTCATAACACAGTGTGCTAGGTAATCTTGTGTAGCTTATGTACAGTTTTACTGTACAACTGCTACGTTTCTCTTCTTCTCAGAAACCTTTACAAGCAGCAAAATTGAGTCTCAACTGGACTCTTCCTCACTGCTCACTAATCCTAATCACTGCCTAATCACTGCTCACTAATCACTACCCTTGTGAAAGCTGGTAGTTCACTTAGCAGCTTTTTGAGGATTGTCCTGAAGAAAATAAAGCCAAGGTGGTGTGTATGTTGGATGGATCAACTGATCTGTACATCTGTCTGTCTGGGCTTTGCATTGATTAGTTTGCAGATTGTTGCTGAACAGTTCTGCCTGTGATATTTTAGATAACTACATGTGTTCACGTGTTCCTGAGAGCAACTCCCATTTGAAGGCACATCTTTTTCTTTTTTTTTTTTTCTCTCATTAAAACTGAGTTATTGATCTCAAGTTCTGTATTTCTAGAAAGTTTCTGTATTTCTCATAGGCCAAAAAAGGAAATACTGAGCTGCCCAGGGACATGTAAGGGTAAGGTCAAAGCAGAGAGAAATTCCCTCCTGCAAGAATTCAATGCATGTAACTATTTTAAGTAAATGTCACACGCTCAGCTTCACTATGGAGATCAATTTCCAGGGACTTTCTCTTGTTTCTTCAGCCTGAGTTCCAACTTAAGGCAAGCACAACAGTTGGAACACTGCATTATTTCTGTCATTAATCAGAATGAGGGGGCTGCAATTCCAAGGAGCACTTTAAAGTTGTTTTGGAATTTGCCACTTCCCACAGAAGAGGGGGAGGGAAGGAGGAAGGGATTTGGTTTTGAGAGCAAGAGGAGTTGTGCTGTGATGAAGCAACACAAAAATTCTTCTCTTCCCTACCACAGAATTCTGCCTGTTGCCCCAGGCTCTCTGTGCCTGCCAGGCAAATCCCTGAATATGTACTTTTGCCTCTGAATAATCTCTCTCTCACACTGCTCCCAGGAGAGATGGACAACGTAGTAACTTAGTGGTTTATCACCCCTATTTTGCCCAACATGCACTTCATGGAGGTGCCTGTACAGACTGGAAACAGAGCAAAAAGCCTGTAAGCTTTGGAGGTCTGGAATCACAGACCTGTGCCTGGAATCACACCTAAGTTACAGACCTGTGAAGTCCTGCTTTGTATAAAAGATTCAGGTCCCACCTGACAGCCAGATGAAGCTATCACCAGCTGGCACTTGGCCTGTCCTTGATGGACATTATGCCAGCAGAAGCTTCTGGCTGGCTCTGGTTCACTCAAAGAAGCCACGTTTCTGACTACACCCTCCTTGGATGCTTCCAATTTTGTTATTTGCAATCAATTTTTCTTTTTCCCCACACCCAATGCTGTGAAGACTTGGGCTGACATGATGCAAAAAAGCCACAAACCTGGTCTAAACTCTCAGTCCTTTGATTACCCCAGGTCTGTGCTCACCTTCATGTGCCAGGGACAATTTATTGACATGTCTATTGGAAAGTAGAAGTCTTAGAGAGAGGAATTATTTAACACAGCAGCAGCTATGTTTCAACTCCATGGAAACCTAAAGTTTCTCACACAATGTGAGCAAGAAAAAAAATAGAATGAATTAAAATCTCTTCAAGTCCCATTTTAGCTTGTGATGTCAAGCAGCAGTAAGGCAGAAAGGATCCTTTCTCACTGAAAAACTTGCCTCATCTAAGGTTGATCCTGTCTCTCTGCCCACTGAAAAGGGGCCTTAAAATCCCTAAGTGTTTTAAAACATAAAAAAAATAGTATAAACCTCATAAATGGATCTAAGCTGAGCCTTTCCTCATGATGGAGGTATTGCAAAAATAGGATTAAAAGAAAAAAATATTTTTTGTCATACAGCATGTTTTTCTTCCAGTATACCAGAAACATCTTGCATCTCTCTGGTGTTAAATATTTATTTGAGACAGTTTTCCTGTCAAAAGTTGGTAAATACAAATCTCGTTTCCAACAAGCAGGTATCAAGCAAGGTGGTGGTTGAGTCTACCAAAGAAAAAAATAATAAAGCAAATAAAAAAAACCAGAGTGCCCTCAGACATTCATCATCTTGTGCTTGTGATCCTTCAGTTACTCTAAATGCTAGAAGATACTAAGCCCTCCAAGAGGTGATTCCTGATGCAGAGAAGCAAGCTAGGAAACAGGTAGAGAACACATTCCCGTGAAAACACAGAACCTTGCAAATAAAAGCAGCTCTGATGGAAGTGGCAAAACACACAGATGAGAACAGTACTAAGGATTTGAGTTCTTTCTGCATTTCTGGCTTTGGTGGTTTTCCTTCTATATTGGAGAAGTTTTTTTCATGCTTGTTTTTCATCAGGTTCAATATGAAGAACATGGTGCAGAAAAGCCTATCTGGAAAACCACCATACCTTGATGTGATAAGAGCTGCTCCAACCAGTTCCAATCACCCAAACTGTGGTGTTTTTATTAATAATGAGTGGGTTTGCAAATGGCAAGGACACCGTAACGATAAGGAGGACTTTTCTGAAAAGGATGTGTATGTGGATTTACATAGTCCCTCTGTTACTCTGTTCAGAAATCTTTTCCCATGCATTCTACTTCTCTAACTAAAGTTGTTTAATTTGCATGGGATGCAAAATTCTAGTTTCATTTAATGGAATGGGTTCATCACTTGGCTGAAGGGACACGGTTGGCAATGTATCCAAGCTGTTTACCTTCTAGTGTGATGCAGACACAAGTACAAGTGAAGGATGTGTAAACACTATCAAGTGTGTTATGTCAAGAGGTGAATGGCACACCTGGGACTAAACTTTTAAAACTGCTTATTTTATGGAAATATATTTTGCAGACTTGTTTTTAAATAGCTTGTGCAACCTGTTACATCCAGTATGAAATGTGAGACCAGCAATATTTAAACATCAGCTCTTCAAGAGCAGGACAGTTGTAAAATAGGCTTTTTTTGAAGAAGGCTGCACTTGGAAGGTGAATTATCAGAAAGACCAAGTAACAATACGAGTTTTTCGTTTTCATTTGCAGCAAAACGCTACTCTCTGATTACAACCAAGCGTGTAGAGGTGCTGGTGAACTTCACTAACGCCAGTTGTTCCAACTCTAAGCTGGTCACAGGCAGAGCCTAAGCACCAGGCATACTCAACCCTCCTGCCCGAGCAGCCGCTGCTGAGGGGAAGAGACGAATGCGCGGGAAGGTCCTGCTGAGAACCAAGGGACTTTTCGGACCCACTCCCCCGCCGCAGGGAGCTCTTACCGACTGCTCCCGGGGACTCCTTCTACCGCTGACGGCGGGGGCCGCGGAGGAGAATCCCGAGTGGGTTCAATGCCTGGGGGTTCAACGCCGCCGCTGCTTCCCGGGTGTCTGAGGCGCGGCGCTGCCCTCCCGAGACTTATATAGAGAGCGCGCGGGTGGTGAGGGAGGGAGAGGCTCGCGCCGGCGGCTGAGCCAATCAGGAGCGGAGCTTCCCGCCCCGCCCGGCTCGAGCCCGCTCCGTCTCGTGACTCCCTCAGCGCCTCAGGGAGGGAAGGAGGGGGGGGGCACAGGGACCGCCATGGCGCGGAGCGGGCGGGCGCTGAGCAGGGCGCTGAACGCAGCCCTCGGTGCCACCGTCCCCACGCCGGACACCGCCGCTGCTGTCAGGTAAGCGGGATGTGGAGAAGGAGGAGGCCGAGTGACCGCGGAGGGGTTGCTGACAGGCGCGATCCCCAGCGTTGGGGACGGAGGGAAGAGGCGCGGGACAGCCCGCTCGCCTCAGGGAGCTGCGGGCTCCTGTCAGGGCGGGCGGGAGAAGAGGCGGCTCTGAGCTGGTTCTTCGCCTCTTCTGTGCTGGAGCTTCTCCTGTAACTCTGGTCGACCCGTGAAAAAAAACGAGTGAGAAGCCGGTATGGTTTTTGCGCTTCAGGTTAAGGCAAGAAGTCCCGCATCCCCCAGGTGAAAGGGTGATTTGAAAATCATGACAGAAAAGGGGAAAAAAGTTCACCTTTTACTACAGTTCTGGAAGGGCTGCTGAGTTTCTGTGTGAAATCCAAAGCCTTACTGCCATAAAAACAGTGAAAAAGTAGAATAGAGATTGGTTCAAGATGTCAAATTCCAAGCAGGCATTTGACATCATCCTTCCTGTGTATAAACTGTGTATAAACCCATTTCTTCCCCTCTATCCCTTGTGCTTTAATCTTGGGGATGTGTTTGGATTGCTGAAACAGTTTAAACAGCTAATTTAGAAGCAATTCATTAGAGCCTTGAATAGAGAGCAAAATCAGTCACAGGGAAGGGTGTTCAGTATAAGGAAACTCATTTAGTAATTAGAAAGTTAGAAAACATTTCTACTGTCAGCTGCAAGAAACCTTACTGTGGCTGAGAAGCAGACTTCAAGGACTTGGGTGGTAAATCACTCAGCCTGGGCTCATTCAGACTGAGATGCTAAGGAGGACACTTGTTTGACACATTCATTTCTGGGGATGTGAAGAGCTGGTGACAAAGAATTTTAATGAGATCAACTCACGGGTCATAAAATGGGCAGCAAAATGTCCCCAACCTCATGGAAGCAAGAGCTGGGATAACAGGAAACACAGTTGCCCTGGCAGTCTTTATAGTCAGGAGTTTGAGATGCCTCTTTTTGAATAATATGTTAAGTCTTCAGGCTTAGAAAATGCTGTGGCCATCAAAAATAGGCACTGAATATAGATTGCTTATGCATCTATACCATCCACCAGAAAATGCTTCCCTGTCAGGTCATGGAATTCAGGTGACACTCTGGTCAGTGCCCCAAATGTTTAGAGAGAAAACAGTGAGTGGCAGGAATTGAATGATGCCAGTAAGAGCTGTGTGGGTGTGTTACTGTCAGAGGACAAATCCAGAGGTTTCTCTGAATTCTACTGGGGACCTGGCTTTTCTTCTGTGGCCTTGGTCAGGTCCACAAAAACACGTGTGACATTCCCCTAGATGTGATTTCTTGGAGAGGTACTCTGGCCTGAACGAGGACCCAGCCCAGCATATGGTCACAGCAGCTGTTTTTCTTCAGATAAAATCAGGAGAGAGATGAAGTCTCACTGTGTTTGTAAGCATTACAGCCTCTCTTAACCTTGCCTTCTCTGAAAGACAAGATCATTGTGCAAAGGACATTGCTTTACAACAGCTAAAAGATTATTGGGAGAGATTTGTTTTTCAGCCTTGTGGCTGAAACCAGTCTTGATAAAACTGTATGAAACAATACACTGGCACAGTATTACAGCAAAAAACAAACCAAGAGAAGGAACCTGGCAACTTGTTTGGACTGGGTATTGACCTCAGGTGGAGAAAGTAATTTAAATTAGCTCTCCAGAATGAGGTCTGAACATTTGAATACTTTCTATGTATCTGGCAGAGGCAGCTACAATGTGCTGGCACCCTTCCAGCCTCTCTGTAAAAAGTGCTTTTCCTTAATAGTCTTGGCCAGTCTGTGTGGAAAAACACCAGACTAGATCCACATCTCTTGAGATAGTTGCAAACATTTGCAGAGTTCGTTGTCCAGGGTCTTTTAAATTTGACCTGCAGTCCTGATCATTTAATAAGAGAAAGGACAATAAATGACCCAGATTGGTGTTTAACTTGTATTTGGAGATTCACTGACAGCAAATAGCAGCATTTTTAACTCCCTGGTGCCCAAACCCAGAGCTTTTGAAATAACATTTTATGCCTGCACTGACTTGATCTGGACAAAACCAATAATACAGCAGAAGAGACCTATTAGTGACAGTGATTATTTGTTAGATTTTATCTTAGATGTTCACAGAGAACACTGAGGTGCAACCTTTGAACTAGTGGTGTTTTTAAAGGTCATTTGTTAAGTTTTTAACTAGCAAGCATTGTGACCAAGGTTTTGTATGATTTTTTATGAAGGAAATTTTGAAAGCTGGGTAAGCCATGCACTTTGTGACAGGACCTTTAAAGTGAAACTGTCCTTTTAAGGGATTATAGCAGAGGGATTACAGCAGAGTTCATCTTGGTATCTGCAACTGGAACCTTCTCTTCTTTGCAATCCAGAAGTGTAAAGGTTTGCAGACTATGCCTTGATTTTGCTGTTAAGAAAGCCTGTTCTGCTAATTAAGTGCATATGAGACCTGGATGTGAACTCAGGCTGCCACAAAGCCAATGTTTAATAAAAATCTTTTTTCTGTTCTCATCACTGGGGGCTCTTTTTGGTTTCTCCTAAGGGGAGGGTTAGGAGGGGGGAGAAGTCTCTCTCTTGTTTTTAACAGTTCCTATGAGCTTCTGTTTTCCCATCTGAAGCTGACATTTTCTAGAATGTTGCAAAACAAATTGTCTCACCTGATGTGTCACTCATTTTGCTGATAGGAAACACATCTAAAAGCATTTTCTCTGTTTCAGGCACTTGGCTTCTTGTGGAATTCTGATGACCAGAATTTCTCCTTTGCAAGTACCCCTCGTGAGCCACACCTTTTCAAGGTCTTTCTTTGACATAGCTGCACCACTAGTAAATAAAAGAAAAGAATATTCTGAAAGAAGAATTATAGGGTTTGTATAGAAGAGTGGAAAGATTCTTTACATGGTTACCAATCTTGTGTTTGCTGTGATTAATCCAAAATAGAAGAAGTTCAAAGACTGTGCATCCCTTGAGACACACGTTGCTGTGACTCTGCCCAGCTGGAGTCTAGAAAGGAGTTTTGGCTTTCAGATTTTGTAGACACCAGGCTTTTCCACTCTGGAATGAAGCATAAAAACGTAGAAACCAAATCCCCTTGCTCAACAGAAAGAAATAGCAGAAATAATCCTTGTATTCCGTGACAAAAAGAAAATAACCCTGATAGGGAAAAAACCACTATCAATTTAATCTGGTGAAATGGCAATAAACCAACAGATGTGAAAATCTCTCAGTTTGTTCCCTTCTGTCCCAAGTACATGCTAATGTTTGCACTTGCATTCTACTGTACTTTTCAGTACTCAAGACTTTCTTCTTTCCTTAAAAGAAGGGAGATAATTTGTAGTGGATGAAGAAACCTCAGCACATTGAAAAAGATTCTGAAACCCTGTTTGGCTTAACTCTGGTGGGAAAACTCCAGTTAACTGGATGAGACTGGGCTCTGTCTCCCCAGTCTCTGGTCCACAGGGGAACAATGTGTTTATTAGCATAATTTAATGTGTTAAGATCCAATTATGTGATATTTGCAACTGCAACAGTTTTTGCACAGTCACATTAAAAAAAAAAAGACTTTATCCAAAAGTGCTCACTGTTGAACATATGCTTCATTCTAGACACAGATGGAATTAAGCCTGTGCTTCACTTCTTCTCCGAGGCAGAACTAAACATTGACACTTGTAGCTATGTCACACTTTGCCACCTTAGCAGAGAACCCACTACAATGTTGCCACCAAATCCTTTCACATGATTTCAATGTCCTGCTGGAGCAGGGGGATGGACAAGAGGCCCTCCAGAGGCCCTTCCAACCCAATTCTGGGTTTCTTCACTGAATTTTTATTATTTTTAATTCAGCTTTTTTATTTGGGCTGAAACTAGGAAAGTTGTGTTCCTCTCTTTAAACCTTCTGAAACAGAGGACTTTATCACTTTCTTGGTAGCCATGAAATGTGGATTCTTTTTGTGGAACGTCCAAGCCCTACCTGAAAGAGGGCACAAATGTACCAGAAAAACTATTTTTCTACTTGAAATAAATGCATATTTTCCTGATACTGCAGCAAGCAGCAGACACCAGTGTTCACTAACTTTACTGCTGGGTGCTGCATGGTGTTTTGCTTCCTTATGGAAAGACTTTTACCAGTTTATTACTTTTTTCTCCTAATGACCAAAGCTGCATTGTTCATTTCCAAAACCAGCCGGTGGGACCACACGTTCACCTTCCAAACTACCTATGCCATCTATGCCACCTTTGGTACTTTTAAATACTGAGCTTGAAGTTTAAATACCTTGTGAAAGGTGATGTTCATGTTTCTGTTTGCAGGTATTCCATGCAGGAAATGTATGAAGTTGTTGCTCTTGTGGAGAATTACAAACTATTTGTTCCCTGGTGTAAGAAGTCAGAGGTGTTATCGAAGCGCTCCGGGTACTGCAAAGCACGGCTAGAAATAGGGTTCCCTCCTGTAGTGGAGAAGTATACATCACTGGTTACCCTTGTGAGACCACATTTAGTTAAGGTAACTAGTTTTTCTCTTTTTTTTTAATTAGCTGTAACTTCCTGTAGCTTTGTTTGTTGAAATACCACTGTCCCGGGAAGGTCTTGCATCAAAAGGAAGCTGATGCTGCAAGTGCTTTGTGTGGCTCAAAACTTGTGTGACTTTAAAGACTTGACTGCTGAGAATTTGAATGTGCTGTTAAAACACATAAATGGCAGGGAGCAGAAATTGCTTTTTTCCTCTTCCTGGAGAGACTAGCAGCCATTAATCAAGCTACACTTTTTTTTGTTAAAATCTTGCCCAAGCCTTTCTAAATGCAAAGTTAATACTGACAAAAAAGACTTGGACAACTTCTGGTGCCTTAGCAAAACTGTGTCATTACTTTTCTTCCGACAATGATACCAAGCAAGTATGAGATGTGTCAAGTGCAGGATCTCCTAAAGAACCTGTTATTCAGTGAACTGATGTGAAGACAGGAGAGGAGATTTAAAGCCAATTTTTTAGAAATCATTTGTTCAGAAAAGAAGTGGTTGTGTTTCTCCTCCTTTCAGATTTTCAAAAGCAATAATCAGAAATGTCAAGGGAGACATTTTAACTGATATCTGGATCTCCCTGTTCCTCCCTTCACGTGGCAGATATCCTGACTCTTTCTTGGACTAAGAAGTGGAATGACAAGGGTTGATTGCTGCTGAAGATAATTGTTTGGATATCCTGTTTCACTGTTCTTTTCTAGGCTTCCCCTTAAGAACACAAAACAGGAACTGGGTTTCTTAAGTACAGGGGAGAGACAGGGATTGGAAAGGGAATATGCAAAGTGCCTTTACTCAAGGTACTTACTAATTCAGGAAAGAAAACAAATAATCCCTTCTCTCTTTATTATCAGTGTTGAGTAGCTACAAAGCTATTTTATTTACATGCTGACTGCTTTCCCTTTCTACTCTTCCCTTCCAAGAGTGGTTTTTTCCTTTCACATGGCTATCAGATTGACTTAACATTTTTTTTCCTCTCGTTCACTCCAAAGAGGATTTCTTGTCTCAGACAAGACCAGGAAGGTGGTGAGGACAGCTCTTCCTATAGGTTTCCTCCTCCCAGACTTATTTGCCGTTTCTCTCCTGGGATTATTTTGTGTTCTTAGACTATTTCAAAGATCACCCTGGGCAAAGGCAGCATGCATGGTCATCTAGTGTAGTGGGCTGCTGGTGCTGACAAAATGAGCAGGGATTTATTCCTTATGGGAGCAGTGATTAAGCAGGGGAAAAAGCAGATTGGTAGCAGCAGCTCTTGCTGCAGAAGAAATCATGGAGTGAGTTTGCTACTTACAAGGTTGGAAGCAAGGGGACACATTGGCTATTTTCCCAATCTTCCTGCCCTTTTGGCAGCAGCAGGAAAAGCAAACCCTGCTCTTCCCGTCTGATCTTCTCTCTGATCTTCCCTTTTCTGTTGCAGAAGTAGCAAGGTGCTGGACCTCATTCCTGGGCTGAAAAATGTAGTGTTTTTGGGATGCTGAGTAGTCTTTGAGGGCTTTCAAACCACAAGCAACACTTCTTCACCACGGGTAGTCTTGTTGGAGCAGAGCTGCTTGTTGTTACAGCAAGACCTGTAAAAAAGGAGTTAAAAAAGTTACAGAAATTCTCCCTAGAAATTTGACTGAGATGACATGTTTGGTTAATTTAAATATTCTTCTTCCAGTCTTTTTCCATTATAAAAACAGCCATACAGAATTAGGCATGTGTGCTGGAAGCAAAACGAGGGAAAATAAGGACCTTTTTGTAATGAAAATTCTCCAAATACTTTGTTTTACAGGAGCACTGTATGCAAGCACTCCTCAAGTGTTAATAGCACCTGGCTTGCTGGCCACTAAAAGTCAACATATAAGTTGACTATGAAGTTGAGTGCACAATCCTCCTGATTTCATAGCAGCTTTTGATCACAACAGCATCTTGATGTTTAAAGTTTGCCTTTAATCAGGTTTGCTTTGATGTTAAGCAGTCCTACAGCCCAATAGTCCTACAGTCTATATATCAGTATATAAAACATTCTAGACATATGATAGGAAAAAAAAACAAACCACAAACACAACAACACACAAACCAAGCCAGTTATTACCCATATCCTTTGCTTAAAACAGCATTAGCATTATTTTGGTGCCCTATGCATAAGGCTAGAGATCTGTTTCATTTTTCCTTTCCTTTCAACAGCACTCAATGACCTTGCCATACATGACACTGCCAATAGGACCTTACACTGGCTGCACTATAAGAATCATTTCAGCTATGCTGTGACCTTCACCCTTTAATAAAATGCAAATGCAAACCTCAGAAATATCAAGTTGTCAAACCTGTAAAAGCCTAATTACAGACTGACTTTTTCAACTTCCTCCCAGGCATCCTGCACGGATGGAAAACTCTTCAATCACTTGGAAACAGTGTGGCGTTTCAGCCCAGGCATCCCTGGCTACCCAAGGACATGCACATTGGATTTTTCTGTAAGTACTCAGACCACCACATGCAAGGAACAGGGGGTTTTTTATTATTTTTTTTTTTTAATAGCTGCTATTAATTTATTTTTAAACATATATGCATGGAAACCAAGTCAGCTTTAGACACTACTACTATAAAAAAACAAACTGCAAGCTTCACCACATGGAAACCACTACAATATCCTCTAGAGACAGCAGTCCTGAGGTGTCCACCTGTCACCAAACACTTTAGGGATTGTTATCTCTTGCCACACAGTTCTAAACATGCTGAAGTTTTTAGTCGGATACAGAGGGAAAAACACTAAACTGTTATTTTCCTTAATTTACAAACTACATGTTCTTGGCACCAGGAAGTTGGTGTCCCATCTATCCTGCTTGGCCTGCTGTGTGGTAAATTTATTTTCCTGGCTTCAGTTTTTTACTCTTTCATGTGTTTTAAGCCTTGCTCCATCCACCTGTCATAAGGGTATAATTTTAAGGGGTTTATATTTTTGCTGTCTTTCCACTCTGTGATACCACTGTAGCTCAAGTCTATTGGTCTTTAAATCCAGTATCTGATTTAGCCTGTTACTCCCAGCCAAGTTGCTTTCCACTCAAGTTACAGCTTTTCCATTTTTTTTTCCCCATTTAGTCTGTCACCACATTTTTTTCTTACATTTTACAGCCTCTTAATGATGCTACCTGCATCATTAAGAGCAGGTAGCTAAGCTGGGGTCCAGGACAGGTTACAAAGGAACAAAGAAATGAGTTATCTTGCTGCCATCTGCTGGGACATCCTGCTTTAAAAATTACCTTCTCTACATGGGGAAAAAAGTGCTTTTGGAGATTATGTAACCTGGCACATGGCTCCCATTGGGTTAAATAACTTTCAGCTTGTTGCTCTATTGCACTTCATACATTTCAACAGTAAAAGTGGATCTGTGGGCACCCAAAAAACCCCAACAAACATCTCATGGGATTTGCCAACGATGTTTGAATGTTGTTTGGTCATTTTATTTTAATTTCCCCAGGTAAGTGCCACTTCCTGCTACTGACTGGTCCATAAGGCAGCTTCTAATTCAAGCCATAAATGAGTTGAGAAAACCTGAATTAAGCAACTGTTTAAACCCTATAATCCTGAGTTTGTGAGGAAAACATTGTCTCATTCCCACCCATGCTCCCTGCCTCCTAGGACACCTTTTTACAGTTTAGGTCAAGGACTTCAGCTAAAGGGAATAAAAACTGGACTTAAAATGGACATTTTTCACCATCTGGGAGAAACACTATGAATATTTGTTACTGCTTACCCCTTCCTGAGGCAGCTGGGCAGGGGCTGCCTCAAAGGCAAACCTGGGAGGACTCTTGCTAGGGACTGATCTGGTGCATCAGTTGCCTCCAGTTGTGCAGATGGGGATGAAAATCACACCACCCGTCTCAGATCACACTGCACAGCTACAGACATTGAAGGGAACACTCCAACAACACCTGTTTGCTTTAGAAAATATCTGAGCTTTGGGTTATGCTGCTTCCCACAAGGTACTGAACAACACCATTTTTATAAGATTTGTAGGTTTATACTGTACCTGGAGTTTTCAGGTGGTTACTGACCATGAAGCCCAACTCTGCAGAACCCCACGTGCTCCAAATGACAGCTCTCAGGCTTCCAAAAGGCACATTAATTTTACTGATGCCTGAGGGCAAGCAAATGTAAATGAAGCTACACCTGGATTAGCATCCAAGTAGTTTAATTACTTCTGGTTCCAGTTAATGTGCACTACTCATAAGAGAGCAGCTGTACTTGCTCCCATTCGGCATTTAATTGGCCAGTTTGTCAGGAATGACTCAAGTACCTAAATCTCAATCCAGGAGACAAGCTCTAGCAGGAGTGATGATAAAATCACAAAAGGGCAACCTGCTTCTGTTCCTGAAACTTCTGTCATCATTTCAGGAAGCTGTGCACTTCAAAACGAAGCCATTCCATAGCCTTAGGGAATGTTACTTCACTAGACTGAAGGCCAGCACAGCACAAAAAGCATCTTTAGTGCTATTTGAGAGAAAAGTCACCTTTTCTTTTGAGGGTGGAGAAAGTGAACTTCCTGCAGCCCTGCCCTAACCAACTGCTGCAGTCACTTGAGTTTACCTGCAAAATTCAGGAGCTAAAAGAAAATCTCAGCATTCTGAGCAGTGGAGTAGGAGGCCCAGGAGCTGTGTACAGAGGACATCTCCAGTGTGTCAGGACAGAGGAGGCCAAACAGGAGGGGTGCAGGTAGGGGATGCAGCAACCAAGAGCAAATTTGTACCTTAAAGTCAGTAAATTTGTACTTGTTTGAACAGATGGTGGAGAGAATGAATTAAAAAGTTGGTAATTCCAAGGTGCTTTTAAATACCTCAGGGGTTTGCTTCCAGCTTACCTGCAAGCCTGCTGTCTCACCACACAGAATTTTCTTCAACCAACTTTGGCCCCACAGGTGATTTCTGTGTGACAAGTAACTGAAGTTATTGTTTGTCAATAGGTTTTGATTATCCAAAATATTTTATGTCTGTTTTCTGATGCACCTTTTATTAGGTAAAAACCTGCTAGTTTAGATAAGGGGAAATTATTACTTCAGAGAACAAAATAACTTCTCATTGAAGAATCTGACCAAGGAAGGCTTTTTCTTCACAGACACACTCACCCTTAAGCTCAGTTTGAAGTTCTTACTTGCAGACCTGTGGGGAATCTTTCATGAACTTGCCTGTTCACAGTAGCATTTTACCAGAGCTGTAGATATGGGGAAAATTCTTCTCTATTTTCTTAACCAGGTTTCTTTTGAATTTCGGTCACTTCTGCACTCCAAACTTGCCACACTGTTTTTTGATGAAGTGGTCAAGCAGATGGTAGCTGCCTTTCAAAGAAGAGCATCCAAACTCCATGGCCCAGAAACCAGCATTCCTCGGGAGCTGATGTTCCATCAAATCCATCAAACATAAAAAGGAAAATTCAAACCACTTGTGTTACAAACCCTCCATGGGCACCAGGAGTGCTGTGCTCCTCCTCTGGGGGGCATCTGTTGCCTACCTGAGCTTCGTGAGCAAGTCCATGCTGTACAAAACACAACTTTTCAGCCAGATGCACACAGAACCCTTCAAGCTTCAACCAAGAACAACTTCAGGTGTTCCCAGCATCAGGCAGTGGGCAGCTCCTGCAATACAAAGTATCTCAGGCTGCCCTTCAGTAACTCCACAAATGGTTTCTGTAATCACAGGGAAAGTTCTGCACTTATCTAAGTTTGGGGTTTTTTCAGTATTGTAACATATTAACTGAAGTTTAAATTATTAGTTGCAACTGAGCAGCATCAGCTGGGCCAGCACTGGCCGAGCTCACATGGTGGCTTTGGGGGGTACAAACAGTTCCTCAGGCATTGCCTCCCAAGTGCTTTCAATCCAAATGAACCACAAGGACCAGGCAGGAGCTTACTGACCAGTAACTGCAGGAGAAAAAACCCAACAGCCTGAAAACTCCTGACTTTTCAGAAATTAATTGTAAATTCTCTAAGCAGCTTGGGCTATAGCCCCTGGGCTGAGCTGTCAGGGCTCTGGCCACAGAGGAATTCCTAGAATATTTGGCAGGCTACACTTGCAGCCCTGCCTTTTTTTTGGAACTGTTACACATTGGGTTAGGTCAGGGCAGATACATCTCACCCAAGGCAAAGCTGCAAGTTCCAACACAACTTTCAACCAAGTAATTGTTACCTCTCTAAGAACCAGGTCTGGGATACACAAGGGGAGCAAGAAACAAAGTGTCTTCCCTTACTGCAGACAAGCACACCCAAGGCCAGTTGTCATTCACACACAAAACTGAGCCTCAGTTCTTAGGGTTCTTTCAGTACCATTCCAACACTAAATACTTTTCAGTAATTCCATAATAAACTCCCTTTCCAGACTCTGAGGGAATGTGAAAAGGTTTGCAGGGGGTTTAAATCCTGTCTCTATGCTGCCGTGGTTACCAGATAAATAGATACCTTGCTGAAATGAAGCTTCAGGTCAGGTGTTGAATGTTGTCCTTTCTCCAAAGCATTCAATCTCCACATGCCTCCTTCAGAAGGGTTTCAGACTATTTAGGTATTTTCCAGAAAGAGCAATTGAAATTCCAGGCGTGCTACCTGTGAAGGATAAAGGCAGGAAGCTGGGGAAGGTGACAGCTGGATTGAGAGGTCAGTTCCACAGCACTGAGCTGTAGAGGAGCTTTGTTTGTTGAGACAGTTGGAGATAAACAGACAAGTTTGGAAACACCTTTGAAGTTGGGAAAGCAAGAGTTTCCATAAGGCTTTCCACATGGATTTTATTAGCTGCACACAGCAGGTATCAAACAAAAATTACATTTTTGAGGGCAAGGCTGACTTTAGAGCACAGTAATAGAAAACCAAACCCTGGGAGCCCATGACTTTACAGCTGGAAGTCTCAAGGCAAGGTGGCAACCACTAACTACAGCTGAACAACAGGAGGATTTTAAAACCCCACAGCTTCATCTCAGCAAAGATGACTTACCTGTTCCATACCCTCAGGGCACTTTCTCTCCTGGTGTACTCTGTAGGATGTGTTGGGCCTGTTCCACAAGACAAGCCCTGTGGACAGGGCAAAATAAAGCTCAGCGCAGGTGCCTTAGTTCCACAGCATGGTTTAAGTACTTGAAAGAACCACAGTGCCAGTTCAGCTTTGGTATTTCTTAACAAAATTCATCTATTTGAGAAACATTCTAAACCAAGGAATGTTTCCTGGTGGACCTGAGAAACAGGAGGAGGCTGTCAGGGATCCCCCCTGACTAGGGCTTTGTGTGCAGATGAATAAGGTGATACATTTCATAACTTTTGAGCAGTTTGTTTTATTACATAAAGGTCACAGAACTGCATTATTTGCCTACTTTGTACATAATTGTCTAGTCTCACGCACAGTGGCTTCCAAGTTCTTCCTAGTACTGGCAAGCACCAAAGATATTCTGTTTCAGAATTCAAGTGCCTTAATTAAGTTTCAATCAGGGCCTTGGTGGATGGATCTTGCACCCAGTTTTATCAGGAATGTACAAATGTCTTTATTCAAAAAATACAAAATAAATTATCTGTAGGCATGGACAATGACTGTAAACAATTACACGTGTGTTAAATGAAATCCAGTAACTGATGGTTACAGTGATTCTTTTCAACACCAGCCTCACTTCAGTCACTATCCACCCTCCTGCACTGACACTTGAAGGTGTTGGAGTCAGAAGTGTCAGTCTCAGACAGCACAGCTCATGATGCCTCCCTCTCCTGGGAATTTAGAACATGCCACCTCCCATCCCTCCTCCCATCCCACCCATCCCTCCCATCGCAGGCTCCTTCTCTTCTTTAGGAATTTCAGTCACCACTGCTTCTGCTGTTGATAAGAGAGAGGCAACCCCTGCAGCATCCATCAGAGCAGTTCTCACAACCTAAAAATAGGGAAGAAATAGCTTAGTACCTGCTGACTGTCACATGAGCTGGGCAGGAGGAGGGCTGAGAAATGAAGAATACTTTAGGTTACCTTCGTCGGGTCAATGATTCCTTTTTCTACCATATTTACAAAGTCCCCAAGCATTGCATCATAGCCAACTTCTGATGGACTCTGCATGATTTTTTCCACTATTAGTGATCCTTCAACACCTGCATTCTTTGCAATGGTCATTGCTGGGATTTTCAGTGTTCTCTTAATTATTTCAATGCCTGCAAGAAAAAAAAGTTGTTAAGAATTACACTTTGCACACACTGCTCCTGCTGCCAAGCTGTGCCTTCACGTGCTGCCATGATATAAAAAAATGGAGAACCTGAGCATGAACAGAAGCTGTTTTTATCAGTTCCAGGGGAAAGCAGCTCTCTGCTACTGGACAATTATAAACATGTGAAATCTTTGCAGGGTATTCACACACTTTTTAGTTATACTTGTGCAGAATGCAGTAAGGAGTACAACGACTGTAACGTGCCATAAAGCCTCTTCTCATTTGACTTGCCAGTCATTGTCAGACTGTGTGCCTGTCTGCAATGGCTCCAACAGCCAACTCGACTCCTCTAGTAACAGTTGGCAGCTCTTTGCAGAGGGAACTGCTGCCTGATTGCTCCTGGTTCTTCCACACCCACACTGGGGATGGGGTGACAGCTGGGAAAAGCAGAGCCTGCCGTGCCAAGGGGGATGATCCGAGGCTCTCAAGATGAAGTAACTCAACACTCACAGAAAGAAACCATTATTTTCACCTTTACAAAGCCTCGGGATGGAAGAAATCCTCTTCTAAACCCTTCCACACACCTGTTTGGGTGCTTTACTCACCAATTTTCTGATCTTCATTGGCTGGAGCTAAGGCATCTAAGGCTGGAATGCAGCGGAGCAGGGCGCAGCCCCCGCCCGGCACGATGCCCTCCTCCACCGCAGCGCGGGTGGCGTTCAGGGCATCAGTCACTCGGTCCTTCTTCTCGTTCACTTCCACGTCACTCGTGCCACCAACCTGCCAGGAGCAAGCCACAGGTCAGCGTTGGCACAAGAAACCAAGGTGGGAGAGCAACTGCTGGCTACACGACTGCTGCTGCCAAGTTGAACAGCCAGATCCAGCCTCGGAGTGAGCAGCAAACCCGTGCCCTCCCATCCTGTACCTCGGCCCTCAGAAGCCCAAATAAAGGGTTTGTGGTGATTATTTAGCACAGTAAGAAGCCAAGCTCCCTGCCTAAACCAACTGCAGCAGTGAGTTAGACAGCAATAAAGAGCTGTTCCTGCCCTTTTCCCAAGAGGTGTAACTTCTCACCTTCAGTACTGCTACTCCATCAGAGAGCTTGGCCAATCGCTCGTTCAGTTTCTCTTTCTCGTATTCACTGGTGGTAACTTCCAGCTGCTCAATTATTTCCTGAATCCGTTTCTCAATCTGAGCCTTTTCACCCTTGCCCTTTAGCAGCATGGTGTCATCTTTTGTCACAATGACCTCCCCAACTTTGCCAAAGTCGTGAGGCTGAACATCTTCCACATTTAGGCTCAAACCCTCTTCTCCAAACACCTGAAAGAAATTATGCCAAAAGCTGGAAGTCACACCTTCTCCAAACATTAACTTATCATCACACTACTGCAGCTGGATAAAACTCTTCCCATCTCCTAAGAGAGCCCAGGAATGCAGGGACCTGTCACAGATTGGCCCTGAGGGAATAGCTACATCCATGACTGACCAATGTACCCGATTCCAAGTGCCTGGAACGTAGAATTTCATTAAGACTCCTCCTTGTATTTTGAAAAGTTCTGAGTATTTGCAATAAAACTACTTCAGAACAGAGTGTGCAGGGGTTCTGCACTCTATTTAGGTTAAAAAGCAAGCTTTATTTCAATAACTACTTTTGGATCCCAGTATTGTGTTATGATTGTTTAAGTGCATATAAAAAAAAGAACAGCACAAAAGGCTACTAATTTACACATCAAGAGAGGAGTATAAAAGGAAATAATCCAGTCTATTCCAATTCTATTTGCTATACTTGTGTGGGCAACTATGAAATGGTGTTTTGTATGGCAGCAAAGAAGCTTCACTATTTTTAAGAAATTTCAATTCTTCCATCCCCTTAAGACCCTAAATGGTGCAAGGAAATGATAACTGCAGTCAGACACAAGGACACATTACTGCTGGCTGGTGAGGGATGTATTACAAGCCAGCAGCAGTACCTGCAGCCAAAAAAAAGCCCCCCAAACTTACAAAGATTCAAATCTGAGTTGCTGTTACATTTTTGCAAAAACAAGACCCAGCCTCCAACAGAAAATACAAGTTATGGACATAATATACATTGTTTTCTCCCCTAAGTGCCACGACCATTTCTTAGAGCAAAGAGCAAATCAAAACATTATTACTTACAGCACCACCAGTAGCAATTGCCATATCCTTTAGCTGGTTTTTCCTGTTGTCACCAAAACCTGGTGCTTTTACAGCAACAACCTGAAGACCAACCTTCAGTCTGAGGAGAAGAATTCAGAAAGCAACGTTCCACATGAGTTCAGAAAACAAGTTTCATTATTACAATTATTTTAGTATAAGCTCTTGCAATCAAGAGACCTTCAGGAACTGAGCAAAACTGCTCAAAAAGGTGGTTAGGAAACAACTGAAATTGTGTCCAAACTGATGTGAAGCTACAGACAGGAGCTGCTGTGTCTCTGGTGCCCTTTAAGAGACCAGACAGTGCTGCCCTGTAGCAAATTCAGATACCTGCTGTTGTGTGTACTCCTTTAAATGGATAAAAACAGCCACAAAAGAGCAGGATGCATTTAAAAACATGGATTTTAAGCCTCACCTGTTCAAGACTAGAGTGCTGAGGGCTTCTCCATCAACATCTTCAGCAATAATGACCAGAGGTTTGCGCTGAGCATTGGCAATTTCAAGGGCCGGGACTATGGACTGTACACTGGAAATCTTCTTTTCCGTGATTAAAACGTAAGCATCCTGGAATTCACATTTCTGTCCTGCAGAAACAACACACATTACCTGAACAATTCCAGGATAAAAAAACCTATCAAGCATTGCCTTAAACTTAAAGTGATACTTTGGAGGAACGGGTGTGTTCTACAACAGCATTTGAAAAAACAATAAGCACAAACTGTTTTTGCCAAGACTCCCCAGTTGGTTCTACAGGCTTCTGGAGTGTTGCAGGACACTGGTTTGGATGGGGAAGGACCCCCCTGTCCTAACACATTGTAACAGACTGGAAAAATCTTCCAACAGGTACTGCTGTTTCTAAGTTTCACTGTAAGGTGTGAGAGGTGTTACTGTTAACTCACCTTTGGTTGTATTAATAAAATAGGGAGAGATGTAGCCCCTGTCAAATTTCATTCCCTCAATGATTTCCAGTTCATCGTTGAGAGTTTTTCCATCCTGTTAAAATGCAAGAAAATCCACATTAAAGAACCCTGATTGTACCAAAAGTACAGTTTGAGCAGCACAAAGGGCTCCACACCACATCTCACCAAAATAAAGCCATTATAAGAGAGAAGAACAACAAAATCTTGATCTTAAGGAGCTAGAGAGGGAGGAATTATGGTGGAATACCACAGAAGAGGAGCAGCAGCTACACCACATGCCACAAAAAGTGGAAAAGGGGCAGTCACTTCACACTTAGTCCACAGGCTGGCCCGTTCTCACCTTGACAGTGATCACACCCTTTCTTCCAACTTTCTTCATTGCATCCGAGATGATATTGCCAATCTCCTGATCTCCATTTGCTGATATCGTGGCAACCTGAAACAGCAAGCCATGGGATTTCATTTCTCAACACAACAAAGTTGGTGTTTCCTCACCAAGAAAAAAATCAGAACAATCATTTTCAGGTCCCTCAAGCACAGGGCCAGACCCTGCATGCTCCTGTAGCACCCCCAAAGCATCAGCATCTGCAGCCACGAGGAGAAGCACACCAAGGACCCCCCAGCACACACCAAGGACCCCCCCAGACACACACACCAAGGACCCCCCAGCACACACCCGGTGTGCCCGAGACCCAGCAGAACCTCTGACAGCAGGTCAGCCCCATCCCCTAAGTCTGCCAACACCTCCCTGGCAGTTCTCCCCAAGTATGGAATTTTTTGTCAATTCGGAATGAAACCTGAAGATGAGGAAAGCTACCTACTTCTGAAGTAACTTCTAGAATCAAGGCAGAATACTGGGAATGGGAAGTAACTCAAGAAAATTAACATGTCACCATGAAGATCATTCAATGAAATATACTGAGCTTTGCTAAAGAAAAATACTCAGGCAACATAAAAGCACAATCTGACTCCACACAACTTTGTCTGACAAACAGGCATGTAACCTTGGTTTAATTTTTTTATTTTTGTTACCTGTGCAATTTCTTCTGGAGTTGTAACAGGCTTAGACAGCTTCTTCAGCTCAGCTATGACAGCATCAACTGCAAGCATCACCCCTAAAGATGAACAGAGCACTTGTGAGTGAACAAGGTCCAACAGCACAGAAAAAACCCAAACCACTAATAGGGGAAGTTCCAAACCAAAGTCCACATGGAAAAAATGGACCAAATCTGCAGGTTCCAAAACAAGAGCCTGGCAGTTCTAATTGTCATTTGTACACCTAGGGATCATTTTTTAGAATTGGTATTATCACACCCCTTCTGTCAGAATAAAAATATGATGGCAAGTTTCTTTACATGGCACCAGTAAATTTATATACTTGCTGTATGTTAAATGCAGACACTACATGGAGTTTACCTTGGTCAGATAAACAAGGTAACAGCATATGGAACAGTAAGCTGATTTTTTTTTTAAGTTATTAATTTAATATTAAAGTTCTCTGTGCCTTGTGCTTCATGTAAAGCTTCATGTGACCCTTCACAAAGATGGCAGCTCACTCAGGAAGCCAAATTTGGGGGATGTTGAAAAACTGATCAAACGTTTAAAACAAAGGAAAAAACCCAATTACCCCTCCTGATTTCTACTGGATTAGCTCCTTTGCTGATCTTCTCAAAGCCCTCCTTGGCAATGGCACGAGCAAGCACGGTGGCAGTGGTGGTACCATCTCCTGCTTCTTCATTTGTGTTGTTGGCAACATCTTGAACTAACTTGGCTCCAATATTTTTGTATTTGTCTTTTAAGTCGATTGACTTGGCTACTGTCACACCGTCCTTTGTCACTTTGGGGCTCCCCCAGCTCTGCTCAATAATAACTGTCCTGCCCTGGGGGGACAAAGATGAAATACTAAATCAATGCCACATAAACTGCAGCAAGATAACTCAGAGAGAGTTCAACTGGAGATTAAAATCCTTCTGAGCAGCCACAGCCCAACAGGAACATCCAGAGCTTTCAGCTGGGACTTTTTTCCAGCACACAGGTATCCCAGGTTCTGCAAATCTGGAAAAAAAAGGCTCAGAGGTTTCACAGAATGACACTTTATTTCTCAGCCAAAAAATGCTTCATACCACAGACTTGGGAGTCAGCAAGTGAAATAAAACTGGACTTAAGAAGAAATAATAATTTAAGAGATTCCCTCTAACGCTGATGTTTCCCCATAAAAGTAGAACTTTGCCAAATGTCCAACAAATAATTAGAATACGTTTATGTGACCGAAGAACAGTAACACGAAACATAATTAGTGGCATGTTCTGAAAAAGTAAATAAAAATCAGGCTCATGAACTTTACTAGTGGCAAGAATAGAGAATTCTGAGCAGATTTGTGCTGATGTGATGCAATAATTTCTCAAACACTGCAAGCTAACAAGCCATTCCCCTCTCAGCCTGTACTTGCATTGAATTAAAAAGCTGGATTTCTCCATGCAGCATGTCCAGACAGAGCTCATGTGGACTGCAGAAGGAACACAGAGCAGATGCATCTGCACAGGAGGACTGCTTGTTCCCAGATGCCTTGAATAGCTGCAGCAATTTATCACCTCCAGCTGGAGGCAGCAGAAATGCAAGGAACCCCCCGGGCTGGCTGCTGCCCTCAAACTCTTCAGCTGCATCTGCCTCAGCCACCGACCTGACCCGGGGGGGCTGCCATGTCCCAGGCTCTGCTGCAGCTGGAGCACAACCAGGGTGCAAAAGCAACCTGCAGCTTCAGGTGAAAGGGCTCACACGATTCTGACACAACAATTATGCCAAAACAATGCATAACCTGACTCCTTACAGCTCCTGCCTTGGACCTGCACTGGTAAAGGTGGTTCAAGAGGGAGAAAACCCTCTCTGGAGGATCCTCCTGAGCTCTTCATGTATTTTCTCCTTGTTTCCCTTAATTTTACATCTATTTCAACATGGCCTGAATTCCAAATGCTTGGAATTCAGTTGGTTGGTAGTGATGAGGAGAGCAGCCCACCAAAATCTACTTTTCTCTTAGATGCTAAAGGACTGCACTCCAAAAGAAAAACACCAGTAAATAAATAAACAAACAAGCACACATTCATTCTGAATGATCCTGCAGCACTCAGCCCAGTTCTGACAAAGCAATCAGCATGCTGGCAACAGTATCTAAAAATTGCGTGAGACTGCAAACCACGTTTCTTCAAACACAGAGCAAGGCCTGAAGGGATTTTCCTCTCCGGAGCATTATTGCCTAAAAACGCTGGGAGCAGAATCGGGCATTAGAGGACAACTCCTGAATTTCTACAAATTCAGAGGACATTGGAACTAAAAGCAGCATCAGAACTGCCCTTTAACCACTGCATTACAACTGTGCTCATGCATTCACAAAGTAGCCCTATCCAAATAAAATAAAATAAAATAAATAATAATAAAAAGTTAAATTAACTGACTACACTTTAACTTTGCTTCTTTATGGTAAAAGCCACAGCTTGCTCACACTGTTTCTTAGCCTTCACCTACTCAGCTTAAGGCATTTTTACCTTTAAATAAAGCTGACAGAGCACCAAAAGTACAAGAATGAATGAATATTAATTCACAGAACAGATATTCCTAAGAGCCCCCAGAAAAGTCTCTGCCTTACAGAGGAATCTCATTTCAAGCTTCACTGCACCTTGCATGACTGTGCAGAATACAGGAGCTGTTCTCCAAAAGACAAGGGATTTACCAAGAACCATGCACCACACTCTGCCCTAGGAGCACCAAAACGAACGCAGCTGCCACGGGATTTCACTTATTCCATTTCACAGTCATCCCAAACCCCCACGTTGCACTTTTAATGTTTCTTTCACCTTGTTAAAAGGTGAAGCTGCAAGCTGCAACTTGTAAAATATTAAAAAGCTCTATCACGTGCTAGTTAAAGCATCTCAGAATACAGTTAAATTATCTCCTCTCTTGTTAGCCCATCACCTCAGCCCTGCACAGCCCCTTAGCCCTCAGCTTGTCCCATGAGAACTGCTGTGACCCAATTCATTGTCCCTTGGTGCTGGGAAAACCACCACGGCCCGGGCCACCGAATCGAGCACGTGGCTGCCCGCAGCGCTCTGTCCATCCCGCCCCCCCCCCCCCCCCCCCCCCCGCACCTCGGTGCTGCGGAGCCGCAGAGGGTGACCCCGCAGCTCCACCGAGGGACAACCAGCACCGTGTTTAAGGGCAACAAATTATTAAAAAAAAAAATAAAATTGACGCGTTACCTTTGGGCCCATGGTGACAGCCACAGCATCCGCTAGGAGATCGACTCCCTGGAGCATCAGCGCCCTGGCATCCGCTCCGAACTTCACATCTTTGGCGTAGGCCCGGGTGAGGTGCGGGGCGAGCGCTCCGTTCACCGGCCTGAGCTGGCGGAGGACTGCGGGTAAGCGGAGCATGTCTGAAGGAACGAGACGAACCCGAACGGAACCATTACGGTCACGCACGGCCACTGCGACTGCCGAACCGGCGGGCAGGTACCGCGGAGCGCGGGCCCGACGCGGCACCACGAGGTACTGCGGGGAGCGGGCCCGCCCGAGCCTCTTCACACCGAGACGCGGCGGCCGCGGTTACCGCTTCTGAGCCACCCATGGGCGAGGCCTCCGGGCCCGCTCGGACCCCTGGGAGAACCGAGGCGGCGGTGGGAGGGGGGGTCCCGGGTTCGGTTGGAGGGGGGTACGGCGGTCCCGTTCCGTTCCGTTCCGTTCCCTCAGGACAGGCGCAGCAAGGTCACGCGCCGCCCGCCCCCTGCCGCCGCCCGCGTGCGCTGCACCCCCCGGGGCCGCGTGCCCACACCGCCCCCCCCCCTTGTGCCCCCTCACGGCTCCCCCCCACCCCCCCCAACTTCGGCCCCCTCCCCCCTCAGCACCGCGGGCGCGTGGCCGCGCCTCAACGGCCGGAGCGCGCGCCTCGTCCGTTAAGCGCGCGGTCAGCCCCGCGGCACCAACGGCCCCGAACCGCGACACGTAGCGCAGGGATTGCACCGAACCAGGACGGACCGAATCGAATCGAACCGCACCGGGTAGGGTGGTGTCGCCGCGCTCACCTGCGGGCAGCGCTGTGGAGAGCAGCAGAAGGGCCTCCGCCGTCCGGACTGGCAGCTGAGCGCGGAGGTCTGCGCGCAGGAGCGGGAAGGCGCTGGGCACTCACTGCCTCCGCCCCGCCCCCGCCAGGCGCCGGCCCATGTGGGGCTCCGCACCGCCCGGCCCGGGAACCAGCATACCGCACCGGCCCCGCCCCCCCGGCAGGAGGCAGGCCGCGCCCCGCCGCTGAGACGCCTGCGGAGTCCGGGAGGCCGCCGCCAAGTGCGCATGCGCGCCGAGCAGAGGGGCGGCCCACTCATGTTCCGGGGCCCGGCGATTCCAGAACGTTCTGGAACGCTCATGCTCGCCGAAGGTCAAAGTTGAGCTGACCTCACTTCCGGCCGAGCATCCCTGCCCGGGGGGAGCGGAGGGGCGGGGGGCGGCGGGGCCGAGGCCGCTGCCGGCGGTGCCGCCCGCCCGCGGAAAACCTCGCGTGGTCCCGGGCGGCGAAAAATCCGCGTGGGGGTTTCAAGGCGTCCCGGGACAGGACGGGCAGACGGGGCGGGCCGCGGGGCGGGGTCCCGGTGGCGCATGCGCAGGCGGTGACCTTGCTCACGTGTCTGGCGGCGGCCCGGTCACTCTGCGGCGGGGAGCGCGGCAGCCGTCATGGTGAGTGCGTGTCCGGGCTGCACACCCGCGTCCCGCAGCTCCTCGGCAGCTCTCGGCTGCCCCGCCGCCCCTCTTGTACCGGGATGAGCCGGGGAGGGACGCAGGGAGGTGTGGGGGGGAGGTGAAGTGGGGGGCGCTGGGCTGCGGAGCTCGGCAGCCCCCCGGGTGCTGGCCGCTCCCGGTGGTTCCCCAAGGTCGCGCAGTCCGCGGGGTGTTGGGGTAGGAAGGGGTGCACCGGGGGGATGGAGGAAGGTTGTAGGGGGTGGTGGTGGCTTCCCAAGCGCTCCGGATAACTGTTCTGGAGGCCTGCGGCGGGGGCGGAGTGTCCCGTTAGCCGCCGGTGCGCTGGGCAGGGCTGGGCCCGCCGGCAGTTCCGAACCGGGCTGTGCTGGGCTCCTTAAATGTTGGGTAAACGTGTGGGGAGATCTCCCCGGGTAAGGGCAGAGCTGTCCCTGTGCTTGCAGCGATGCTGTACCTCTTATCCTACTTAACGGGAGGAGTCGGCGTTTGGTAAAATTAGCGTAAAAAGCTCGTGTTCGTGGGTCAGGTTCTCTGGGTTAAACGCAGAACCTCTCCTTAAAGAGAGTATCGGGGCCGATAACTATATAAAATATAAACTATCACGGTTAGCACCTTTTCCCTCCATGGTTTTTCCTCATTGTGGCGGCAACACCAAGTGGGACACACACACATCCTTCGTATGTTTGTCCTGTGCTCAGGCTTTGCCTGTAATCTTATTTTACTCCCAGTTTTAAAGTAAGGACGTGCGTGTGGTGGGCGAGCATCAGCGAAGGGCCCGTGTGTGCCAGGCCCTGGTTTCTGGTTGTTTCTGGCAAATGTGGGCTCTGGGTACCTGTCCAGTCTCCATGTGACCTGGCAAGTCGCCATTCCTGCCCTCCTGCACCAAACCAAGTCCCTCCTTCCTGAACCCAGCCTGCTGGGGTTCGGTGCTGGTATCGATCCAGTCAGGTTTCTGTGGAGTTGGAGTCTTTGTAAAAGTCAGCACAAGTCACCCCAACTCTGCCTTCACACCTGGGGGGCTGAGTGAGATGCTGAGCTCTGAAAAGCACCTGAAACAGGCTGTGGTGGGAAATGGCTTCTTCACTATAAGAAACTCCACTACATGAGTAAAAGTTCAGCTGTTCTGGTAGGTCTTTAATCATCATTAAACCAGATCATGAAGCTGAAGAAATCCATCACATGTAATTGATAGTTTTGTCCACCAAACCTCAGTGAGTAAAGGTTTGGGTTAAAATCTTGCAGTGTGTGAGCCCTGGGGGGTTTGTTCCCCCAGCTGGGGTGCAGCTCCTGTCTTTGGCAATTTCTGATGCAATCCAAGGTGGCAGAGGTTGGCTGCTATTGAAAATAAATGCTCTGCCGTTTTCTTGGAGTCCTGATTTCTCTCAAAATAGCTTCTTTTAAATGTATTTATTGCTGTTCTGTTGTCATTTTCCTCTTGTTACAATGTACAATTATTTCCACAGGCAGGAAAAGCGTTTAGGAAATTTCTGCCCCTCTTTGATCGTGTTCTGGTTGAACGAAGTGCAGCTGAGACAGTAACCAAAGGAGGCATCATGATTCCTGAAAAAGCTCAAGGGAAAGTGCAGGAAGCAACAGTAGTAGCAGTTGGATCTGGAGCCAGGGGAAAGGTAAAAAAACCCAAAAACCTGGAGTTTACATGTGAATAGGATTGGTTATGGTGGGGAGGGAGCTGGGGTGGTCTGCTCAGAAAGGGATGGATGGAGAGGAAGTGAAGCCTTGGCTCACCAAAATGGAGGGAGACAGACACTGAAGTTGGGAGTTGCCTCAAAGAGGAGGCAGAAATCTCAAGGCTTCCTCTCATCATTTGTAAAATGGAAAATAATTGACTTAGAAAAAAAATCAATATTATTTATCAATATTTGTAAGCAGTTTAAAAGAGCTGTGGAATGGTTTTTGGTGTTTCTTTTATTAATTTTCTGCTGTTGGTTGGGGTTTGCCTAGTTTTAAAAACATAACCTATGTAAGAAGGGTTAAATAATGTTTTTCTGTGTGTGAATGTTGAATACACACCTGGGATCATAAAAGGGCAGTCTCCAAAACTGCCAGTGGCCCTGGGCTTCAGCGTGGAAGGGTTATTTCCCCACCAAAGCAGAGTTCAGTTAGGAGCAGGAGTATCAAATGGGTTAAACATTGACGGGGGCATGAGGAGTTAGACTTTTTCTTTACCATGAGTCCCTCTGTACATACCATGTATACATACCAGGCTGGTTTGTGTTACTGGGCGATTGTCAAAGCATTCCATTGTGAAATAGTGCTAATGTTTGACTAACGTGCCAATATTTAATTTGTAGCATGAAAATACAATTAAACATTATCTGGTGTGTCTGAGCAACAATTTGCCAGCAACAGTGACAAATTGATCAAAGTAACAAAGGTGGGAAGGTACATTTTAACTGGCACTTGGGATAAATCAGAAATGTCCTTTTTCTATTTTAGAGGGGGATTTCTGGTCTGTCATTTTAGTTTCTCAGGTTTCTTGGGTATTTTTTTTAAGTCCAATGTGCCAACCAGAAGCCTCAGAGTTGCGTTTACACTGAGAACTGAATGAAAATCATTTCTATTCAGAAAGACACTGCAGTTCTACTGCCTAAATATTGCAGGACTCCACTGCTCTGCTTTTCTTCCTAGCTCCACCTGTACCTTCCAGCTTCATGGTACAATGCAAACACAGGGGCGTTGTGGTTTCCTCAGCCTTTTAGATGTGGCTGGACCAGTGTAGCTTGGAGAAATTGTGCTACGTGTGTCTGTTGTGGAAACCTCCAGCATTTATTTTGAATTTCAGAATGGCGAGATTCAGCCCGTCAGCGTCAAAGTTGGTGAGAAGGTTTTGCTACCAGAGTACGGCGGTACCAAGATTGTTATAGAGGATAAGGTGGGTTTCCCAACTTCGTGTTGCACATTCAGCTGGTTCCCAAAATGTCACACTGCCACCCAGTACCTCCCAGGGTCAGCAGAGTTCAGGAAATGCAGTTGGTGGTATTTGAAGGGGAGCAGCTCACTGGTTACCCTCTGCTGGGTGGACAGAGAGGCCCCGTGTGCCAGGCAGGGAGCAGAGGGAGCCCTGGAAGGGTTTGGAATTAGTGAGAGCATCCAGAGCAAGTTTGCAGGATTGTGTTTAACAGGTCTGGTACTTCCTAATACTAAAAATCACAATTTTGAAGCTTTCCCAAAGAGCCCCTTGTGAAAAAAATAAAATAAAATTAAAAAACCACTTCTGAACTGAAAAGACAACTGATGTGACACTAATGTTTCTTTTCTTTGCAGGACTACTACTTGTTTAGAGATGGTGACATTCTTGGGAAATACGTGGACTAAACTTGTTGCAGTATTGGTCATCCATTCCACTAAAATGCTGAAGTTTTTCTTTCATCATGTAAATAATGTCCTTTGTTTTATAATAAGTGGGCACTGAGTCTCTGAAATAACGTGTGATCCCACTGTAATGATGGAACACAAATAAAAACATGTACAGTCAGAAATGGGTTGCTCTTGCTTGAGTTCCATTGAACAGTGACATTCAGATGACCACCAACCAGCCTTAAATGATTCCAAACAACACCATTTTATATCCCTGTCTCTGTGCTGAGATTGTAAAAGTCTTTGCAATAAACTTCTAAAACTCTTCTGCTTCTGTCTCAGTTTCTGCTCTTGCTCAGTGAAACTGAGTCCAACTGTGTAGTGAAACACAGGTCCAGGAATACTTTGTACAAATTAGGGAAAATAAGTGAGGAGAGGAGTTAAAAAGGTGATTGTGCAGGGGAAGGGGGCTGGTCCCAAATCCCCTGCACCCTGAACTTCACCTTAAGGTAACAAATGCCTCTTTTTCTGCCAGGAGCTAAGAGAGGGGAAGATTCATGCACAGAGTCACAAACAGGCTGTACCCCAGCAGTCTGAAAGGAACTGTTCATGCCTGTGCTAGAAAATAATCTGCAGATAAGAATTACAATGGTTTTTCTTACATTTCTCACTGAATTTTGGTTTTTCTTGCATCTCTCACTGAATTTTGTTTTTTCTTACATCTCTCACTGAATTTTGGCATGGGAAAACAGCTTCTCTGCAGCAGTTAAATCACTCAGAACTGGGGCTGATGTTAAGTTTCTTCACTGCTCACTATCTCGGTCCAGCTCTCCCCTCACCTAGCAGAGAGCTGACAGGACAAATTGTATTTCCTTTATCCTCAGTGCAACATTTGTAAACAGCAAGAGGTTTACTCCAGTAATGCTGCAGCAAACAAAGTTCCATGTTTTTAACCACGCTATCATCTTGCCTTGGAAAAAGCTTCAAGGTTGTTGAGGCAGAGCACACAAACCACATCGGGTGGGTGTGCAGGGACTGACTGAGCTGCTGCAGGCTGAGCACACACACAACAAAGTGTGTTGGGGGATTTTCAGGTGAAATAAATCCCTGTGTGACTTACAGGTTAACAGCAGTAGTTCTTACTGCATTGGAGCTGTCAGGACACCAGCACTGCCAGATGTACTCATGAAAAAAAAATTCAGAACTCGAATAGCTGGGGTGGGGGAAATCCAGCTTTGACAAACTCTGAAATTTGCTGTATTTTCTGCCAGGGCAGTTTCAGATCCCTCTCTCACAGCTAAACTTGAGCCCAGGGCTGTGCTGGAGCCAGTGTTTCATCTGCCTGCCAATCACCCCCAGCCCTTCTGGCAGCAGAGACATTTGGCAGCCTTGGCTGCAGTGTCCTTTGCTCCAGATAGCTGTGGGCATGCTGCTTGCTGGCTGGTCACCACCTCTCTGCTGGGGAGATGAAGGAAAACCAGGCAGGAGTCACACAGCTCAGGTGGCTGAGCCCTCACTAAACTGAAATATGTACTAACAAGGAAGATGCTAAGTTAAGAACACACGTTTTAGCATAAAATAAAAATAAATAAATAAAACCTAGCTCTCCCCACCTGCTCTCTGGTAGTTTTACTTCAGCTGTGCACTTTACAGATGAAATTTGACCTGCACACTACAAATATCTTGAAAGAGTTGATTGTGTCCTGAAGCCAACTCCTGGAGAAGCGTGATCCTCCAGCAGAGCCAAGCATGCAGGCCCATGCCAGAGAAGGGAAGGGATTTCCCATCTCTGCAGGGAACATGACTGACCCTATCTCCAGGAGAAAACCATGCCATGAATCAGCTCCCAGCAGAGAAACATGGAACAAAATCTTCTTCTGTAACTGATTCAAAACAAAAGCTTCGTTATCCTGAAAACTTCCATGGAAATAAGTGATTTGTAGGTGTGGGGGAGGGGGAAAAAAGCAGCATTCCTAAGCCAAATCAGATGGAGGACAGGCTTGAACATCTGCTGTATGGATAGAGAACATTTTGTTCCTGCACCTGTCACTGCAGACAAGGACAAGGTGACCACTACATGGTCCTGCTTCCCACTCCACACCGAATTCTTTCACCCCCAGGTGTGATAGGGGAGGCCCAAACCAGTCACAAATGCTCTTCCTTTGCCTTGCAGTTCCTGTAGGAATTTAGGCTCCCTTATCCCGCTGGTTTTTAGGCTGTTTTCAAGCTCCAGTTTTGCCAGGAATGTTCCCTGTGGCCCTTCCTGCATTCTCAGGGGTCACAGTTCCATCCAGCCCTTCCCCAGGCTCCATCTGCTTTGCTACTGTAACATTTTGGAGCAGCTGCCATCAGCAGCAGCTACACTGCTCTCAGAAAACCTTCCCTCAGTGGAAGGTCCCTCAAAACCAAAATGAGATTTTGGCCAAATATTCCACTTCTCACTCAAGAAGGTCATGGGGCAACCAGTGAGCACCAGGTGGGAACCAAGAAGTGGGATTGCTGCTGGTCAGGTTTAGTTTAACAACAGCTTGAAACCCAGGAAAACAAAAATAATTAACAGCTCCCAGGAACACAGGGTTAATTATCCAGGGGTAACACCAGAGGCTTTACCATTTCCTGGAAGAATGCTACAGATTTCTTTCCTTTTTCTGCAGAGCCATGAGTCAGCTGAACAAAAAGAGATTAATTTCTCCCTGAGAGGTGTTTCTCCATAGCCAGATTTATTTCCATTTTAGAAGCAAGATGTCCATGAAATAAAAGTCAGGGACAAATGGAAATGTCAAATCCCCAACTCCTCTGTTCTTCAGCTATCAGTTAAACCTTGAATGTGATGACAGAAAAAGGAAAAAAAACACCACCAAGAAGAAAACCCTCAAAGGACTCCAACAGCTAGAACTGCTTTTATTTTGGGGCTGGCTAATTAAAAGATCACTCTAATAAAACAATTAATGTTGGATTACACCTGATCTCATGAGGTACCAGGGCATTTGTACCCTTCCTTCTAATGCACCCGTTCCTCCCAGTGTTCTGTCTCACACAAACAGCAAAGAATGGCCGAGTTTTGCACGGGGATTCCAGCAGATCTGGGGCAGATAACGCTGCCTAGGAGTAAAAAAGTAACTAAAGCAAACTGAGCTCCAGTGCCTGGGGTTGGGAATGCCACCTTCCTGTTACACTGTAACGCTGAGGGAGCCCAGGGTGCTCCCAAAGTGAACTCCTGGGGAGCAGGAGCTCCGCTTCTGGTGCCTCACACACCGCCCAGCCCCCAGCCCTAACCCGGTTCACACCACTGCCCAAAACAGAATACTTAAAATGCACTTTGCTTGGCAAAAACTCGAGATTTTTCACTGCTTACGACCTAAAAATGCTGGCCATACCCTCAGTGGTTAGAAGCACTTGTTATTTTTGAAAATTAATTCCATGCTCCTGCCTTCCACCTATCCCCTACCCCTTCCAGATAATTTGCTCCTCGTTTATCCTGCAGAAAGGGTCCTGCACAGACCCTATGAGGAGAGGCTGAGAGAGCTGGGGCTGTTCAGGCTGGAGAAGAGGAGGCTCAGGGGAGACCTCATCACTCTCTACAACTCCCTGAAAGGAGGTTGGAGCCAGGGGGGGGTTGGGCTCTTTTCCTAGGCAACTCTCAACAAGACAAGAGGGCAGGGTCTTAAATTGTGCCAGGGGAAGTTTAGGTTGGATATTAGAAAGAATTTCTTTACGGAGAGAGTGATCAGCCATTGGAATGGGCTGCCCAGGGAAGTAGTGGATTCTCCGTGTCTGGAGATATTTCAAAAGAGCCTGGATGTGGCACTCAGTGCCATGGTCTAGCAACCGCAACGGTGGTTCAAGGGTTGGACTCGATGATCTCTGAGGTCCCTTCCAACCCAGCCAGTTCTATGATTCTGTGAAAAACCACGAGCCACTCCAGGCTTCCCAAATGCCTTCTTGCTTGTAACAGGGACCCATTTATCAACCAAATATAAGCAAACGGAGCCTTTTTTAAAAGACAAATGTTTGAATGTTATCTTCTCCCTTAGGGCCAGCACACCCAGCACCCGACTTAGCAAACCTTGAAACCCAACCTTGCTCTGTTTTCCATTAGCACAGCAGTCCCTGACCTCTGGTCTCCAAACCACAAATCTGTCAGCCCTGCCTTTGAAGACCCAGAGAGGCTTTGTGACCACTTTGAAGTGTTCTGCCCCAAATCACCGCAGTCAGTGTTCCTTTTTTTTTTTTTTTTTTTTTAATCCTCTGTTAATTATTCTTAGCATTAACAACCGTATATCTTTAATACAGGACTAATTTTGGAAAATTCACCCTCCTCCTGGTTTATGCTCTAGAAAATTTCGGTGTCTCTGTTGTGCTGCACAGACTTGTCCAGGGGGGAGGAACTGACCTTGTGTGTGAGCAGGCAGAGCCAGCTTGCTGCCAGAGGGAAACTGATGAAACAGGATGAAATCTGAAGAATCCCTTTTCCCAACAACCCAGCCAAGCTCCTTAATCCCTGCAGACTTTTGTCCCGATAAAGCCAACACCTCCACCGACTGCCACAGCCCTGCCAGCCCTCAGGAAGGCCTCATGGAGACACCTGGATTTAAAAAAAAAATAAATTATGTCAGAGACCACCTGTAAAACATCAGAGCCCTCCCCACTCCCGTGCCTGCGTGTCTGTGTAATTATAAATTAATTTTATTATAAAAACCCTCACAGCAAAGCTCTGTGAAGCCCCTTGAGGGGGCCGCGGCCTTCCCGGCACCTCAACCCCTGCGCGGGAACGGCTCTTCCGCGCACCCCCGCGGAGAGGAGACGGAACTGCACGTACCGCGGCGGCTGGGAGGAGAAGGAAGGCGTGGAGGAGGAGGCAGGAGGAGGGGATGAGGAGGCAGGAGGAGGGGATGAGGAGGCAGGAGGAGGGGATGAGGAGCGGGCAGGCCCCGAGGCCGCGTTCCCCCTCAGGGCCGCCCTTCCCCTCAGGGCTCCTCCCGCCTCTCGCTGCTTCTCGCGAGATTTCCCTCTCTCCCGCCGCCCGTTGCCGGCTGTTCCATCCTCCTCCCTTTCCCCCCCTTCCCCCTCACGGGGGCTGTTCCCTCCTCCCTCCTCCCCGCCCGGCGCTGCCGCATCCGGGTCCCTCCGCCGCTGTCACTATGGTCATGGCGGAGGGGACGGCAGTGCTGAGGCGGAACAGGCCGGGCACCAAGGCCCAGGTGAGGCGGGGACAGGGCGGACACCCACCGCACGATCCTCCTCGGGCTCCGGCAGAACCCCACACCGGCCGCTGCGCCTCGCTTCCTACAGGGGGATGTCGCTAAGGGCCTCTCCGGGCCTAGCGGGGCCCAGCGCTGGTGACCGGGCCGGGCCGGGCTGGCTTTGTTCGGGGGTTCCCCCCGGGGGTGTGGGGATGGGGATGGGTGTGGGGTGAGCGGGGTTAAGGGAGGGAAGGAAGGGGATTTCTTCGGGTTCTGTTTGCCTGAGCCGGGCCCCGGGTATGGCTGGGGCGGCTGGTAGCTGAGGTGAGGCAAACCGAACCGGCTGGGGCTGGGAGGTGGCCCGGAGCCGGGCCGGTTCGTCTGGAGAGACGAGGAAGAACCGAACCCCTCCTGCCCTCGCCCAACCTCTCGGAGGGAACCGGGATGCTGCCGCATCCCTAAATGATTTTGTTCCTTGCTCTCAAGGTCGTCTCGAAAAGGTTTTATCTCAAAATACCCGAGCCACGTTGTTTGTTGGGTTTGTTTTTTCCAGAGGTTTAACCTTCTGTGAGGCCCTTTTGTTATCCTCCTCCTATGAGGAAATCTCCCGGTCAGAAACAGAGATAACACTGTAGGAAAAGGCATCTCTTTTCTCCTATTCTTTGCCGTCAGCTGCAGAGGCAGAATCGTTGCACAGCCCTGCAGACCAGCTCGGTGTCCGTGTGTTTGGAGATGGGATGGTGTGTGTGTGCCTTGCCTCGGATAAATCGGGGGTATTCTGAAAAACAGCAAGCCTGGATTTGGCCAGATAATACCAGGTTCACTTAGGCTGAAGGATTTTGTGTGTAGTGATGTAAGAATGGAATTGTTTTGTGGCTGAATTTAGTTCTGGATGGCAGTGGTCACTCACTGTGTTCATTATGTAAGTGCAGTTATTGATACATCAGCAGAGAGGTGACTCTGTTCTCTCAAGAAGAGATTGCTCAGCTCTCCAGCTTTTCATTGAGTCATTGCATCTGCCAGGCTGGCTCTGGGAGGCTGATGCAGACGGAAATTCTGGGTAATTTCAGGGAGCAGCACTTATTTCAAGTGGGGCAGACAGCAAATGCCTCTGTCTGGGGCTGTCAGACCTGTGAATTGCTGCAGCACACAGCTGGGCAGGGGGTGAAATTAAGGAGGTGTGTGAGCAGAGCTTTGTGTCAGCAAATTTTCCTTTCAAGGTGTCCTACCAGGGTGACATCAGGAGTGTAAAGTCCCATTTCACCCTCTTCTTGCCAGGGTTCTGTGCTGCTGCTGCTCAGATGCAGCTTCCTGCAATTGTACAAACAGCCCCTCCACCTATTTTCCTGCCTGTTCAAGCTGACTGGAGGCTGTGCACTCTTCTTCCTCCTCATTTGTTTTTTTTTTTTAATGGGTTGAAACTTTTTTTTTTTTTAAAAACAGGATTTCTACAATTGGCCTGATGAATCATTTGAAGAAATGGATAGTACATTAGCTGTGCAGCAGGTATGATAAGAAATGCTGTTAGAAACTGAATTTCATAAGCACCCCTACGAAGATTTAAAAATTTATACTAATTAATTACCACAATTCCCATGCCTGGTTTTAAGCAAATCAGATGTAAGAAAATGGTGTGGGTTGCTGTGGGCTTCTTTTGTCCTGAAGGGTTGTGAAAAAGCTGTAAAATACACTCATTATTTTACCCTTTCTAACAGAGGAAAGGCTTTTTTTTCAGATCTGGCATTTTTTATACTGATTTTCACTATTTCAGAGCAAAAATGCTCCCACAGAAGTAATGCCCTATAGGTACTGTCTCCCTGTCATCACAGAAAGCTCTGGATTTATTTTCCCCCCTCTCTCTCCCAGTATATCCAGCAAAACATAAGGGCAGACTGTTCCAACATTGATAAGATCCTTGAACCTCCTGAAGGCCAGGATGAAGGGGTGTGGAAGTATGAACATTTGAGGTAAGAATCCATCCTCTGGCAGCATCTTGTCCAGATTCAGAGTTTTGTTCCTTGGTAGTGGCAGGAATTCCTTTTTAAACAGGACAGCTTGAAACTCACTTGGAATGAAACTTGGTATTTCTGTTACTAAATACTTCAGTATTAATTTCTTTCTGAAAATGTACAATGCACTCTGATCTAGTGGTTTTGATGGCTTTTTAAGGAAATATTTGCACCTCCCTTCAAAAGTTGTGTTAAGCAGGTTTTAAGTATGAAAACACAGTCAGGAATCTCCACAGAACTTTCTCCTAGAGGCATCAGTTCTTCATCTCCATGACTTGGGAGTGTGATTCTCAGATGCTTTTTCCCAGTGCTTTTGCTGAAACTTGCAGGTTTTAGCAGGAAAAGCCAAAATACCTGTGTCTCACAGTTCTTCTTCTAGCTGCAGAGAAACTCAAACCCTTTTTGTCCTTGTTTTGTTGTATGCAGCAGAATAAATACATTCAGTTTAGGCAGTTTGTGCCTGAAAGTATTTTCCATTTGCAGAACAGGCTTAGAGCCTGCTAATAAATATGTAGTAGCCCTTTTTTCCTGGCATTCCTTTAGTATCCTCTTGTCCTGGTTTCTTCTTCTTCTTCTGACTTTGAAAAAAAAACCATTAAGTGATCTGTGAAGATGATCAGAATGCACAGCCTTGGTTTTTTATTAGATCTTTCCATGGGGAAAAGAAACTGTGGCTACTGATGCTGCTGTGGTCATGTTTTGGTTTTGTTTTGTTTTGTTTTTTAGACAATTCTGCCTTGAGCTCAATGGACTAGCTGTCAAACTTCAGGTAATGCTCTCCTTGATGTTTTTATCTTGTTATCAGGGAAGAGTCTTGGCTTTTGTATCGCAAGGTGCAGAGCTGCTGCTGAATTTAGACATGTAGAATTAAGCAGCAGTTTGAGGTGAGAGGGTTTTAGGGTTCTGAAGACCTTTTTTGATAAAGGAAAGGGCAGGAAAGTGGGTTTGAAAGATCAACTCCTTTTTGCTGCTGGGTGTTTTTCATAACTGCACCACTGTGTGTTATTAACAGAGTGAATGCCACCCAGACACCTGCACTCAGATGACAGCAACTGAACAATGGATTTTCCTTTGTGCAGCTCACAAAACTCCCAAAGAGGTATGGATGTGGGATTTTCTTCCACAGTTCCTATGCTCACAGGGAGACTCACAGCTGACTGGCTCCTGAGTCAAACTGAGAGCTTCCCTGGGCTGAGCATCACTTGAGATTTCCTTAGAAAAGAAAGGGATGAGGGGAGGGGGGAAAGGAGATGCTTTTTAAGGCAGTATGGGAGATTTTGCACATTCCCCTCTTTTCTCTATTAATTTCTGTCATGACAGCCTGAAACTTGATGGATCAAGGTCTTTGTTTCACTGAGAGATTAGGTTGTCCTCTGCAGACTTTGGCTTTGATCCAGAGTATAAGCCTGGCACTCAGAATGGGAGTGCACGTGCTTGTTCTTCAGGAAGTTACTTACAAAAGGTTCTGGAGTCATCAGAACCACTTGGTTGGATGTGTTATCCCCATGGCCAGTAACTTGTCCTCCTGAGTGGCCAGTTCAAACCTTCACCTGCTGACAAGTGCACCTGAGAAGTCCTCTTCTTCCCAAAACTGGGGGAATGGCAAGATGGACAGCAGACATTCTGCTCCCAGCTGTCTCTTGGTCATCATTTCTTCCTTCTCCTCTACTTGTACTTGATTGTAGAGTCAGGGCCTGGCTTGTTACACACTTACACTAATGATTTTTTAATTTTTTTTGCCAAGGTAAAAAGCATTGATATATTTAGATGCAGGTTGGTTGGTTATTGGGGTTTTTTGGTTAGTTTTTTTTTTAAGGTGTTAATGTAGGCTGTAAAGAATGTCTAGCAGCTTGACCCTGTGGGAAACAAATGAGCTGTGAGCTAAGTCATCTTCCCTTTCAGTCTGCTTCCAGGAGGTATTTTTATTGTGCAGCTTTACTTCAGGAGAAGCATAAAATTCATGACTTGTGTGCACAGTCACATTTCCATAGTAACTTCTTTCTTGAAGGAATTTAAATGGGTTGTGAAACAGAGGAGTTCACTTAAGGAGGAAACGTAGTTAGATCTTCAGAGGAGCTACTTGAAACTTCTGGTGACAAAAATGAACAGTGAATTCAACAGCATCAGGAAACCAATTAAAATGATTTTCTTCAAACACTTGTGTGACCATGTCATGCACATGCTCAGTCACTGTCTGTTTCTGTAGTGTCCTGCCATAGACTACACCAGACACACCCTGGATGGAGCTGCCTGCCTTCTGAACAGCAATAAGTATTTCCCCAGCAGGTAAAAGTCATTTTTCTTTGGGGAGCAGGGAGAGAGGGAGGGGGGGAAGGAGGAGGGAGGTGGCACCAAGCAGGTGGAAAGGCACAACATGTTTTTCATGGACCACTACTGCAAACATCAGAAATCCTGCAGCCTGTGCCACTTGGCAGTGGAGTTATTGTTGCTTAAGCCAAGGATGAATGGTTTACCATTTACTGGAAGGCAAGGGCTGCTTTTCAGGTGGAAACTAAAGTTTTACTGGTGTGTCTTTCTGCTATGGGGCCGTAGATGGCCTTGAGAGAGATGAAATTCATCCCTATGCTCCAGAAGACACCACCAAGCTACTGTGTGACCAGAGACAACTGGAAATCTTCCTTTTGCCCATTAATGCCAGAAACCAGAAATCCATCCCTAACCAGAGTCAGTGATGACTTTTAACTACAGGCAGAACTGCTCCTGTAGTCAGTGCAATTTTAGAACGTGGTGTCAGCACCAGTGTTTTTGCCTTCCTTGCCAATGTAGTGACTCCAGAAACAGACACCTGAAACACCCCAGTCTCAGTTTCACACACAGTTATTGTTTTAGCCACCACAATTGATGTCAGCTTGTATCTTGGCAGCAGTTTTGGGAGACCTGCTTTAACATCTCTGCTGGTGCTTACAGGGTTAGCATCAAGGAATCCTCTGTAGCCAAACTAGGATCAGTGTGCCGAAGGATTTACAGAATATTTTCTCATGCTTATTTTCATCACCGGCAGATATTTGATGAATATGAAGTAAGTGGTTTCACATTACATCCTCAGAGAAGCTCATCTGACTGTAGTTAGAGTTGTGCTGTTTTCTTTTAACCCTGCCACATCCGTGCTCAAGTATTGAATGCTGCAGATTAATTTTATAGGAATGGAAACTCACTCATGTAATTAATTTACCCATGCAGCTTGTATGCCTCCAGTAACTTCCAACTTCTTTTGGTTTTTCTTAATGGCAAAGTAGAAAAAGATGTAAAATCTTTTTGCCAAATCTCACCCAAAGTTGCTGGGAAGGTAAAACCCATTCTGTTGGGGACAGATGCAGGAGGATTTCCACAATACCTTAAAGTTCTCCAAGACTACCTTGAGATTTGAGTATTTTCTTGACTGAGTGCTGTTGAACTGAGCTCTGACTTAAGCCTGAACTTCAATAAGGGTTTTTTTGTTAACTGCAATAACTAAACCAGCATTAAAGGAAAGATTTATAAGTAGTAATATCATTTCAGCATTGTGACTTCTTCCTAAGGGTTGGAAATCTCACGAAGCAATCCCATAGAAGCAGGAATTTTTTTTAGGATGTTCTCCTCAATTGTTGAAAATATTGGTTCTCTACCTATCTTGTTTATTTCCCCCCTTTTTCTCATCTCCAGAATGAAACTTTCTTGTGTCACCGGTTCACTAAATTTGTGATGAAGTATAATCTGATGTCCAAGGATAACCTGATTGTGCCCATTTTGGAGGAAGAAGTGCAAAATTCAGTGGCAGGGGAGAGCGAGGCATGATGGGAATGGCAGTACAGAAACTGTACTGAATTGAAACAGAAATTATGTACTGTATATATCAGTTTAGACACTTCAATCACCTATCCTCATAGCTTTGTTAGGATACTTTTTGTATGCTGTGTGCATTGCCTTTTAATATGGGAAATTAAGTTATTCATGAGCTGTATATTCATCAACGTGGCACTCATGGTTTTTAAATAAAAGTAGTAGTATCTGTTTATAATGCCTGTTAATAAAAGAATTTACAGTTCTCTAAAACTGCTGCTAAACAATCATTGAATCACAATCCTGAATATGTGTCTGATTGGGTGGGGAAAAAAGTGAGATTCAGATTCCCCAGCAAGCCATTTTTTAAAGCAGTAGCTGTATTAATTAAGTCTTAGTTGAAAAAGTCTATCACCTGAAATCTGTAACTCTGCAGGAAGCTTCTTGCAATGTAGCTTACTTCTAATTTAGCTCTATTTTTTTAAGATTGCTTTGAAGATTTACTTTTGGATGTGCATCTTCCTCTACATGTATATCCAAATACTAATAGCATCTATAGTATTAATAATACCAAATGGACCATTCCACTATGCTATTCAACAGATATATATATACATATATATATACACACACACTTGGTATACATCTAATGTGCTTTCTGGACTGTTATTCTTTGTTAACAGTGGAGATCTGTGCACAGCAGGGGAAGGGTTCTGTCCTGTTAAGGCAGACTTCTGCTGTTCCACAGTCCACAACTTCACTAAAGAATAACTGGCAAAGAAGTCAATGCTCTATACCTGTGCATCTTTATGGCAATTGCTTACTGATTATACCTCATAAATATTCATGTTAACACTACATAACACACTAGCACAGTCTTTGCTTGTATTCCTAGTAAAAATATTCTAAGTACCTGATATATTGAACCTAATTCTTTGCAGGAGAATGTTCTTTGCATGCTTCCAACATCTGTTGGTTTTCTTCCTTCACCTGAATTCTGTTGACAGAAAAAGATTTGGTTTCATGCTTCTGTTCCTTATCCAATGTTTTTATTTCAAATTGTGTTTGCAGATTTGCAATAGCTGACAAGTTCATGAGTGCTGCTTAACTGTGTTACATCTAGAATGATAGAATTAAGTGTTTTAGAGATGACTGTAGCAGACACTGCTAAGCAGACATGAATGCAGGGTCTGAAAACACCAGCAGTGTGTTTACATGAAATGAATTCTGCTGAGCTGTTTAAGAGGTCAGTTGGTTGTTTCTCTGAGGTTGCCAGGGGCCCTCTTTCATATTTCCTTAAGCAAGTCAGAAAGGGTTAAACTCAGCT
Source organism: Calypte anna (assembly GCF_003957555.1). NCBI lineage: Eukaryota > Metazoa > Chordata > Aves > Apodiformes > Trochilidae > Calypte > Calypte anna. The sequence goes on from NC_044253.1 coordinate 34,843,450, forward strand.
TCTGTAATCTGCACTTTGTTTTCTACATTACACTTACCTGGCAAGAAGGGAGTCCACTTATTTTTAATAAGTCTTTTTTGTTAATTAAATGCTGAACATGCCTTAAATTCTACTTTTCCTTGTATGAATCAAGCACACCTCAAGCAACTGTTCCACCTGGATGCAAAGGGGATTTAAACAGTGACAAAAGAGAGAGAGAGGCTAAGCCTGTGCACTGCCCCAGCTGCATTGCTCTCCAGCAGCTCAAGTGTGTCTGATACTTATCAGTGTATTTATCTGTCAGGAGGAGGTGTTGTCTGAGTGAAAGCAGCTTCAGTTACCATCTGTACACTTGGCTATCACTTGCCAGGTTCTTGATTTTTGACAGGTATCTTCAAGGTTGTACTGCAGGTAGGAGGGCTGTATTTATGAGGTAGTCAAACTGTTTGGGGTTGTTGTAGGACCATCCAGGGTGTGGTTCTTTGCACAGACAGTCCCTGTGCCTGCTTTTGTCAGCCAGGGTGACTGACACAGACAAAAGGTGTAACTGGTGTTGCTAATGACATTTTTTCTACCAAATTGAAGAAAACGACGCAGTGCTCAGCACTGCATTGAGAATTTTAGAACCTCTAAGGCTTTAAAACTCCAAGTTTTAATCCTGTTGACTCTCATTCAGATTTGCACTGTAAAGCTGACTTGCTCTACACTGATTTTACCTAAGTGAAACACTGCTTGTAATTTCCCTTGCTGTTGTTTACATGAGTACTCTGTACACACATGTGCCTGAATGGTACAGCAAAACTTTAGTTTAAAAGCAAACCATTGATTTGTCTAATAAATAGTAACAGGTTTAATTGAGACTCTATATAAGAGGGGAATCAAGACTGTCTTTGCATTATATTGTGTAAAAAAAAAAAAAAAAGGATAAAGGATAAAATTAAAGTGTTTCTTTATTCATACCCTTATATTTTGGTAAATGATTCTCTTTTTTCATCTCATCCAAGAATTCAGGCAACTGAGTGCTGCTTCCAAGAGAAAGTTCAGTGCTCTCACATCTCTGTTACATGGATGCTGAAGAGAAGTTGCATTTCTTTTTACAAAAGTAGAGAAATAGAGTACTTGTTAGCATCTTGAAGTCAGACCTTCCAGTCTGTACATCTGTCTAATCAGAACATGGGGGTTCTACAATTAAAAAGGGAGATGTAGAAAGGGACCTCTCAACATACCAACAGAAGCACTTTATGACAGCATGTCACAGGTGCAAGGGCATATTGTAAGCAAAAGATGAGTGCCAAATTACTTTTTCCTTAGTCACCTAGGTTTTTTCTCTAATGTTGTCAAAGTTTATCTGAGGAGGTCACCAGCCCAGTTACTCTAAACCACTTTGTCCCTTTCAGGTTATGCCTGGCTGAAGTTGGGCATCTTCACTTCTTTAGCCCCTGCCACTTTGCTGAATTCTGATACAGGAAATGTGGCTTTGAAAAAAATCTAAATTTTAACTAGAGCTATTTTCATAGCAAGCTGCACTTTCTACCTTCAAAGGATTAATGTACTAAGAACAAGGAAAACCTAATCAGCTTTAATAGATGGCTGCAAGCCTAACAAGCTCTGCCTTGTGGGTTCCATGGGTGTGCAGACAAGAGTGCAAAGAAGTCTGGGTTAAGGAAAGGTGCACATTGACCCAGTCCTTTTAGTCTCAGTGTGAGCCAAACATAACAAAGAAAACAGGAGCTGATTTGCTAAGTGCTTTTAATGGTGAGACTCTTCCTATCAAATATAGAAAAAATAGAGTTTTCTTTTTACAAAAAGAAAACAGCATTTTACAGAGCAGAAGTGAAGCAGCCAGGTATTGCAGTTGACCAGGTATGTAAGTAAACTGTTGTCATTTGTAACAGGGCACAATATTTTTCTTTTTTTCTTTACCCCATGGAATGTTTTCTCCCTGTTTGTAAACACTGGAAAATTATTTCCTCTCCAAACAATGCAAGAACCAGAAGGTGTAACCAGCCTGTCAGCCAGGTTCAAACCCAGCATCTGTTGCCTCCTGTCTCTGTTCTTTTTCATAGCTGCAGGGCATTTGTGTTGTCATTTCCAGGGAAGGGACTTTGCTGTTACAGCTCAGACACACAGGCTCCTAACTGAAGCCTGGGTTTGAATAAATAAATGTACTTACTAATTTTGTCAGAAAATGCATCCGTGCTTTAAGTTTGATTTGCAATTCTCTCAATAAAAAGATGACTATGTTCAATACATTCCAGTAAAATGAAAAAACTCAACAGTGTGTGTCTCTGTGTGTATTGCATATATACAATAGGAAGAATCAAAAAAATCTTGAGAGTTACTCCTTCAAAGCTCTTCTGATTTACAGACTTAATTTAATGAATGGCTGGTGCAGGTCACAACACTAATAAAGGCATTCTTTAATTCTCTAGTTTGTGTTAAGACCAAGTAATGAAAAAACCAGCTGAAATTAGAATCCCCTGTGCCCCAAATGCACCTTTCCCTTTTCTAAGTAAGCTCTAGTTGGCTTTCAGAATTTTGAACTACAAAGAAAGTTTCCAGCACTTGCTTTAGAAGCATTTTCAGTTGTTTCTGTTTCAGGACCCATGTCCTAGGAAGATGTGTGGTTTATTCTGTGTTCATCAGCTCGTGCATGAAGTCAGTTCCTGCAGAGGCTGAGGAAGTCACTCTCCCTGATTTTGGACAGAAATCCTGGGGGCAGCAGAGCTACAGACCCACCAGGCACAGGGCTCTGGTGATTGCAATCCTTTAAAGAGCAGGGGAAACAATTCTTAATTCTTCTTTTCCCCCTTTCAGGAATTTTTCAGTCACCTCTAAAATCCATGTACTTTTATAGACACTGTCCTGCAGCAAGGACTTCTACAGGTACCTCCATTTGTTTCAAACCTGAAACTTACCACTTCTGTGATTCCTTTGAGTTCTTCTATCAAAAAAAAAAAAAAAAAAAAAGCTGAAGAATTTATTCCTTTGATACCCTCTCCATGCCACTCACTTGACAGATCTCTTGGTGCCCTGTCATGGTGACTTTTTTTTCCCCCGAGATGAACTATCTTGGTTTTGTTTTTTTCCAAATACAGAGCCTAAATGTAGCCCTGTGAGATGAAAGACAACAGAGAGCTAGGAAAAAAACATCTATATTAATGTTTGTACAGCACAGGCAACTTTACATACTGAGAAACAAATGGTATTTAAAAATACAACAGCTGTCTGTAACTATATAGGAATTGCTGAGTAGGTTCAGAGGAAACCAGTTAGTGTATTTATACCAAATTAAAAAGATTAGAAACCAGTAAGTTAGCAGCAACCAACCACTGTGATATTCAAAAGCAAGGAACAAGGCACAGTGAAAACTGTGGGCTACTGAAAGAGAATATGGCTTTATTTCATTTTAACCACAGCCTTTTCTTGCTCAACAAGTGTGGATGTTCTAGAAAGCACCCTGGACATCCAGAGCTAACTCATTATCTACCCTTGTTCCAAGACAGAAGCTCCCTTGTGCACATCCCATTAATCATTAAGGGAAAAGTTGTTTTAAAATACCAGCATAGTAACTGGAATTTTCTGCATTCCCTGATATTAGAAGGTCTCAGCTAAATGGTTCTTCCTATCCACTACCAAGGTTAAGAGCATTCAATTTAGTACTTCACACATTGCAACTTGTTACATAAATAGTTGTACTGCAGTTTCCTTCTAGGATTCACTACCATTAACCCCCTTAGGCAGGGCTACTGCTTTACAGAAGGTCAGGAATTTCTTAGATACACTTTCTAAGCTTGGAATATTCAGAATTCCTAGGTTTTGTACTAGCTTGTCTGATGAGCATGTATGGTTTTGGCTTCTGCAGCTAGCTAAAACCCACTATTTTAACTTAAAATCACATTTGTGTTCTGGAGATGCATTTTCATTCAACATCTCCTCTGTAAAATGTAATTTTAGGACAGCAGCAGAAAAAAAATAATATCCCTGTTCATGCTTCCCCCCACAGAGCCCTCCCAGTGTCACCCACCCTTAACACCAGCAGCTGCTCCCCAGGGTGCGGATGGAAGCACAGCAGCTTCATCCTTTCTTCTGAACCTTTTTTCTGGTATTTCATGAAGCTGAACACACCCAGTATGAGACATATTTATCCAAGATTTTTTTAATATAAACATCAGCAGAGCTGTGTATGGGCTACCATGTAATATTTCCTGTTAAATTCAGCCTATTTCTTCATCAGCATCACTGTGCACCTTTGCTGTCAGTGTTTCTTGGTGAGTTTCTCTGACTGCAGGTTACTTACAGGGGGATGTGGTGTCACTTGGGAATTCAGGCCATACCCTCCACTAGCTTTTGGCTCAGGTGTACCAGGAACCCTGGTAAAACCTGCCTAGGTGAAATCAGGTGACAGGAGCAAGTGTCTGCCTCCAGAAGTACATTTCTGTACATAACAAGTCTGAACATAGCTTAAATTATCAACACTCTGCTGTAAGGTTTGCATTTCTCCTGCCTCATATAAATTCAAAGGCCTAATAAAGTGAAAAATTCATCAAAACTTAAGAGCCAGATAGTTAATTTTTCTTTTTTTTTCTCCCCCCTCCCACCAGTATTTACACCCCCCCTTTAAAACAAAAACAAAACCAAAAATAAACATTCCTCCAGCTTGTGGAAAATACTAAACATCCTCATTCCTTTCTCTCTTACACAATCCAAACTCTGTGTTGCAGCATTTGCTTCCTTGCTTGTCAAAAGCATGAACAAGTTAGCAGAGCACCCAACTATGTAGTTAACTCTAGAGAGAGAGAGACTGAAAAACAAATTACTTTGCAGTAGTATTATTACTACAGTAGGGTAAACACAACAGAGAAACCCACAAAAATACAGAAGGAGTCTGGGAAGACTCACAGGATTATACCAATGCTTTCAAAGTAACATGTTTTTGGAAAAAAAACCCCAAACATGTCTGTGAATTATATACATGTCCATCTGATGCAGTTACTTACTTTCTCACATACATGTGACCTGAGTGACTCCATCTTCCTGGTCAAATTGTCCATCATCCAGTTCCCTTAATACTCCATCACTGCTGCTGAATCCTGGAAAACCTCCATACTGGGAGGATCCCTCCTTGATCCAACATTGTTTGGAAGGAGAGAGGTGAAACTCATCAGATGGCTGCCCAACTTCTGCAGGGCGAGAAGTGGCTGTGTCTAACCCAACACTTCTGCTGGAGACTTTGCCTTTTTCCTCCCCAGTAACTTGTCTGAAGGATTTCTTCTGAAATACATGAGGATGTTTAAATGTCAGCTTATTTAGGAGAGGAAAAAAAAAAGGCAAACACTTTGCAGGGAGTCACGAATGGATTTAACAAGGCAGCATTTAATACTGGTTTGAATTGTGAACTCCTCTAGAGAGAAAAAAACCTCCATAAGAAGAACACCTCCAAAAAAACTCCATTCTCTATAAAAAATTAGATACAAGACTTAATCAACCTGACATTAGTGCTAGGACCTGACACACTTTGTGCCAAAGCAAGGGATACCAGTGCCAAAATGAAGCAGAAAGCAGATTGGGATTTATGCAAACCAGAGACCTATCAGGCTACACTAGGGGTCTTCTGAGGCATCACAAATAACATTTTATTTTATTTTAGCATCAGGATCTCTCCGAGGCACTCAGATGAGTGATGGTGCAGCCCCTCCAGAGGCAGTGCCTCAGGTCACAGGAAAGGAGCAGGGTCAGGAAGGCAGAAGTGCCTTGGCTGGAGCCTTGCTGTCAGCACAAGCACTGCTGAACCAGGAGATGCTTTGCCAGGGGACACAGCCCTGGCCACAGAAGGAGAAGATGTAGTTAAGAAGGAACCCACCCCCAACACAGAGCTGAGCTTCCCTGAGTAAAGGAATTGCTTTGGCAGGGGGGGTTGCACAAATGCTTATAAACAAAACCACCCTACAAATGTTTTTGCAGTGCCCAGGTGAGTTCTGTGCCCCACATTGCTAAGTTTTTTTCTTGAACCCTGTTGAAAGAGTAAAAACAATGGTCCTTGTGGCTGAAGGAAACTTATTCAGGGAAGCTGTCACAGGAGACATTGGAAAATTAGACTAAAGGGAAATAGTGTTGCCTCAGGAGAATCAGAAGGAAATAAGCTTTGCCTGGATGCTGTGGTGAGAGGATGGAGAAGTCTGCTCAAGGGAAATAGAGGAAAAAAAGAGAAAAACCCCTCAAGCACTGTGTGTTCAATGTTGGATCTCCTCCTCTGAACTGTTTTCCTAGAAAAGCAAATGGTACCTGATGAACAAAGAGCTTGCTGATCCCAGATCAGAACTTAAAACACTTTAGATAAGTACTTCTGAGTTTCAGTTGTGAACAGCTTGAATGAGAAAGTTGGGTTTATCTTGTTAATGTGTTGGGGTTTTTTTAGAACATGAATGAAAACACACTCAGTACAAATGCAGATGAGGATGACACACACAGCAATATAGCAGCATGGGAAATAAATGTTTGGACTAACATGTTCCCAAAGGTTTGATAGCTTTGTACAGCTGTGTGTCCATGTCCAGGGGACAGTGTGAAGAAATGTATTGAAGTTCCTAGAGCAAAAATTAATGCTTTCAGATTTCAGTAGCTTGCTTAACTCATTCAATCTAGCTACTCAGTACAAAGCCAGCATGACATTCTATATCCATTAGGCATTGCTAACAAATAAATGAATTTAAATTGTGAAGAAGCTGTAAGGTGCTTTTTGCCAATTCAGATTTCTTCGTTAAAAAACAAAACAAAAACCAATGAAGTAAAAAGATTAAAATTCAGAGGAAAACCAACATTATTGGAAAAGCAGAAGGAAAATTTTACACTGCTACATGTTTCAGCTTCAGCCTGACCTACCTATTTATCCCATGCTGAAAATGACCTCAGCACACTGAAATTTCCTGGTGGAAAAGTAAAACACTCACTGGTATATAAAAAGCACATTCAGATACTGAGTTTGTTCAGCTTTTAAACACAGTAATCCTCATGTAAATAGCTACCAATCAGCTATTTGTTTACTTCCAGTTTGTTAATGCTTAAGCCAAAGGTTTCCCACCACAACAAAGTAAAACAATAACTACAAAACACATCCTTTCATTTGTATAAACCAAGGCTGCAATCACCTCATAACTGGATGAAATACTATAAACTGTGAGTATAATGTTTCCTATTTTTAATTTAAAGCACAACTCAGAGATTCCTCAGTTCCTCAGACTGAAGAGTTTTAGAGAACTGGTTTGTATTGTTCTCTTGGCAGAATCCAGTCTTAATTACTCTAACTTTTGTAAGTAGTTATGCTGCCTTTTAAGAGATGCTTAGAGGTAACAGGCCCTGCAAAGGAAAGAGTATCAATGCCCTTATTATATTATATATAGAATATAAAAAACATGGAAGCATCAGGATGACTGATGACTGGTATAACCATTTTACTTATTTACAATAGTGAGGTTAAAATTCTTTTCTAAAACATACTTTCAGAAATGCCTGTAAAGAATGTAAAGACTACAAAGTCAGGCATGAGAGGAGGGGTAAGATGCTTCCAGAGCTAAAAGCTGAAGATATTTGGTACCCAGGGGAAAATGTAAGGAAAAACTGTAGGTGGAATTGGGAGACTTTAGAAGAGGGTATGAATGGAAGAGGAGATTAAGACCTTGGCAAGAGAGAGTACACAGAGCACTGAGTAGAAAAGAGCAGGAGCTCTGAATTTTTCTAAGTGAGGAAATAAACTATAGGTGGCCTATAAAAACTAGCTGGGAACTGAGGTGGTGGTCAAGATGAAAAATAAGTCAGGACATTTATTGTGCAAGTTGAATGCAGTTCTTCCAGGCATGGAAGCAGTAATTATCAGGGGACACAGAAGGAAGTTAGGCTGGAGATAAGCAAAAGCCTAGAGAAGAACAACAACAGAAAAAAAAAAAGAGTAGATTTGTGTATTTGAGAAACACTAAGCAGAGAAAAATACAGATGACTGTATCAGTCTGGATGGAAAATAAGAAAGTGAAACAGAAGAGGCTGAGAAAAACACAACATACCAGTTCAGCTGCAAAAGCCCTTCACAAACTTCTATTTGTTTTGAGTGAAACCCTCTGCTTCCATTTTTTTCCCATTAATCTGAAACTCTGTTTTGTTTTTGTGAAATACCAGTCTTTTATAGTAATGCCACAAACATGTTACCTCTGGTGTCTGGACAGCAGAATTCCACATCACAGGTCTCTGAAGAAAAACAACTTGCTTTGTGGCCAGATTTCCTTCACTAAAATTTAAAAGAAAATTGTCTTAATGTTTTTAAGGCAATATTAGTCACTGTAATGTGTTCAGACCTTTCAGAGTCACCTCTAAGCTAGGTTTATGAGTGAGCACAGACTGCCAAGCATTAACTGTTTTATTAATTCCTAATTAACTTTGTAATCACATTAGAAAACCCAAAACATAGAGTTAGGTAAAGGTGTTGTACATGAAAATAGGCACAGAACAAACACTTGCATTACTACAGTGGAGTTATTAAGCATGTCTGCCCTTGAGAGTTAATCAAAGTCTGCACCTCTACGTCTAAAGGAAACCTCAAGAAGTCTTTTCTTTCATCTAATCTTCATTATCACATATGCAGCAATGTATTATTACCTATTAATTCCATGCCAAATAGGCCCAAAGTCAACACCCACAGCTTAAATAAATATCTTAACACTTTGTGGTATGGAACCTGGGAAGTTACATCCTTCACTGCTAAATAAAATGTGTTTTCTGGTTATAGCATCCAGGGGACACAGCAGGATTAACTTCTTGTCTCACCAACTATGGATAAAGGGCTTTTATTTGCTTTTAGGAAGGCCAAGAGAAAATAGTAGTAAGATAAATATAGTAGTGAGATAAGGAAAAGCAAAGAAAAAAAACGTCCAGGTTCACTCCTGGAACTTTTCCAAATGTCAATACTGCTGTGGTAGATAGAATTTAAAGAAGCACTGTTGAATTTTTTTTTCAAACATAAAAAGAAACATAAAATGGCCAAGTTATTCCTCAGGACCATGGTAGATGCTAGTGACAAGATGTTTCAGAAGTGTTACACTCCTTTACTACTGCTGATACATCCTCTTGGAGGTTTCATGGCTTTGTTTTTACCACCTTTCCCTCAAATTCAGGTCAGCACACTGATGGCACACATCCTGCAAAGCCTGACTCCCTGGAACTGAAGGGGTGTAACAATTTCAAAACCAGGTCTCTAGGATGGGGAGATTTTTAAAAAATAAATACTTCTTTTACATATGAGATACCACAGATTAATAAACACCTCATCTCACCCCAAATCCTACTTCTGGGCAGCCTGCAAGGAGATTTTTATGCACACAGAGGAAAGATGCTGAAATATTTTGGAAGAAGAGTGCCTACAAATTTAAGGGTGAGCTAAAGAAAAGTAGCAAAACAGAAACACAAGAGACATGCAGTCAGTTTAAAGATCTCTGATTCTACCTATTCTATCCATCATAAAACATTATTATGGTCCATAGCAGGACAGAAAGAACTACTAAAATACTGTAAGATTTTACTTTGGTATCTCTGCTTCACAATCTGAACATCCACAGACATGATGCTGAGCTAACAGGTTCTTGGTTCACGTCAGGGCTAGGGGCTAACAGAATTAATTTGTATTTAACATTAAGAGATTTGCTCCATGAAAAAAACTCAGGGATGAAAAGTGTTCCTATACTATCTGGAAGAGCCTGTGAACAGCCTGCCCCAGCTGAGCTCTGAGTCCCAACCCTCAGGATGTGGATTCATTGAAAGAAAACAGTGTTACAGTTTTCTGTTGGGAGAATGAGTGATCCTGCAACTTTATTCCACTTGACTAGGTATCTCAGCTTGTACAAATCCTGCTGGAACAGAGGAAGGACATGGTGGTGAGCAGACAATAAGTAAATGAAGGATTTTCTCAGTCTGACCCTATTAAAATGCCACACACGACCAAGTGGCTGTGAGCTTAATTCACAAAGAACTCAATGACAGGGGGATTTCCACAGAATTTCAATGAGAAAAAGTGCTTTGGAGCAAGCCACCCCATCCTTTCCCTTCAAAATTCCACACCTTCCCTCTTGGCCTCCTGCATCAGGGCACTTTGAGAGCTCAGATTAAGTAGGTAAATTAATACCCACCAAGTCTGGTTTTGCTTTCCAGCCCTGCCCCTTTTCAGGGGCTGCAGTAACCAGGGAAGGGAAAGGAAGGTCACTGCAGAATAAGGCTGCTGAAGCCTTTTTCCTGTCTCTTCTTTGAAGAGGGCTGAAGAGCAACAGAGACTCTTTTGTTAAAACACCAGCAATTTGCTTGTCTGCTTATGGGCACTAAATCTGGGCATGGGTTTAATGAGCCCCCCCCAAACAACCACCAAGCTGGAAGCTTTCTAGTACTGCCAATGGCTCCCATTGTCACACATCAGATTTTTTGGGGTTTTTTTTATGCCTGACCCTTTTATAGACACAGCACTTGATTTTAAGGTTAGACAACGTTTTCTGAAAAATGAACAAAAGGAGCAAGATAACTTCTTTTCACTCATCCAGGCTTTTTCCCCCCATCATTTTCCAAAATGAAGTTTTGCACTCCTTTGGAACTGCTCAGCAGCCAGAAGTTCAGTTACCAGACTGATACCAGGCTGGGAAAGTAAGGATAATAAGTTTCCTGGTGCCAAGGATATGTTCCATTAAATATTTAAATTATTTTAGAAGCAATTCTAATTCTAGACCACAAACATTTATGAAATCCCACAAACTACTGACAATACCTTGTTAGTAACTGCAGCAGCACTAAATTACCAGCAAAGTACCTTCTAAAAGGTTTTTCCACTCAGAGATTTAACTCCTGAAAGGTCTACTAATTTTATCCTTGCTATTTGGTTTCCAAACTTGGAATAATTACTCTCAAATTCTTGTCTTGAGGACATTTGCCTAGTGAGTAGGAGCTGTATGTAAAGCAGGAGGCTCTTTAGATTACAAATATTATTGTGAATCTGTCTTCTTCTAATCAAATAATTAATCATTATTAATATTCTTAAAATAATAAATTTTAATTTATAATTAAATTAATCATCTTCTTAATATTGACTGTTAAACTTTAATGTGCTGGCCTGTTGGTCACACTCTTGGTCTGCAGACAAGCAGTGAACACAATGGCCAGAAACACAAAGCTGAAGATCTGAGATGAGGGAGAGTTTTGCAATAAATTACAGCCAAAGGAAAGCAGGTTAGAGCAAAACATAAAGCTGAAGAAAAATGGGGAGCTGGCTGCCCTACTAACATGTTTTTTCTACATGAGCTTTGTTCCAATTAATTTTTTTTTTTAATAAATATGAAAACCTGAATTTGCCAGATCACCCCAAAACGTTGCTTATTTTGTTAGCTCAGTGTCTCTGAAGCCTCTTAATATTCAGGCTGGGTTTTGAGGTCAGAATTACAAGTCTGGGAAAAGAACAGCTGTTCAGCAGCATGAAGTATCCTTCTTTATTAAGACATTTAACTTGCATTCCTAGGATAATCCACCACCACAGTAATGGCATCTTCCATATCAGCCACATAGTAACCATCCAGGAATTTCTTGTCCTCCCTAAATACCCACATCAATGCCTAAAAATAGTATTTAACCACCACCACTTGGCCTATCAGGATAGAAACATTCTTTTTTGGACTAAGAAAGCTTAATTACTAATTGGGAAATCTTGCTCATGGCTTTTTTTCTCTTAAAGAAAACTGAACTGCTGTCTGTTGATACGTGACACACACCCCAAACATTATTCATCCAACCTCTCCAGAAGTGTCTCAGAAGCCACCCTAGGAAAATACATATTAAAAATTCATGCAGACCCCATTGCCCACTCCTGCCCTTCAAGAAGCAGGTCTGGATCCTCAAGGTTTACTCTCCAGCTCTAATATCAGGCCAAAAAATTCCAACTGTTTGTGCAAACCAGGCTTGACAGTTCACAAAACCTTATAAATCACCATATTCAAAGCTAATACACACAGACAAGCTTTTAAATTAAAGGATAATCATTTTGTTTCATATTCTGAAAACTGCATCTCTCTGGACAGGAGCTTTAAGAATTCAAAATTCCATAGATTTCAGAAGAAAACAAAACATACAGAAACCCTTAGAAAGACAAGAGTAGAACACTCCATGTTGTTTTACCAGAGTATCTTCTGGTTTTGCATTTAACAAATTGGTTATAATTATAAAAAATCCCACACACCACCAAAACAAACCACAGCCAAAAAAACCCAAAACAAACCCCAAACCACAACAACAACAATCCCCAACACTTCTTTCTTGAGCAGAGAAACCTCCTTTTCACATGGGTGAGTGGATTTAATTCTGTCAAATAATCTGAACAAAATTCCACTTTCTTGGAGCAGCTCTCCAAGAACCCTCCATCCACATGATTTTTCATGCTGTTTGGATTTCATACAACAAGCTCAGGATCCAAAGATGACTCAATTCACCCACTCTGTTCCATGGTTCTTGAAGAGCCCTCAGCTACATGCTTCACTACGTTTGTTTTCAAATCCTGACAATCTAATGGCAGGAGAATTAAAAAAAAAAAGGTGTATGCTTAATCCAGTGTTCAATTTGCTGTTTTTAGCTTGGTAATGTATAAAAAAACATAGTACCCTTTTGTTTGTTTGTTAAAAAGAAAACCTGGAACCTGGCAGGTGATGCTCATGTGCTGTTTAATAATTTTTATGTATATAAGAAGATATCTAAAATATTACAGTAAGAGAGTGATTTGGTACTATTTGTCTACATTAAAGGAGGAGAGAAACAGGTCAGTAACTTGCTGGATAAGCACATTCCCCTCCCCTAATTTGCAGTAACTATTGCATGACTGTCTTGTGACAACATGACTTCTTACACAGTCTGAAGCAGTCATTCACCAAGGTCCTAAATTAGGGAACATTTCAACACTTGTTTAAACTTGTTGAGCATGAGTAACCCCATTGCTAGGGACTGTGTATGTGGCAAAAAGTTTCCCAAATACCATCTCTAATGTTTAGGTATAAGCAAGTTATTTTAAATGGAGGATTGTTAGGTAGAAACTCACTGGACTCTAATCCTAATACTGCCTGGTAAAACAGATCCCACCATACTGCTGCTGCCATCAAGCTTTGGGTGCAGTTTAAAAAAAAAAAAAAGTGGCAATTATGTTAATTTCTACATTATGTAGGCAAGGAATCACTTGATAAATCTTGAAAAGCAACACCAAAAATGGTGTCAAGCTGTTTTTTGGGTACCTGTCATGTCGTAGGATGGGCGTAGGCAGGACACAGGTCAGGAGCCATCCAAACTCAGCCAGCGTGTGCAACAAAGGTCCATAATCTGTTTTAATTTCACACCCCTACATTAATAATTATAAAAAGGAGTAAAGAGACTCTGTACAGGTTTTATTTGCATTGCTACACAAATGACTCTCATTTATAAGGAGATAATCCTCTGAGATGACTGAACTGTGCTGTCAGCAAGCATCTCACCCACCCTACATTCTTGGTTTTGAGGTTTGGGTTTTTTTTCATTTCACTTGGGTTTTGCTTGTTCTTTTGGTTTTGCTTTTCTATTTCAAATAGACAAGTTCCTGGCTTTCTGCTGTTACATGTCACATTGATAAATGTATTTATCATCACATATTTCAAAACAAAGTCCTTAGTATCCTCCAACAGTGATTACACTTTTGGATACTGCTAATGAATGCCAATAATCTTGTAAATACTAAAAGCTTGAAATAATTTTGTTGCTGTACCATGCTACATGTAATTTACTAGTAAATTACTATGACATACTTCATATTTAGCAGTAAAATTTTACAAAGAATATTCATCTGAAAACCATACTCAATTCACTTTAATTTTTTTGATCTGTTTCTAGTTTGTGCTTCTTTCTCTCCTTTTTTAAAAAAAGCATTTCAGCACATTGTCAGGGGAGCTGCACTGGCTGAAATGATGTCTAAATTGGTTTGAAACACACACATTAAAACTCCCAAACAAACAATGTTTTCTTTGATGGTTGTTCTTAATTGTAAATGTCAGGCCAGAGTCCCTGTGGCATGTTTGTTTTATGCACATTAACCAACAGCCACAGGCCTGACATTTCTGACATTTCATTTCTGTGACTCAGGGCTCGAGCTGAGCTGATGCAGGTGGCTTCAAGAAACCACCCTGAAAGCTTTATCAAACACAATCATTCTAAGGAAAAAACAAAGCAAAGTAGAAGTTGGAAAGAGGAACTGCCAAATCCTCACTGATTTACCTCAATGACTGTCCATTGTTCAACAACTATTGCATCATTTCCTTTCCTGTTAGAACCTGGAACTCCAGCACCTTCTTCTTCGTAGATAAATAATCCTTCTAAAGATTTGGGCAAGTAGTCCCCTGTGAACATGAAGAGAAATAGAAACTGAAATCAAGTTTGAGGTTGATGTCTGACTGAGATGTGCACATGGGGTTGTTTTTTCTTGTTGAACAGTCCCCTAAAATAAAATGAGCTGGACAGCAAACAAATTTGTAGTTATTTCTGCACCTGGCTATAAATCTGATGAGGCATGTAAGTCAACTTGTTATTCAAAACCCTCCTTCTATCCAAGCTAAACTCTGAGCCATCTCAGTGAAACAGCAAGAGTGGCTTTTGGTGGGATGGGAGAGAGCATAAAGGTAAATGAAGCCTGAAGTGCAAAGCTGAACTCCTGTTACTTAAATAAATACCTAAAATGGCCACAGGAAGAGCCTGAAACAGAAGTAATTGCAGGAAGATTCCTGATGGGAAGGAAGTTTCAGAGCACAATCCCTGACTCATTGAAGCCTGACAGCATCTGGTTGGCCTAAACTAAAGATGGGCATCAAATATTGATTCATTTTCTGGTTCTGCTTCTCCTCAGAACCATCAAGAAGCTCTCTCTGCAGATGTACCTTGACAGCTGACTATCCTAAACTAAATTTGATCAGGAAAATTATGTAGTCCTCAGGATATCAGTTTTAAATCCTCCTCACTATGGCACAGAAAGGTGCAGAGAGATGATTGGTTTTGCCAGAGCTTCAGAGAAAGCAAATAAATTTAAAGAGAAAAAACCCAAACACACCAAAATCACCAAACAATTAAAAAAAAAAAAAAAGGAATACAACTTATCTGGTTTTAATAGCTGACTTTGTTTTTGAGCATGTATCACAGAACACCCACAATTTATTAATAATATTTTTTACCATAATCTATGTAAGAGATTTATGTAGCTTGAGTTTAAATTATTTACATGCTTGCATGCATATTTATCTCTTCCACGCACTGGCAGAGATGTTGAACATATTTTATTTTTAGTTTACAAATAAATATAATGTGATTGTATGTGGGACTGAGTAGATGGCTTCAGACACATGCAAATATCTGCACAACTCCTAACAATTCATAAATACTCAATCTCATAAATTGTTGGACTTGGGCATTTGTTTAGTGCTCAGATACTTCAAGTGGGCAGTCCACCTACAACACCTGAGAATATTTCTATCACTGCTCAAAGAGAAAGTTTGACACAAAAACCATCCTATCAAAACCACCTGTACTGAAAAAAACCTGCAGATGCACCAAACTGGTTCACCTGCTCATTCTAACAGGTACATTAGGGTAACTTTGCTGCCCTCAATACTTAAAAAAGTGCTGCATGGCAGCTAACACAACCCAGGAAAAGCAAAAACTACTGCCACAGCATTTTTCCTCATCTTAGGTAGTTCAGGAGGGCCCCTAAGGCAGCTACAAATGGAGGAAACACTACAATGGTCCAAATGGTTGCTCAGAGAGAACTTACCCATATTATTTTAATGACTGCATCCTCTTTTGGCAGTAGCACATGGAAGTTGGTAATTAGTAAGAACTGACAATGATGTTAAGAATTTAAAAAAAAATTTTTTTGGTATTGTAAAACCTCCTCCTACCTCAAAATAGTTATTGCCTTGTGATCCTGGTAGCAAGAGACTTCTACTGACACTGCAGAACATCCCATAGAGCACACACTAGAGGAGAAGTCCTGCAGCTGCCTGTCCTGTATCCACTGTTTTTATTTTTATTAAACCAGTAGCTAAAAATTGCCCATTTCCCTGAAGCTGTGTAGAAGATTAACTACTGCTAGGAACACCTCACAGTCAGAAAGCAACAAAAATGAGGTGAAGGTGACAATTAGATGTATGTGCAGACACAGAAGTAGTAATTCTAGTGATGAGGGTGAGTGGTCATATATTTTCCCTTCCCCAGAAAACATTTTAAGGTTTCCTTCTGTTCCCAAACTTTTGTCTGGGTATAAAACCCTCCAACGTTCACCTCAAGAAGGAAAATTTCAGCTTAGGAACTCAGCAGCTGAATTAATTTCTTACTGTGGCAAGAGGTGTTTGGTCAGCTGCAGGATTCCATCCACACACAGCAAGCTGTGCCTGTGAATATATCCAGTTTAATTCAGCAGCTCTCACTGAAACTCTCACTAAAACACACACCCCAGTCAAGTGGGGCTGAGGCAGAAGCACCAACTGCTGCCAAAAGGCAGCATGAAATCCCTAAATAACTCTTAACCTGGGTATTAGAGACAGACTTAGTTATTCACATCCAGGAGAGGAGGGAGCCAGAAGACTGCAGAACTGTTGTTGGACAACAGCTGCATGGATTAATTTCAACAGCTGCCCAAAACACCCCTCAGTGAATTGTAACTGATCTCCAGAGAGTTATTTTCCAGCTCTAAAAAAAAAAAAAAAAAAAATCTGTTTTGAAAACTAGGAGTCCAATTTCTCACCTCTCCTCCCCCACCACAAGGGAAACTTTCTTCTTCCAATTACTTCAATAGACAGGAATTACAATTTAAAAGCAAAAAAGCTGGCCAGTTCAAACAGTGCCATTGGACTGAACAACACAGTTCAAGAGGGATTAACTGCCAGACTCAACCTGAGGTACCCAGAATGATGCTGATGCACTTGTGTTCCTCTGACAGTCACCCAATTTATTTCATTGCAGAGCTACAGAAATGTTTGTAGTGATTCACACTCTAAACTCAAAGCAACAAGCATTGATGATTTCCAGGGTTTGATTTCTCAAGAACCATCTAACTTCTGAAGATTTTATGTTTTAAACTTTCTTTTTCATTTAAGCCCTTCACTAACCCAAGCCTTGAGATGAGGATGCTGCATGCATAGTATTTTAAATCACAATAAAAGCATTAAATAAGACAGAAGACACAAAAAAGACAGAAAAACTACTCCAAACCCTAGAAATTCTTCCTCCTGGTATAATTCATGCAAGGAGGAGAAGTAAGACATCACTCATCATTAAGAATGTATCATTTATATTTGTATCATCATTATGTATCATTTAATACATTCTGAAGGAAAACAGGGCACTTGATAATTAGCCTGAGTATTGCAAACTTTTTTTTAAGGTCTCCAAAACCTTCCCAGCAAACTTTTTGCAAGCCTGTTCTGCACTGCAGCCCTGTGTTTTGCTTCCTTACACTGAGCTGCCATAAGCAACTCTAAAGGTAGACCAAGAATTTAGAGCTTAATACCAGTACATGAACAAATCTAATCCAAGTATCATGTTAGTGAAGTATAAATGCTAAGTTTGCCATCAAACAGCACTCATTAATTAATAAATTCTGACATTATTAAATATGCCAGACCCTCTTTTCACATTATTTTGAACTCACTGCAGAACAGCAGCTACATACTATTTTTTGTAGCATGTTGAATTTCTGGCTTTCAGACTAACTCAATTCAATGGAAATTAAACTTTTAATTACATATTGTACTAATAATATGTGTGTGCAATAATATGTGGTTTGAGAAATCTGTAGCTAGTGAAGAATTTCTCCTGCTTAAAAAAGCCAAAACAAACACAGATAAAAGAACTAATGCAAAGGGTTTATTTCATTACAATGCTATGCTACTTTCCTGCTTTGGAAATCCTCAATTTGATAAAACAAAGGAGAATTTTCAATTGCTCAGTGCTGTAATTGCCCAGGAAGCAAGTTTTTTTTT
The DNA here is from genome assembly GCF_003957555.1 of Calypte anna. Lineage (NCBI taxonomy): Eukaryota > Metazoa > Chordata > Aves > Apodiformes > Trochilidae > Calypte > Calypte anna. Next base: position 34,861,479 of record NC_044253.1, read on the forward strand.
CAGGTATCAGATTCTTTACACTTACAGTGACCACCAGAACAAATTTACATGCTGCTCTTCACCCAAAGCAGCACACCATTACCTACTTTTTGAACATTAGATAGTTGTACACAAACAAGCTAAGCTTTCATGATACTCTGGGACAGTACTCACCTTTAGAAGTTTCCCAGTGTACAAAAGAATCAATTAAGGACAATCCTTGTTTGTAATAAAATGTGGTTAACTCTAGCCAGTCTGCTTCCAGTGTACTAATAACTGGCCCTTTTCTTGTTACTTTCATAGACAAAACTCCTTCATGATAGGTCCAGCAGGTAGAATCATCATCAAAAACATTGAAGATTGTATATAGCTTGTCTAAAAGAAAAAGGGAAGAAGAATGAAACTCCAGAAGACAGTGCTCCAAAATAAAAAGACAATTTAATTATTAATCCTGTTATTTGCTGAGGATTATTTAAGTAACATTATAATTAGTTGTCTACTGGGGTGTCCCACATAGTGACTGATGAGTGTTTGAGTTAAACACACCAAACCTACAAATCCTCAAATGTTTTTTATATCTAGGCATTAATACAGTGGTGTTACAGAGAGTCATAAACAAGCATCCATAAAAAAAAATAAAATTCCCAAATCCAGAGCACCCTAGGAAATCACTGGTGAAGTTATGAAGTCCTAGCTATACATAAATGCATCCTACAAATAACACTCATGTGTATGTCACTGCTGTGGGGAAATAACCCAAAGCAGTTGCCAAAAATGCTCTCATTGTCTCCTACTTCAACTTTTGAGCAGCCTTAATCAACACAAAAAAAACCTCTAGGAAGCAGAAGTATTCACACTGCCAAAACAAGGGAACTTGAGTTAGATGGCTCCATTTAAGATGTTCATCCCTCTAGGCTCCAGAAATAAAGGAATATTTCCCAAGTAGTATTGGGACTGCAAATAACCTGAATCCATCTCTGGGAGAACACAGCTCTGCTTTGAGAACTCCTGCCACACCCACCACAAATGGTATCAGGTGCCTGGAATGAGGTAAATTAGAGGCAAAATTTCCAACTGTATCAGAGAGATGGCTCCTTTCTACATAGGTTTTATCACCCCTAGCAGCATAATTGTGTTTATCCTGACAAACCCTAATTTCCTCTCCTATATGCTAAAGTGAGATGTCAGAAAAAACCAATCCAGTTTCCCAATACACCTCTTTGATTGCCCACATCTATCAGAAATTTGCCTCTGCAAGCCATGTATTTATAAATGGTCAAAACTGATACTCTATGACCTCCTAAATCTACAGCTCAGACAGGTGTGCATCTCTTAAGCCTGAACAGAAATGTATTACTGAAGTGGCAGAACATGTAAGACTTCCTTTAAAAATTCAGATTAGTTTTTTGTTTTTTTTTTTTTTTTTTAAATGAGGGCTCATTAATGAGTTTTTTTTAAAAACCTGAAATAACTACTAAGTACTTTAGTAGTAAAGAATCCTAGCATATTCTTGCCAAGTTGTTTTTCTTGTAAGGATGTAATGTAAGGGATGCACTGGTTGCTGATCTTCCTGGTGGCACCAGTCTGCATGACCAAAGCTCCTAAATAGAACCAAGACTTTTCTGTCTTCTACTTGCAGGATTTCTGTTCTGCTACATACAGCAAACTCACTATTTCAGGCTGTAAGGAAGGAGTTAAGTGAACAGACCACGCTATAATGGCTCAGCATGTTGTGCAAGAACTGCTTGAATTCAAGTGTTAAAAATAAGGACATTGATTATCTTGGTGCTTCCAGTCATTATCCTGACAGTCTACAAACTGGAGAGGGTGCTTAACTCTCAACAGGAAAATAAAAAGGTTGCTTTTGAGAGCAATTAAAACATGTCTGGAAGAATTTATTATGTCAAAATGCAGCCTGGGAGGAAAGTTTTATGCTGCCTGCTTTCTACACAATACTACCTTGCACTAGGTCTCATGCTTTAGATGACTTCTTCCTTTTCTTCCAAGCAAACCAGAAGCTTTTAGTGTTTCTGCACCAGAAGTCACCCTTTCAGCCAACCTCTTTCAGAAATTACACTATCTCAGATGCCACTACCCACCAACATTTTTCAATGACACTTTTCCTTCCTACATGGCTTTTTAAGGCTTACTTTCCCCTAGTGTAAATTCATTTTGTAACAATCACCTTCTTCGATTTCATGGTCAAGATGTTAACTCAAGTGATCTCTTTCAGGATGCTTCTTGAAGGTATTTTAACTAATTTTAACCACTGTGATCAGAGTTGGCTAGAAGCATGTAAATTTACAGCTCTAGCTGGAAAGGGCTCTATTTGTTGTCAGGTTTGGAACAGGCAGAAGAACTGGAACAAGAACATATCCTTGGGAATCCATGACATGCTTATGATTTAATACTAGGAATAAGTGGGCATAATATGTACTTTGAAAAAAAGGTTTTAAAACAACTGTACTTTTCTAAAAGAAAGAAAATCCTCTTACTGCCACCTGTTGTACACATACCAAGCAAAAAAGCTATCTGCTTGCACACTTAAATTTTAGAATTAAAAAAAATTAAAATTAAATTTTAGAATTAAAAATTTAGAATTAAAATCAGAAGGATGATTTTTTTATTCTTTAAATGATAAACTGTAATTTTGATAGCACATTTATAGTAAACTATATGAAAACTAAAGTATCATTTTAATGGGGCATTACCATAACTCACATGCACATATAGCAGAAGGTAAATGTTGCTTCTGTTTTCTCTATTGACAACTTCTTTAGAAATAGGTATGAATTTCAGAAAGATGCACCTTCCAAACCAAGGACATGATGCAACAGAACATGCTGATCTGTTATTTGTTTCCAACACCTTTTTAAAACAGCTCAACAAAATGCCTTAATTCTACAGTTAACAAGCAGCATTCATTACCATCTCCTCTCCGTGGTTTAACAGGGCTGACTTCTTTTCCAAACTGGAAATCTGCATCCTGCAACAGGCTGCTTTCTCCTTGCATCTCCTCCTCTATCCCACTTTCAGATGAGTGACCACTCAATGTGCCTTCATTCCAGTTTTTATAGTTCTCATCAGAATTTCTCCTTCTGTGCTCCCTATTTCTTCTGCCCAGCGTCGACTCCAGCTCAGAGCTCCCATCTGGGGTGGTCCCATTACAGCCTTTAGGTTGAGGAAAATGCTGTGTTACAAATCCCACAAACTTCTTCCCTCTTTTAGCAGCTTCGTTAACCTGCATTTACAACAGAAATTTAGCTGCAAAGTGATTTTGGAATTGCATGTAGGTTTTGTTATTTTTTTTTTTTAAAAAAACCTTCTATATACAAGTTCTTTAACTCAGCTCCTGAATTCCAAGGACAATGAGACACAACCCTGTACTGCAGAAGGGTGGCTTGTCTTGGTACACTGCCTGTGTTTCCAAGTAAATGGAAACCTTCCAGCCTGTCTTTGGACTTGGGCCAACACTGGTACTTGACTTCAGTGTATCCCAAATCCTTCACTTGTAACAAATCCAAAGTATTTTACATGCTGTGTTGTAGTGATAAGCAGTGAACTGGCACATGATGTTGTGAGTTTTTATTTTTTTTTTCCTCTAAATATATGTGACACCACCCATCCTAAAATTACTGACCACTAATACTTCAGAGCTGCCTGTCTGTCATATGCCATGATTCATTATTCCCTGGATCCCTTAGGGGCCACTCAGCTTCACTGAGAATAGTTGAGGAGAAGAGGAAGGAGGGAGCTGGAAGCACATTAAAACCCTTTAACTCTGCTTTCAGCCCACAGTGGGTCTTTTTTTGAATTCTCAAAATAAATTGTAGAGTATTTGCCACCTGTGGGATTTGTCTGTTTCTGGAAAGAGGGTTTTTTGGCTGGGATAAGGAGTGCTGCTCTTTAGGAAGGTGATGATCCCACTGCCACCTTGTGCTCTGAGCTCCCCTGTGCAATTGGGTCTTTCCAGGAAAATGCAGAAACCCCAAAAAGAAGAAACCACCAGGGAAGTACTGAACTAGTGAGGGCAAAGAGAAAAGGATCTCCAGCCAATTAACTCACATAAAGTATTAATCAGGAGAGTGAATAACTTTCAACCAGCTGATGGTACTACAATCCTTTTTAGTGCCATGACAGACTGGTGTGTTACCATCTACCACTGCTACTGATGTTCAGCAATAATGGGAATACAGAGCTGCTGCTGAGACAACCAAAAGCATTTAAAATGTGGCAACCAACATGCAGAACGAGAGGTAAAGTGGTAATCTTTTTCCTGAAATGACACAAGGTCATTTTTTTTGTTGTTGTTTTAAAGGGGTTTTAATACTGGATTCCAGGCTCAGTCTTTTTAAAACACTGGAAGCACTTTAAAAAATCAAATAATTTCCATGTACTGCCACTGTTCTGGATTTGCTGCTAATTTCAAGTGTATTTTTCTTTTAAATGTTTGTCTGCTAAGCTATACAATCAGCCTGGTAATGTACATGTAGATAAATATGTAATGGCATCCCATTTTAAATTTGGGACACCTGAACATTTCAAAACAAGCCATGCAAAAACTTTAAACAACTCTGGGATAATGTCAAAGACCACTAAAAAGCTCCAATTTGCTCTTTCCACTCCTTTCCTTGGCAACTAATGTAAAAGATATCACTAACTCTTGTAATAACAATAGCTTCCTGTTTCAGTAAGTCTTCAAATTTGCAGAGGAAGTTAAATACAAAAAGAACAAGAACTAGAGCTCACATTCCAGTGGAAGTTTAGTTTTCTTTAACTATACAATATTTCCAGAAGCTGAGCTAAGTAAATATTTAATTCAGTTACTGTGCATTTTGTATTTCTCTTAAAGAATTAAAAAAATCTCTTTCTTAGAAGTTGAACATGTCCATTGGGAATACCTTACTTAACCCAAAACAATACTGAACATCAGGTTTAGGGTTTTTTAAGTGTTAATTCTAGGAAAAAACCTATCATACAAGCATTTTATAAAGACTGACTAAGAGTTTGGACCTGATTCTGCTTTCACTAGTGTAAGTGGCCAGTTTCCCAAAGCTTTACAGGGCTCAGTACCAAGTCTTAAATTAGAAAAATCAACTCGTGAAGAAAAATAATTCCTTTTGCATTGAGAAAAGACTTTGGAGTGTCTATAAAATAAATATATAAAACTTTAATGCATGGAATTAAAAAAAAAAATCTAAAGAGAAGTTTGAAAAAACCCTCCATTACCTTTTCTAACAGTTCTTTCACTACCTCATTTGTTAGTGTTTCAGACATTAAAGGACATTCCTCAATGACCAGCCTGGGGTGCCTTTGTCCTCTGGGTGCTGCATGCTTCTGGCTAGAACACAGAAAGAAAGCAGTCTTTGTCAACAGTTTGCTGCTAACTTGGGCAAAAGCTTGCCCAAGATAGAATTCTCTTCTTATGGAATAGTTATGAATGAAATACTAGAAAATTTTGCATATTTTTATTTAGAATCCAGTGGTTTTTGGTGTTCTTTTTCTTACAAAAAGTGGCAGGTAATGTGTATTACTCTGTCAGGGTAAGAATATTGAACAGGAATTTACTCTGAAGACTGAAGAGACATTTTTTGGAAACTGAGTGATATGGAAAAACAGCCCTGCTTTTGTAGTAAACCCCCAAATCTCTGATAATGCAAAAAATACACATTTCAGCTATACGTGTAGCAAGCACAAAACACATTCAGTTCTATAGAAAATATACTATGAATAGAAAGGCAACTTTTACACTGTTAACATGTCAGGTTTCAGAATCCAACAAGCTTTAACTTCCAGTTAAAGAACTGCATTCATCATGGTTTATCTACAGCCCCTTAGGGGTTACACTACATAGGATTACGTGGAGTATATCAATAGCATACTGGGATTTTATTTGAAGTTTCCTTCACACCATCTATTGCTTTATAATGAAATGTTAATGAGACACTCCCAAATATAAAAATTTACTTGCTAGACAGTCACTGGAGAAGGCATATTTGCCTACAGGAAAACCAACAAGTTTATCTAAAAACCTGTGATTTATCATCATGATTTATCTAAAGCCCCTTAGAGGTTACACTACTTTGGATTACTTGGTATGTATCATAGCATACTGGGATTTTATTTGAAGTTTCCTTCACACCATCTATTGCTTTATAATGAAACATTAATGAGACACTCCCAAATACTTTTTTTTTTATTATTTTTTTACTTGCTACATAGTCACTGGAGAAGGTCTATTTGCCTACAGGAAAACCAACACAGATAGGTATGGCACAGAAAACTGGGAACCTCCAGCAAACAGCTTCAGATGGTGCCTGCAGGGTCTTGTTCAAGGGACCTGACCCTGTTCAGGGGACCAAAGGTTCAAACTGCAACTTCCTAAGCATCCCACATCTACAGGGATAAGGCAAGTTGTACACTGGTGGCATCAGCTCTTGGAAGCCTCAGCTCCAGAGAGCAAGTATTCTGCTTTCCTTACTCAACCACTTGCCCACATGGACAACAGTCACCTTGTCTGCAAATGAATTGATGCAGGCAAGTTGCATCAACAGCAAATACCATGAAAAATGCATAAGTGTTTGAGAAGCTCCCTCAGATGACCCATTTTTTTACAGACACTCTTTCAGTATTCCAAAAGTACATGAAAGAACCTTTGTGCATCACACTAGGACTCAGGAGAGAAGGGGAAACAAGACAACTCTTAATCCAGTAAGAAATCCACTTTTCTGATTCTTCAAAATAAGAACAAAAGGTTTTCTCTTTTTTTTTGCATTCAAAAGAACTAACAGTAAAATTTCTTTGTGCATTTTCTTTGTGATTACAAATGCAGTGAAAACAGGAATAACAAACAAGACTAGGGAACTGGAACATAAACATGAGCTCTCCACTCTCTTTCAAAACCAAGCTTTTGTATGCCCTACAATCACAAAGTCATTTCCTTCTTATTAAAGAGGGAAAAATAAATCCTCTCTGACAAACTAATTCACACTTTATAGGTCATTTTCCCTGAATAATGCTCTTGTGGGAGAAGTAAAACCACAAACTTTTGAAAATGAAGAAATAAAAACAGACATGAGAGAATTTAAAGCATCTTAACAGTCCCTTAGTGTTGTGTTTAACCTTTTATTTGCTGCAGGTTCCAAAACAATACAGAGCAAAGCTTAGCCTGTTGTGTGCTTAGTGTTAATTTAAAAGCTTCAATAACTTGCTCACCTTTCTAAAGGTGGAGTTACTGCATTCTCTGCAGTGCTCATTTCAAGTTTATACTGAATTATGCATGTCGAACAATCCACTTACATATGGCTCAAGTAAATAATGGATTAACACATTCAAACTGTTCCACTGCTACCTTAATTTCAGTCGTGAGAGTACCACGCGATACATGTGACTGGCAGGGAAATTCCTTCTTCTCCCAATGGGCAGCAGAATAGGATGAACAGCTCCCACAACAAATCCCTTGCTGTAATAGTCTTCCACCTTAGTTGCTATATCCAGCACAGAACTGATCTTGATGACTTCTGGGTTTGAGGAAGCTAAAAAAGCATTGAGAGCACAAGAGAGGCAGGTTACGCCGTGTTCATTTCAACCACACCAAACCTATCCCAAGGCATTTACTAAAAAGATACAAGAAAAAGCAGATTCACAGCTGATCCAACAGCATCCAACTAGCTAAAGTACCTATTTTTGCAAGTTAATATGATCTATTTGGCAACACTTCTAGCTTTGCCAAGCTAATTTAAGAGCTGCATCAACACCTAAACACGCACCAGGTTTGAACTTCCCAAAGCAACTATTTTGTCTGCTCAAAGTTTTAAACAGAGTGAAGCAGTGTCCTTCAACTCCAGCTCTGAGAATTTAAGCCTAGAACAATTGGGTTTGGTTTTCTTCAAGCCTTTTTTTTTTTTATTCAGAAGTGATCTGTGACTTGTAGGCTGAACTTTTTAGGTAGTCCCAATTCCTCTTTCCAGTAGCCTTCAGGTACATGTTAAGCAAGGTGTCAATTTGCTTCCCAACAGGCAGCCAAAATATTTCTATAAATAACACAGCTACAGATCACTGGCTGTATTGTGCACCTGAAGTTTCCTGTGTTGAAGACAAAACAGCTATCTCATAACTATTCATTTTGTTATTCAGAGTGACAAGAACTTCACAGCATCTCATCTTAGCAGGCTGCATCAATATTACTTCTTTTCCCTGATGGGAGAGTTGTGGAAAAGGCGTAAGCATTCTGCGTGGGGAAGACTCCAACTACCTTTTATTTTATGGCTAAACTGACCTCAAAAAATAACAGCTGTTTTTGTAACTGAAGTATGCCTCACAACTGAGACCACAGAATTTACAACCCTTGACAAACATTCAAATTTACACTTCAGCATCCACTGCTCTCTTTCCTTTGTGGTATTCAATCCCACCAAAATAAAGGACTGGCTCTAATTTTCTTCTGGGGGATTATTCCCCTGATGCAGCAGAACCTCCACAGAATTCAAAACTGATAATTACAATAGGGATGGGAGTATTTTAGGGATCAGGAAGAGAGATGCCAAGAGCAACACACTGCTGATAACTAGTTAGGATGCTCAGGGACTCCAGTCAGTCAGTTTAGATAAAGCACAGTTGGCCAAATTTGCATCATGACTTGGGAGGAGACGAGGGACTCCTGGAAGTCTCACTAGCAGGCTCATCGTAACTTATGATAGCATAAGAAGCAGAGAATAAGACATATAAATTGAAATAATGTATTTATGCTTGCTGTACTTCTATCTTAATACAGGATAAAGCTTACTAATTATAAAGTAGTGAAGGTTTTTTTGTTTAACTTGATGCCACATCCAGTGGTGACAAGTCACTCAGGCAAACAGAAATCTCAGATGTTGGGGGAAGTTCTTGCTCTGGAAATCAGCAGACAGTGGGTGCCATGAAATGTAACACAACTTGAGAGCTGAGTGAAAACTGACTTTGGCCTAAAGTGGGAAGAGGCTCTCACTTAGGGCTCATTTAGTCAAAGGACATTCAAGTAGTAACAAGGATGTGAGCAAGTTGATGGGGGTAGAATTAAAAAAAAAAGCCCAACATGATCCCCATAGTACTTTAACCAATCCCCATGTTTTATGGTGGAGAGAGAATTCAGAAATGCCTCCAAGACACTACCTACACCATTTTTTTTCAGTATTCACTACCTTAGCTATAAAAATTCAAGACCTCAAACAAAGTGTATTTTAAAGGTCAAACCCACACACTTAGAATGACACAACAGAAAGATACCTGCAGTTACAAAGCCAACTGTTTGATGTTAGAGACCTAGACCAGCTGGGCAGCTACAGGAAACTGAGCTCACTGGTGTTTGGCATTCATAATTCCACAGTAACTCACTGCAGCCAAACACTTCTGAACATCAGACTGAACAAGTGAGTATTACTGCTGTACTGACAAGTTATTAAAATAATAGAGCTGTATCTTTATTTGCACTTGTTTGGAGAGCTTTTTCTTCCAGCTCCCAACCACTCTTTTCAATAAAGCCTTTACACAACACTTCCAGGAAAGGTCCTTTATAACACAGCAAAACTACCCAGAACACAGACCATTTAAGAACACCAAATACTTCTCAGCCTAAAAAATATTTATTGTCCTTTCTATGATCAGATTAACAACTAATTCATGTATGCATGATGCAGCCTCACTTTATTTCTAGTGTGCTACCACTACAACTCAAAGTTCTTTCAAAAAGAACAAGAGCAAGTGAGAAACTGTTATGTTTCTTTACATAAATAACACAAATAAACATTTAGGTAAATAAACAATTGGATGTCAAGTACTGTAACTTAGTAGAACATCCTTAGTAGGAGCATCCTGCAGTCTTCAAAGGAACAGACCGATATAAATAAAATAAAATATAAATAAAATTATTATAAATAAATGAAATTATTATAAATAAATAAAATTATTATTCCAGTCCTTTAATTTAGAATTGAAACTAGCAAGAGACCATGTTCAGTTTATGAAAAAAGTTACAGAAAACTAGGCAGGCACTTACAGTTTCCCTCTTTATCAACCCCTTCTAGCAACTGCATTGACTTCAAGTCCTCATTATTAAGGATTTCCAGTAGACTGGGGGGGTTATAAATGCAAGTGACTACAAAGTGAGTGCAAAAGTGAGCTGTCTGTTCTCTGAGGGCAGCCATCTGGGCTTGTTTATGTTTTCAACTCGGTGGAACAGGGAGTTGCAGTGTTAGGGACGGGACACCCTCGGGAAGGAAGTATCCCACAGAGCACTGTCTGCCTCTAGTGATGCATACAAATTCTGTTGCATTTTGGTCACCATTTCAAAAGGCCATTCAGCAACTCTAGAAGTAAAGCATTTGGAAAAAAAAAAATTAAAAATAGCAAGACCAAACTGTACGACTCTTACTAAGAAATCTACCACTGGGGTGGGTGTAAGAGGAGAAACCAGGCTGGTACACAGCTAAGAAACAGACTTACTTCTGCCCAAAGTAACAAGGACAATGACAGCCTGTTTTAGGAAGTTGAGCACACATTTTAAAAAGTTGTTATTCAATCAAAGCTCAGGCAGAGTACACTTTCTGAACCCCTGAATTCAAACAACCATTATTTAAAGCGAGTACGGATGGCAGTATCTGACTCACAGGAAACAAGGAAAATCTCTCCCTGTTTTTAGCCAGCTTCCTTAAAAAGGACAGTTGTGTAATTTGGAGGTTCTGGCTGTTAAAAATGCTTCAGTAGTTTCCATTGTAATTTTATCTAAGTGAGGACCTTCCTCACGATTCATGTTTCAAAATAAAAGTCTTATGCTTCGGCTAAGCTTTGATCCAAAGTACTTACAGTAAATCTGAAGTCAAACAGGACAGAACCAAGTTACATCTTATTCCTTGCTTTCCCAGAACAGTAAGGACACGAGATAAAAAGAAGATACCTTCTAAAGTAAAATCCAGCAAGACGTATTCGTAGGCAGAATCCGTCTTTGTTTCAACTTGTGGTCTCTTCAATGTAGAGAAGATTTTTCCAGGGCTGCTATCATCAGGGTCTTCCAGCTTTCTGAGTCCGCACCCCATGGCAAGATCTGCAAATGATTAAATTGCAGGAAAAGGTGGTGGTGGGGGGGAGATCTGTTGCTCTCACTAGAGGGGGAAAAGAAGCAACCAAGTAATTCCCTTCAATTTGGTTTTCTATTAGCCATAAATCCAAATACAGAAAGAGCCCAGATCCCAACTCAGAAAGTGAGGGTCCTTTCCATTCATTTTGTTTGTTTGTTTGTTTAGATAGAAACAGTGAAGCTGGGGATGGTTTCAAGCTACAAACTTGCTAAGAGCAAGCTTGATTTCCCAGCGAAGCCTGAGCTGCAGCAAAGGAGCAGAGATTTTCCATGCCACGTCAATTTACAGCCAGCCCCCTATCAGTGCCCTCTTGCAGAGGACACCAATAGTGCTTTGTTTGTCCTTCCAGCCTGCCTGGGTGAGGGGGGGGGAATAGGGAGGGGGAAAAAGAACTGAAAAAGAAAGTTAGAAAAACTTCTCTGCAATTTACTTACCTCCAGAAGTTCCACTCGACCACAGTAGCGAGTCGGAGGGGAAAAAAGCAAGTTAAGTCAGAATGAAAGAATGAGAAAAGAGCCTCAACATGGTCGGAGACGAAAATCATTTCCAGAAAGGAAGTCAGCTTCAAGAGGAAATTGCTTCTGGCATCTCAAAGGGTAGAAAAGTAAATGAAAAGCAGTTTAGTCCTTATTTTAGATTGCAGCGTTGGGTTGCTATTTCCTTTCCGCAGGAACTCGCTTCCATAGGAAAAATAACCATGAGCATAATATAATAAAAAAACAACCATGGCATAATATATTGTAATAATGTAAAAAGGGGTAAAGACATTTGTCAAGAAAATATTACAATAAGAATTACATTGCCAAAATTAGCTCAGATAACTGGATTTAATAAACACCTAAAAAGAGACACCGAAATATTCTTCAGCTGAAATCAGAAAGACTTTTTTGTTTTATATATGAATAGAGTTACAAGACTGTTCCTCATTTTTCATGGGTGTTGAAGAACTGACATCCTTTTCTCTGGCGGGCTGACCTCAGGTAGAACAGCCACAAACTTTCAACACTTGCTGATCTTTTTAAGTCCTGAAAATGTAGTATAATTTCATTAACCACTGCAAGTCACTTGGAACTGCATGACACTTGATGCAGACCATGAGAATACATAGGGGGAAAAAGGAACAGTGACTTTACCTAAAGCCCTGCTGCTGCTGAGATGGGTGGTTAGAAACTTCACCTTTTATTTTTGAATTGCACCTAGAGAAATTCAGAGTCATCTAGAGAACAACAGAGACTGACAATACCAGCTTGGATGAAAGGAGTTGCAAATTTCAGTTATAAAAAAGCTTTTTACTGAAAAAATAATCATTGAAAATATGCCCATATTTCCTATCATCAACCACTGCAAGCTAGGCATTAAGCATTTGTGGTTTTTCTTCTTCCACTGCATGCAAAGTGATGTAAATTTTAAATAGGTGACCAGGAGCAGTAATTCTGAAGACTATACCTTCTTTGAAATCCACAGTATAGTTTCAAGTTGCTTAACTCTGGAAGAACTTCAAAACCACTGAGTGGTGAGCCTAGAAATGAAGTCATAGTTGTATCTTTAACACAAGCTCCCAGGTGCTGAAACCAAGAGGAAATCTTGTTGAATTCTTGATTAAAACCTGGGTAACATATCAAATAAACAGAATTCTTTTTCCCCACGTCTGCTTCCATAGAAATTGCTCCCAAACACTATTTTTTTTTAAAGGTCACCACTGACTTGTTGCTATACCAGACACACATGTAAACTGTCCACTCAGTTTTGAAAATCCTGATGCTTCATGCCCCACAGACCTTAAAATCCACTGCAACCTTTGGTATAAAGCCATGGCACATCCACGATAGCTACAAGTAAATCAACTTCTTGAAGTCCCAGTTGCCAACTAGCTGTGATGGTTTGGGATTTATTTTATTTAACTAAAGCTACCCAGATTTTTAATAAGGGCAGAAAATTATAGTTGGAACTTTCTGTGACAAGGCTGATTTTTAAGACTTATTTCAACCCTCTCACCAAGATGGGAATTTCCACAGTAGCAAAAAATTCTTATGACATAGAGACACTTTTGGATAAAAACAATGGTCCTTATTTTGGGCAGTCCTAGGTTATTTAGGTAGTTACAAGCTTCCAAGTTGGAAGTCAGTCAACAAAGTGCCATTGCAGGCTTGCCTCAAAAAGTCATGGGTTAAACCAATGAAAGCAGAGACCCCACAAATCAGAATAAACAAACAAACAAAAAACCCCAACCTTCAAACAAGAACTAAAGCAGCATCCTCACAGGGGTTCAAAACTGCACCAAAGCACCTGAATGACTCAGGAGAGGAACAGGGTTGCCAGACTCCTGGATGCAAACTGCCTGGATAGGTGTAGTGCCCTGTTGCAAAGGGGTATAAACAATAAACCAGTCCCTTTCCTATGACCCAAAATGCAAGAACACTGAGAACTGGTATCAGAGAAGAACAGATCCCTGAAACCACATGGTGATTCACTGAGGTGTGGCCAGTCACAGCAACCCTCGTTCAGTGAGCATGTGACTCATTCATGGAAGCTTAATATAATTTTAAGACTTCCAAAAAGGCAAACAAAGATAGCCAAACAATGGACCACTTCAGCCAAAGGAACTGTGCTTCTTTGGAAGGCTTCCAGCATCCCCTTATAGTTTTTCTTCTGATGAAATGGAAAAAATGATACAAAGACAGCAAAAGAGCAGCAAGAGCAGCATCTGTCCAGTGCAGGATGAGAGGCAGCAGCAGTTCTGCAGAGTAGTTTTCACCAGAAAAAGAAGTGCTGGCTACCAACACCTCGGGGTTGATCCTGTCCCATGCTTTGTTTCCTGTTCTCAGGGTCATGGGAGGTTTGGAAATATTTGTGTGGGAGGCATTTTTGTCTTGCTTGTGACATTACTAAACTCAACTGAATGTAAGGACATCATCTGATGCTTGAAACTGATGTTCTGAAACTTATCTCCTGTTCCTGAGTCCAGGCTGAGCTGCTCATTGGTGAAATTACTGACATCTACAGCAGGGTCTCTGCCTATGGAGTTGGTGCTAATTAAAAGTGGTGTTGGCACCCCTTTTTAATGAAATTTCTCCTGCTGGAATTAGACAACACTTTGGCTTTGGAACACCTGTGATAAAACCACTTGAAAACCAAGCCTATATACAAGAATGCCTTCTCCAAGTATGACCTGCACAAACAATTAAATAAAATAATTATTTAAACTTTGCCTACCCCATGATCTTGAAAGATCAAGAAAGGGAGACTACATTCACAGTAGTGTATGTTATTTTTTCAAGCCATTTCAACTTCCTGTTGATAAAAATCATAAAGCAAAGAAATTGATGACAACGGTGCAGGTCTACACATTCTCCTTGGCTTTGTATATACAATGCCCCCAAAAAAGCTAAAAATAATAAATCAAAACTCAGGGAAATTGACTGAAGCATTTAATTCTTAATGGCTACCAAAACTCAAGAAGGATCATAAGCCCCTGAAGCTGTAATTCAGAGTCAGCTAAAGCAGTATCATTAGCAAATGTTTCTGTAGACATCTCTCTTTCTGATAAGGATACTTGCTAGTATGTTAAAACTAAGAATCCTCCTGCTTTAATGCTATGCAAACTTCAGAAAGCTTCAAAAGCAGTGTTTTATTTTAAATTTTAAAATATACAGCAAGGATGTCATAAAGAGAACTATAAAACTTTTAAGCAACATCACAATCAGGACAAAGGACTCCTGCTCAGCCATCATTTGGACCTGGCTGAAGCTCTGAGAGGACATCATCTCATACTTTCCAGGCTGTTGGACAGAAAACAATGGTGGCACATCTGTGAAAAGGTTATTTATTCAAAACATATTAAATGATGAGCTTACCTGGAATAAATTCACTATTACAAGCTGCACAGACTTTAAAGAGCCATTCCTACTTTCAAAGTTAAAAGAAAAAATAGAAAAGTGAGCATAAAAATACAGATCACTTAAAAAACTGTACCAATTACCTAAAGAATTACTGCTGTTTAGAAATATTTCAACAGAACCAAAACTGACTCAAACAACAACAACAAACAGAAAGGATAATTATCAGTTTTTCTGAGAAAGTCAAAATACAAAATAATATTTGGGCCAAACGTTTTCCACTGGAAGTAATAACTCCCGTGTGCAGCTTTTAGTACATAAAAACATTGAGGTTAAAAAAAAAATAAGCATGATTATCTGCTACAGATCAGTCATCACTGACACAGAACATTTTTAACAGGACAAGTGCATTAGGAAGACATATGGGGCAAGTTACAAACACAAGCTAAGTCAGCCTCAGGTTCTGGAGAAATCTGACTTACCTGAACAGCTACAGGACTCCAAATCCACGTGTTAATAACTAACTAAATAATAATCTCAAACTGCATGAATTGTCATGGTTGCTCTCTAGGTTTCTTTTTAGGGTTTCTTACTTTGTTTTACAACTCAAGGCAAATGGAAAGGATTTGCTTGGGACAGGATAATGACACAAAGAGGAAAAAAAAATTATAGCAGAAAAACTGTGAAATTCAATTGTCCAGTATTTCTCACATCCCTGTCCCAAGGAAGTATTACTTTAACTAAAACAAAACAATATATTTTTTTTGTTTTTCTGTAAACTGACTTGATTAAAACTGTTTTGTCTTTATCTAAAGATGTTAAAGGAGCAGTGTTCCATTCTGAGGGCTCCTTGCTTTGACAACTCAATTTCTTTCTTCAACCCACTCTTTGTTTCCTTTTTCTTCACAGGGACAATTTTGTGATTTTAACAGGAACACAGCCTTGTTGCACATGTTAGCTTGAGCAAAAAAAGACAGATTTTCTGCAATAATATGAAACCTAATGTTCTAAAAATAAAGATGACAACATAGTTTAATGACTGCAAACACACAGTTTAATGACAAAAGTTAATCAACTCAATTTTTCATATTTTTCTGAAGGCATATTTAAACTACTCACTGATGCTACAATGAAACAAACAAAAGTTACAATGCAAACAGTAAATAAGGACAAATTCAACTTCTAGTCACCAACCCAGAACTTTCTGGAAGTTACAAACTATATCAGCTTGTTTATTATTGCTGTACTACAAGTAGTTTCAACAGGAAGAGCTTTTAATATTAAAAATTTTTACCCATTCTCTAAAATAAGACCAACACATTTGCTAAGCTTTTGTCTGAGCATGTCCACAGTACCTCACTTACCAGGGGCTGCTGTAACTGGCTCATCTCTATCTGCAATACAGGATCAATAAACACAGCCATGAGAGCAGCTAAAATGACACATTCTAGAATCAAACTGGGTGTTCTCAGTTCATCTGATCCAAACCAGCTGGAAATATTATGAATAGAATTCTGGTTACATTTAATGTACTCACACAGGCTGCAGCTCTACTGACAGAGGTGACAAACAGGCACACGAGGCCCTCAAAAATCACATTTTCAATACTACTTTATATTATTTGTGACTCAAGAAGTGTGCAGGGGCCTTCCAAGACCTGCATTTTCTATTACATCCTTGTTACATTATTAAAGTGTTAAAATGAGAGCTATATATCACTGCTCTGCTTTCTGTGTTTCTATTTGGTTTTCTGAATAACAGCTCTAAGGATTTGCACATGTGTATCAAGACACTGATTTTGGATCCTTAAAATACTGATTTAAATAATGTATTTTTTTTTTTTACTTAAATAAGGAATGTAAGACAATTTTATACCAGGTGAATTGAAACTACTGTAGTACTTCAACAATACAAAGCCACAAACCTATTTTATTGCCATTTTTACTGTAAAAAACTTTTTACACCCATACAACTTGTCACATTTTAGAACTATTTTACAGAAAAGCACTTCAAGAGAGTCATGTGTTCTTCTGGTTTTTGCTCCCCTACTACTGGAATAAGTTCACTCATAGCCTTTAATCTTAACTATTATTTTGATAAATGAATTTCAGTATAAGAAGAATTACCATTAATATGAAAAATTACCATTAATATGAAGGCTGAAAAGAGTTTTTCTGGGATGATGAAGTAGTAAGAACTAAAAGTATTTTGTGAACTAGAGAATTGTACTTAATGTAAGAAAATGGTCTTTGATCAGACACAGAGGAATACAGAAGAGAGAGAACTTTGGTAACTTTTCTGCCTGTCTACAGGTTTTTATCCAGTTATCTATTAGAGCTTATTAAATTATTATTTTGCCATATAAATATAAAATTTAGTATACAATGGTTGCTAGAAACACCCTGAATTTTAACCTTTGAGGACTTACACAAAACACAGAAGGAATCCTAAGGGGTAAGAGGAGAAGCAAGAGGGGAAAAAAAAAAAAAAAAAGAAAAAGAAAACTTTCTGCAGTTCAGTAGGAGCCTGTGATACTGCCAAGGAGTTTTGCACAGACAACAGAAAATCAAAGCTGCAAGTAGAAGTTGTCAGTGGTCTTGTAACAGTAAAAAGTCAATTCTTGCCTTTTTCTATAGATAAAAACATACCATAAACTCAAATTTATTGCTTACCATTTGCAAGAAAAACACCAGCCTAATACGAGGATAAATAATTATTAAACTAGTGGTGCAAGTATTATTTTTAAAAGTTATTATTCCCAAGGACTAACACAACATGTAAGTAAAACACTTCATAAAAAGTAGAGACTACCAATTGGAAAAAAAAAAAAAAAAAAGTTGACAAACTACTAGAAGCAAAATGCACATAGATTTAAATAACCAGGTTTTAACTGAGAGAGCATAAAAATTCTCCCAGTATGTGGGAAAATGGCTTTTACTTTGTAACTAATGGATCCTTTGGGTTGATGTAATCTAAAAAATAAAGATTAAATTTTCCCTTTAGTGAAAAATATCCTGGCTTTCAATCTATGCTAGTAACCAAAGCATACACAGTAGGATGTGTATGAGAAATCACCATTTTGTCCTGTCACAGTATTTTTATTAAGAAAGGAAACTCAGGATAAAATCATGGTTTCATGTGGTTTTGTTACCTGTCCAAACTACAGAATCTCATTTCATTTCTTTACAAGCAAAAGCTGGAAGTCAGGAAGAATGTATCCCCCATGTGACAGGTATTTGCTAACAAAGCAGATGGCTAAAAATCTGTTTGAGAGAACCAGCAGAAGAAGGTGGTTTAACAATTTTATCTTCCATTCTGTAATCTTTTCCAGGATGAAAATGGTGACTTCAAACTGGTGGTTTCAGACAGAATGCAACCTTGATACCTGAAGAGAAGGAAAAATCCTCTGTTGTTTCAGAGTGCATCCCATTTACTCCATTAGCTCACAGCCTCCACTGGTACCCAAGATGCTCTGTATCCCAGATTCTGTGGGATTCCCATCTCTTTCCTTAACTAACCCCAGTCCTTTCTTCCCATTCCTCCCTCTGCCTTTTTTCTTCTAACCTTTCCAGCACCCCAGTTTTTCTTATTTTGTTATACTGCTGCATTTTTTACCCTCCCTTCTGGCTCTTTAATCTCAAAATTTCATTTTCTTTCTATCATTTACTTGCTCCACATCATGTTGTGCACTGCTTGCCTGAATCTCTAGGTTCCATAACCATCTAAGTGCCAATCTCTCCTCCCACTTCAGCTTTCATTACACCAGGACTCCAGTCCCAATCTATTTCTCTTGCTCTTTCTTTAGATTTGACTCCTGAGAACACAAACATATTTCCTCCTCTCTGCTGCCTTAAAATTGCTATGCTCAGTTTCACCCTGGCAAACTTCCAGTATTTTTTTTAAAAGCCACATCTGGGGATCAAGCACACCTTAGCAAACAGCAAGAGCCAGCTAAGAATGTCTCTGTTGTTTAGAGGGTATCAAATAAAGAAACAGACACAGATTTTAACATGTGCAAAACATGTCTTGTTCCCCAGCTTCTTTTTGTTAAAATACTAGGTGTCTTTTTTTTTTTTAAAAAAAATAAGTATAAGCAACTAAAAGCAGCACATTTTCCACAATAAAAACCATGGTTAAGCACCTGCTAGAGTGTAACTCCATGAATAAAAACCCCTGTAGATCACACAGGGAGAAAAGGGGAGAAATTTGACTTGCCAAGAAAGAAATTCAAATGATTTCTGAAACAAATTATATACATTAAAGTGCTGGAAATTTCCCTCCCAGAAGAGAAATTATCCAAACACACACAGAACTTGGGAAGCTGAATGATAAAGAAAATCAGGATGGGATCACTATATGTGTGACTACTCCATGACTGAATCACATTAATTATATCAAATTTGTTTTACCTAAAAGGATGACTAGGAAATCTTAAAAGCAGGCAGGAAACAGGGAAGAAATATTGCAGACTGTGCTAAATTCCATCTGCTTATTTACCATGAGAATGAGAGTACTAGAATGGAAAAATAGAAGGTTGTAAAGAGAACAGAACACTATGTGGAAAAAAAGCATTCCACCTGCACATTTCTGTGTTAATATAAAATTAACAAATATGGTTTTGGTGGAGTTTAAAAAACCCTTTTTACAGGCAATGGTCCTTGCTACAGCAGGTGACAAGGCTCTTGGTAATCATGTATGATGACAACTAGGAGTTTAGATTCACATTTCTAAGGTAACCTTAAATAAAAGGGTTATTCTCTTCCTTCAACTTCCCTGCATATACAAATTAAAAATATTTACCTGTACAGAAAACATGATGTAATACTTGGGGTTTCTTCTTTCAGATCATACAATAGCACATTGCACTAGCATAAAATTACTACATTTTTCCCCAAAATGAATACACCAAAACCTCCCCTTATAAAAACCACAATTTATCTGTAACATAAGCATGTGTGTATATACAAGGATATATAGGCACATCTGTGCATAACACATGTAAATATAGAACACGTTCTAAATATTTTCTTCTAGTACATGGAAAATTCAGTTTTAAAGCTACCAAAAAAGAATGTGAGGAACAGAGAACAAGGTAGTGGAAAGCCTAGCATGCAAACATATCTGAAAACCAGAATACATTTCTATTACTCTCTTCTTGTTAGAGAACTCAGTTAACCCTGACAAAATCCTTCCTATTTTTAGACTCTTCTGTGCCTTCTTCAGAAAGGTTCTGGAGAAAGTACTGTGGCTCTGCACTTCTGTACAGCATATGGAACTTTTAGGTTCCAAGAACTAGACTAAGGAAGACTGTCAGACCTCCTCAGCTAAAACTTGCCTGTTCAGGGGAGAGGAGTGAAGAGTTTAGGTAACTTAGGACTGATTCACCCTTTGTCCCTATAGCCAAATATCCAAATAAAGAGACCACCAACCCCCAAGGATCTAAAGTCTTCTATATTGACACTGAGCAATCCTATCCTGTCAGCAAAACCATCCTGTTGGATGCAGACCATGGGAACAGCAAGAACCATGATATCAGAACCATGCCTACCCCTGACAGGTACACTGCAGCTGGGGAAGATAACTAAAAAAAACCCCACAAAAACCCAAAACCATGACAAAACTAGCTACCCACCTCCTCGTGCCAGAACTTTCTACACCTTTGCTCAGTTTATGCAGAGAGCACCTGTGCTGCTCAGCTCCCCAGGCCTCACAGATCTCTCTCACACACATGAGATCCAACAAACATTTACCAGGCCAGTGCCTTAGAACTCAAGATATCATCCAGCAAGACCAAAGTTTTAACTCACAGGTTTTTCTCCTAGGTCTGAAACCAGAAAACATGGATTTCACCTTAGAGTTGCTGCTATTATTGTATACAAATACTACCAAACACTTGTACCTGTCCTGTAGCAGCAAACATGAATCTCTGTAGCAGAGGACACCTTAATATCCGGAACACTGTGTAAGAGACAGCAGAAATAGAAAAAAAAAATCATGTTTCCTAAACAAGTGTCATCTAGCAGCCTCTGAGAGTCAATGTCAACCTTAACCATTTGTATAGAGGTAAAAATTAAACCACACCCACATACTCATGAACAAAAGATGCTAGGAGCCCAAAAGAAAAGACTTTCAAATAAACATAAAGGATTATTAGCAAACACACAATCAAGAGGAGTGGATGAGTGGTTTTTGATTAACCTTAAATCAAAACCCAATTAAATTAAAAATAAATTTAATTTAAGTTAAAAATCAAACCTTAAATTAAAGCAAGTCCGAGGGTTGGACTTGATCTCAGAGGTCCCTTCCAACCTATCTGATTCTATGATTATATGATTCTATGAAATACCAAATATAGATCTTAAAAATAAATTCAGATTTGGAAATGGGGCATGTAGTCTTCTCATTTCCATTTTAAGAATACCACAAATTTTGTACTAAGAGTTAAATCAAAAAACCTCTTATTTTAGTGGTGGATTGAAGACAATGAAAAATAAATTAGAGAATTGCCAGAACTGAAGCTCCTTTGCTAAATGGCTCACATGATTAATGAGCTGAGTTCTCTTTTCATACATCCACACCAGCAATAGAAACACTGGCTTAGAAATCTGTGATTTGCCTCTCAATAAAGATTTCAGCCACTCTGTTTGGTAACCATTGTGACTTCATTAGGATACGACCTGCAGTGCATGCTCTGTTTTGAGCTCCACTTTGGTGGTAGCCTTCAGCTGCCAAAAATATATGGATATTGACTGGATACACCCTGCTCTCACTGTATGACCTGCAGCTCCCAGGATAAAGCATATGTTTATTCTGAATGCAACTCCTAATGCAGTGGATGCAATCAGCAAGTTACCTTCAAGGCAAAATCCTCATTTGAAGCAACTGCTCTCTCTGACACACCCAGGACTTGGCAAGTTTTGAGCAGCAGAGATGTATTTGCTGGGATATTTTAACAAGCCTACAGCCAGCAGGAAGTATTTCTCTGCAGCTGTGGAGCAGGTGGTAATGACACAACCACTTGCTTAATACATAGCAGGCTGCTGTCAACATTCTCTCCATTTTGGGGTTTTTCCAACCATTGTTGAGTGCTCAGCCCCAGCAACAGACACAAGATGAGCATGTTCATGACACAAGGAATATATTCAGAATTTTTAAATGGGCATGTGAAAAGGTAAGGTGAAGTGTGGCAAGAATTATAATCCAGAAATACTAATTACTAATAGATGAAGCCAACTAAATGAAAATTAAACCATGCCAGAAACTATCTTGCTATGAATAAAGTTACCAGAATCCATCAAGTTTTTGCAAGGGTTCAACTGTATCTGTGAATCTAATTGAGACCTGAATGGATTAGAATTTCAGTTCTGGATAATAAAAACTGGGGAGAAAATGAGTAGGAATGAGTAAGAAACACAGTGAAGGAATGGAAAGGATTAGCAATTTCATGGTCAGTTTCATCAAATTTAAACCTGAACTGCTAACACAAGTCTTACTTCCTCTGGCCTATCCCCAAAGCCATGTATAGGTACAAGACTTTGAACACTTGCTTCACAAGGGGTCTGAGGAACTGATCCAGGTTTAAATTAGCAGTTTTTGGGTGGTGGGAATCAGGATTCACCCTTAGCTACACCATTTCCCTGATGTGGTTTAGCATATTGCCTCATAAAAACCTCTACCAGCACAGGAAATGGGTGGTGTGGGAAATGGAATGAACTGTTGGGTTATGCCAGCTTTGGCTGGGTGTGAAATCACTCCTAAAACTATGAATAAATATAGAAAATATTCCATCAGGAGATAATAGAGTCTGAAGTTGTAGCTCCATTTTATATGCCACAGTAACCAAAGATGGTTCTACCATGTATTCTATTATAAATTCATGTGTTATTACTTAAGTAAGTAAGTAAACTACTTTTTTTACAAAGTAAACTACTTTGCCTTTGCTATAAGGTGAAGCATGGTACTGTGGTAACTCATGTAAAAGAAGAGATGAGCCACCAAGGCTCTAAACTCACTTTTTAACTACTTACTATTTTTTTCATATAACTTTGGTTGTAGGAAAAATAATAAAATTCAAGCTTCAAGGTGAAAAAGCTTGTTTCTCTGCTTGACACTTTGATTCTCAGACTACTATTGGCATTTTTGAAGTGTTTTCATATATTGTTACAAAATGGAACATAAAGGTGGATATTATGATCGTGGTGTTTGTATCAACTCCCTTCTAAGTATCTCTTAAAACTAAGAATCACTCGGGATTAGTAGATTCTCAAATTCATATTCAGCTTCTATTTTTTTTAATGGTGTGCTTGCATTTTATTTGAAGGCAACACTTAATGTTAGATCCCCCTCTACTGGAAATACTTAGCAGACATTGTTACACAGTAGTCTGG
Source organism: Calypte anna (assembly GCF_003957555.1). Lineage (NCBI taxonomy): Eukaryota > Metazoa > Chordata > Aves > Apodiformes > Trochilidae > Calypte > Calypte anna. Next base: position 34,884,792 of record NC_044253.1, read on the forward strand.
AAAAAGGATTCTTCTCTTAAAAGAAATGTAAACTAAATGAATAAAATAGCTATAAAAGCCTATTAATATTCTCTCATATATAGTCTGTCTTTTGTAGCTGAGTAAGCATTTTTCACAGAAGAGTAAGTGGGGCAATATCAGCTAAAATGACTGAAGCCTTAAGTTTTTTGCTCTCAGGCAAATCTAGGCTAAATCTAGTTTAGAAATTATTTCATATCTTAGCAATCTTACTAATTGGGGCAACATCCCTGCCCCTTTTCTCCTCCTGTCCCTCTTCAAGGATGAGGACAGTCAGACCATGGTGCTTACTTGAAGTGTCTTTGATACTTACAGGTGCAGGCATGACTATGGCACTCTGGGCAAAAGGCTGGTGATGTGGTGCTTGGACTCCAGGATCAGAATACAACTGGTATTAAAAAAAAAAAAAGATATAAAAAATAAGCAGAAAAGCTTGTTTCACAATTTCATGGTTTTGCAAACCCTTCACATGAACTTACATTCATTAGAACTTAAAATTATTTATCTAAAGTGCTGAATTTGAAAAAAATATCAGTATTTAAAATCAATGTTTTCCCCACTGTACCAAAGTTTGGTAAATTTCCTTTATCTAGATCAAGTGCTCCAAAGTGCCTGTGCTTAAATTAAAAAAAAAAATAAAATATGCTTTTCATTTGGAGATAAACACTTTGATTGTAAGCAAAATGCTTTATAAAATACCTCAGGAACTGCAGCTTCCACTAGCAGGGGGGAAGGTGATACACATCCACTTTCCTGGGTAATCCCTACTGGCTGATAAATGACTTCAGATGGTTGCACATATAAAAATGCAGGTGAGGAGGCAGGGGACTGAAAGGAAACATTATGTTCCTAAATTACATGACTTATGCACTATAAATACCAGAGGTTATTTTACAATGTTCTTTGCTACAAAGATAAAGCTTTAAAAGCAAGTATCAAATTCACCTTTGATGACCTAAAGAAACTGAAGGGGGAGTGGGTAGAAAGGTCAGGTAGTAGGATAAAACAAGTATGTCCTTTAATCACTTTTTATAGACTTTTCAGATTTATTTATACTTAAATTGAGAGAATTGTTAGAGAAATCCTAAACCTATAAAACTGACACTTGCTGAAAAGTGTCACAGAAAAATTATAGAGTTTAATGTTACATTTTTACAAGAGAAACTTTTAAAAAAAAGGAACTTTTGTTTCACAGCATTTCAGCACCCAGATTACAAAGACATCACTAACAGAATGAAAGAAGCCATATCTGGACAGGGCTGTGCAATGAGCTAATTAATACTGATTCCTCCTATCTGGCAAAATATGGCAGCTTTTACCATCTTCTCTTAGAAAATTTAAGACAAACTTTTTGCCAGAGGGAAAGAGAAGATGCTTTCTCTACATCAGATTCCTATTTGATGTTTCCATAAATGCTATTTTATGCCTTCTGATGTAACAGCAAGTGGGGCAAATGTATTGCTAAAATAACAGCACTTAACACTTATTTCAGCAGTGCAGCAAATGAGTGGGAAAATTCACTGCTGGGTAAGTGCATCATATCTTTAAAACCAGAAGTAAACTGATGGTAAAATGCTTCAACTATCAACTGTATTTACCTGTGGAACAGACCACTGCCACTGACTTGGAAGACACTGTGTCTGTGCCTAAGTTCAAACAAAAAGACACTACTGATGTCATTAGGAACATATGCATACATGTGCTAGAATTCCCCACAAACTACAAGCAAAACCATTTGAAATCTCTAATAATTAAGTTATTAATTTAACAGGAAAAAATATGATTTTCCTACGCCCTCAAATAATTCAGGGATGTAGTTTTGTCTGCACTCAACCTCTGACTTGGGCACCTCATAAAATACTGAAGCATCTAAGAAGTGTGTCAAACCAGGAAAAGAGCTGTAAAATGCAGTTAACTTTCCAATACATATTAAAAATATGAACATCCTGTGTAAACCCAGTAGTGGGTCACCAAGAGGTTAAAGGAGTAGAGAACAGACATAACAGGATGGTGAGGGAATTGTGTTTGTTAAAAGCCTTGAGAAGGATAAAGGTGGGAGGGGATAATTATTGATGGCTACAACTACCTCATGGAGAGGTAGGAGCATAAATATGGTTGAGCCAGAGTCTCATCAGAGGTGTTTGGAGTGCAGGAGTCAAAGGAAACAGGTTGGAACACTGAAAATTCTAATTTGTAATAAGGAAAAAATTTTTACTGTAAGAATGGTAAAAAAATTGGAAGAGGCTGTCCAGAAATATTGTGGGATCTCCATCAGTGGAGATATTTAAAACACAAGTGGATAGGTTTCTAGCCTGATCTAACCAGCCCTGCTTTGAGCAGCAACTTGGCATAGATGCTAAAAGTTAAGGATGGTACTAAGCCAATTCTATGGCAACAAAGAAAATTTGGATTTATTATGTTTCCATGTAGTTAGAAAGGCAGATTAAATTGTATTCTAATGAAAAGAAAGCCTTCAATTAAATTAAGAATTGTTTTATATGACTACTTTGAACAGTCTTTTAATTTCTTTAGAATAACCAGACCTGAGACAGTGCTGCAAATACAACTACATGGCTGGAAGGAATGCTGATTTTCAGTAGATTAACTGTTTTCAAACACATACCTGGTAATGGTAGGTAGGAGACTGATAAACAGGTTGAGCTACCATCACAGGTGAACTGGAAACAGAGCACAACTTAAAAAGAAAAAAGTTCTGAGTCTTAATGCAGCAATTTCATAAAGTGTCATTTGTATTAAGAAGAGCTTTGAAGTGCTACAATGCTGAACAGTCTGCCCTCCCTTTTGAAAATGAAATCACCAAGTTTTAACTTACACTCAGAATCTTCAAAACCTTTTCTATTCCTTTCCTCACACCAGCCCAGCATTCACCTCATTTGGTAGTGAGCCACTTTAGAGAGCTAAACCAGCCAGAGTCCTGCCTGGCTTTTTGGGGGGCCCAGTTCAGGGTCAGAGAAACATCAGTGGAAGAAAAGTGGGACAGAAATAAACAGCCATAGCAGAGGGCAGTGCAGCACTGTGAACCACTAGTTCCAGTTTGTGTGCAACTCCCCTGCCACTAAATCCACTCATTCCTGCAAACATTTAGGAAGGAACAGCTCCAAAACTAATTCTTCCCACACTAAAATGAAAATGCAGAATGCAAAACAGAAAAAAAAACCAACAAACAACCAAAGAACCCCCCCCCCAAAATACCCAATCTGCACTGGTATACATACACAGGACACATCAAAAAATATTAATATCTTAAAATTGATTTTCTGCATCATCAAGTCTTCAGGTTTATTTCTTTATAGGTACTTTCCTAACAATCAAAATTAAGACTGTGTAAACAACTGAAACCAAAAGAGGCAGCACTATTTATAACTGGAAAGGTGGAGTGCTGTTTGTTCAAATCACAGTGCATCTGAGCCAGGGCACCAGAACCAAAGTTCAGAACTAGAACATTAAAAGTATTGTTTGCTTTGGTGGTTTTTTTTTCCAAGAGGCAGAACTTGAGCAAGTTCTCTAGAAATGGAGAGCAATAATGGCAAAAAAGCTTCCTAAAATATGTGATCTGGTCATTATGCTTCTCCTTTAAAGTTGAGAGGGCACTATCAGACACTGTATCGTGCCTCTGTTAGAAGAGCAAACATCTTGGAAGTTATGAGAATTGATTAAAACAGAGATTAAATACCAAGAAAAAGATTCCATGGTGCCAAAATAAACAACACGAAAGAATCTATTGCTGCTCATCTTTGTTTTGGGAAAGTTTGTTTTATTTATTAGCAATTCTTCTACTGAGTTTTTCCCCCAGTATGTGAAGGAATTTTCCACTCATTGATAGGCATGGTATGTACTGCCACTCTGAATGCTGCTTTTACAGAAATCCTTAAGGATGCAGCCTCTAGGTGGGTCCCAACATCCCACCAGCCTTGCAATCCTTCCTTCTTGTAAAGAAACTGAAGCAACTGATAAACTCCTTTGTGTACTTCCCAAGAAATTCTGTCCAACTTCCCCAGGCCTACTAAAGCCAAACAATTACTCTATTAGCTTCCTCCTAAAACAAGAAGTACTCATGAATAAGAGTATGTGAATGATTAGAGTAGTACCCAGTCTCACTTTTGATTTGTTTATCTGTTACTACTTTGCCTTTTCAGGCTCAGCATTGTAATTCACAACAAGGAACACATCACTCATGAAGGAATAATGGAGCCAAATTTCTCCTGGGGTAAGGTTCCCTCTGGTTCTGTACTGCTCTGGTCCAATTGCTCACATCAAAGCAAAAGTCCCCAGCAGAAGAACAATAAACTTAAGTAATATCTAAAAAACCCACAAGATAAACAGGCTAATCTAAGGAAGCCACTCCAACATCAAACACAAGGCACAGCCAAAGCAGGAGGAATTTAAAAAACATTGCACTCATCCTGGCCCATGAGAAGCATAGATGCAAAAATAAATTACTTACTGGCCATGGCTGGGGAACAGAAGCAACTTCAGGCATATGAAAATAAGCTACTCCATTATGATAAATATAAGGACATCCACTCGAGGTAGTTAAGTACATTGTACCAGCTTCTGATATCACAGTAGAACCTGGAATTAGTATTTTTAGATGTTTAAGTCATAGAAAATAAATTATTGCTTCTGATCTTCAGAGAGGGAAAGCACTCAAAGGAAAGAGCAGAGGGCAGGGTGCATATTCTATCTGTGCACAGCATTAATGCTTAGCACAACCAAGCACATCTGGGTTAATACATACGAGGACTCCGTATTTGTTGTTTTCTTATTGCTGGACCAATATTCAATTTCTTATCCTTATAATCAAGTTTTCCAGTCTAGAATTAAAGAAGGGGAAAAAAAAACATTCAGCATATGTGTTTTCTACACCTATCTAGGGACCTGAGAAACAAAAATCAGAAGTACAAGGCACTTTATAGGTTTCACCTTCCCCTGCTTTTCATTTACTGTGTATTTCAAAAAATCCCAGAAGTTACACTGAGTTACTTTTCTATCCCTTAACCTTAAACTTCACATACAAACTGAATAATTTTTATTTTCAAATATTACTCCTCATAGAGCCTCTTGACTAACAACTGGTATCTGTAATTTTCAGCTGATTTTGGTTTCCTTTCTAATAAATATTTCCCTTCTATTGCCTTTCTAGTAAATACCTTTCCATATTGTATTTACTGCTTTTAAAAAGCACATTTGTACACCAACTGACAATTTCCAAGATTAAATTTCCTTACAAAATTCTTTACAAAAGATGAAAGGAAAAGCATGTGTATGAAAAAAGCCAAATTGTAAGTGAAAAGTGGAAGTGAAACATTCCCATATTCATTCAAATGTGCCTTAAAACATCCTTATATCCAGGCTCATAAAAGATAAAAGCACACTAAACCAGGTATCTTAGTAAGGCTAAATTTTTTGCAGGAAATTTTTTTCAATTAAAAAGTGCTAAGTACAGAAAAGTAAAGCTACATTTTTCCAATTGTACTGCTTACAGTATTCTTCCAGTTCACAGAAACAAGTAAAAAACAGAGAAAGAAAAGTAGCTGGCTCAAGAAGTTCCTGTCTGTGTACTCTTTTGGCTCCACACAGCCATATGAAAACATGCTGAAGATTCATTTGAAAATGTCTCATCTCTTGTTTTCAATTTTGATACAGGACTTTCCAAGAAACATTCAGTATTTCAGTCTTTTAGCCAGCTTTGTATTTGGGAGAAGGCAATTTGCAAGCCTTGGATATTATTTTTTGGGTCTGATTTTTTTTTTTTCCTTGAACTCAAAAAACTTCACACATATGAACAGATCCTGACTGATGTGTCTAACACATCCAACCAGAATTTGGAGCACACATTTATTAAAAATACCCAAAACCAAAAGCCAACATACTAAAACCAGCTGAAGAGCTAATATACAGCTGAAAAGCTAACTGTGTCTCAAGGGAGCTCTACAAGAACATCAAGACAGCAATGCAGGTAAGAGAAGCCACTATTACATGACATAAAACAAGCTTCACTGTTAAAGACTTCAAGTAAATCAAATTACTCCTGAAAAGGATTATGCCAGCTTTGACAATCAAACATATCAGAATAAAAGACAGCAGTTCTCTCTCCCAACTCCTGACTGAGAAGATCTCAATATAAACCTTGTCTTAGATCTCACAAAGCCATCTTCTTAACCATGCAGCCCAAACTTCACAAATGCAAGCTGGCAAACAGAAGAGGACCAGACAACCATTGCTACTGAGTCCTTATGTGCCTAATATAAGATTAAGTATTTGATTTCATCCTAATGGGGACTATCACTCACCTCTCGTAAAATCTTCTGTGCATCTTCTACTGTTTCAAAGGTAATGAAGCCATACCTAAATAAACATTACAGTAGGTAAGCTGAAGTCTGTATTTACACACTGCACATTACTGCTGACATTAAAAGCTAAACTAATGGGGGAAAAAAATAACCAATCTCAGTTACAAAGACTGCAGTAACAACTGTAATCTTAATTCAACATTCTTTTTATACTCTGCTTGCCAATTAATTTCTGTATATGGTCACACCTAACTGTTTCTATGCAGTGACTGAGCAGCCCATGTAAAAAGCTACAGAGCAGTCTCTGTATTGTCTTTGCTCCTCAGAATACATCTTGAGTTCCTTCCATTCTATTGAACAAAGAGATTTTGATCTGAAGCTCTCCCTCATTACAGGTACTCAAGATGAGACAGTTGGGATGGCTTTATTCTGGTTGGGGGTTTATGTTTGGTTTTGTCTGGGGTTGGGTTGGTTTTTTTTTGTTTTTTTTCCCCAGTACTGTACTTCACAGCACTGCTCCCACTACTTCAGTAATAGCTGTGAATGCCCCACACTTGTATGCAGAGCTGAAAGCATTAAGAGCAGATTTCTGCTTACCTGGACTACCTTGCAACTTCAATGACAAAATTAATATTATTTCAAGCTGTAAAAGCCATAATCAACTTTACTATAGCCAGACAACTAGGTGCTATATTCTCAATTCCCACATCATGCTTGTTCCTCTATACAAACCTCTTTGATACTCCAGCTCTGTCACTTACTATCTTCGCTTCTTTCACTCTGCCAAACCGAGCAAAAAACTTCCTCAGTTCATTTTCATTTGTCTGGTACAGGAAAATCAAGAAGGAAGAAAAAAACCAACTTGGTTTGCATAGTTATTCAATGAATATTCACCATAAGAATTCTAATAGATATATTTTGGATAAAGTTTGCTACAAACTAATTATAACTCTGGAGAGGAAGAGAGAAGAATGAACATGTAGAAGCCATGTAGAGCAAGAGAGCAGCATTGCTTTTTCACAGCTACATTTTCACATTCAGCAATAATGCCAGAAAGCCACTAAAACATTAGAATTCCTCTTTGGGTGGATTTACAAAACAACTGCCCCTTTCCAGGTAAGGCCACTGAGGGAGATTTAAGAGGTCAGAATTTTAGTTTCTGTAAGCTAAGACATTGTTCACAACACAAAACATCAGTGCAACATTTTCAGGCTTCAGAACAGCAGAGCTTGTCAGCTTCCATAAAGGATCTGCAAAGGTCAAATATGAAAAAAAAAAACAACAACCCACCAAACCACAGAGGATTAGTGGCAAAATCCACCTAATACACCACAATTCCTGTTTGTAAAGCATATTTAATACAAGACTCTGCAGATATGCATAAGCTTACCCCAGGAACTCCCCTTTATAAATTAAGAAAACATTTTCTAATGGAGGATGGTCTAAATCCATTAGGAAGAAACTGTTCCCTACTGAGTAAGCATGGAGGAAGACAAGTTTCTAATGTAAAGACACACCTAAGCTATGTGAACTTGTCTATGAAACAGTTTTCTGCTACAATGCAAGTGTGTACACATCTCAAATATGTGCACCAACCACCACATTTCTACATGGTCCTTAGTTACTAGCACTATACACAGTGCTGGAGGAAATGTGCTTATATGCATGGATCCCTACATGCTCCAAGAAATTTCTATATCCATCTATACTTCCCATTAATTTAGGGAAGTACATCAGAACTACTATTCTACCTCTAAGTGATGAGTTTTGGTTTTAACTTCATACAATTTAGCAAATCCTTTCCTGCACATCAAAACCTGATCTGGCTCATCTAATTGTGAAAAGCAAAGAGAACCTAAGAAACAAAAAGTAATCAACCTTCATTACTAGAAAGAGTATGAAGTTAAACCCTTTTTAAGTAATTCTACTCTCAAGACACATTACAAGCAGGAATAATGCAGCTTGCTTCCTACAACCTCCCTCTTCAGCAGGGAGCAAAACAGATGACTGCTTCATCTCCATCACTAATCCAAGCATTAAAACATCAGAAAATACTCAGTTGCTTTGAAAGTGTGAGGATTAACAACAGATACAAGTACACTGAACAGGCATTAAACACATCAGTGTCTTATTAAAGCTCAGTAACTGTGTCCCCTCCTTGGAAACTGCTTGCACCAGTTCTTGAGAAACTACCCACCATGAAGAGGTTAAAAAAAATAAATCTGACTGGAATCCAGAACCACTTTCTTCATGATCATGCTTTGCACCTAACTAGAAGTGTGAAAGCCTGTGTACATACCCAGACTCAGCCAGGCAACTGATAGCTTATATAAAACAATTCCACAGCTAAAGTGTTCTCACATACACAAGTTAAAAAAAAAACAAAAAACAAAAAAACAAAAAAAAAAAAAAAAAATATAAAAAGAAAAAAAAACTCTTATTGTAAATGTTCCTTTCTCCAAAATGTTCTCCAACAAACACCAACATGTCTCTGCTTAGAGATGAAAGACTCATAGACAAAATTTCCCACTTCTGGAAGATTTGTTTCCTTTAAGCTCCATATCTTACATGTAGCTCAGCTGCTTCAAAAACCTGAAGGTTAAAAGACACCAGGAACCAACCAAAGAGCCCTTAAGACTGGTCAGTGCTGAGAGTGCCATTTAATGCCTCACGGACATGAAGCACAGCTGCACAAGGCTATGAACTTGGAAAGCCACAAGTTTATCTGCAGAGCAGCATGATAAAGGGGAGGAAGAAGAAAAAAGAATGTGCTAAGAAATTGGCAAGTATCTGGACAAACATGTTGCCTAGAAGAGCTTGTCAGAAGCATTTTTAGGACTTGCTTAGTCCTTCTCATGACAGGGCAAAAGCATTTGTCAGATTCTGAAGAACAGCTAATGTTAAGCCTTCACCTATGTCTAAGAGACACCACTGAAGAAAGAGCTCTTCAGACCAAGATGAAAACACCCAAGTGCAACTCCTCTTACACAACTGTTTCTCTGAATTTAAAGAGACTGCACATTTCCTCTTACAACCAGGAGCCAGTAGTCTGGTGACACACCAAATCCAAGTGCCTGGTAAAATAGTTTACTGGAAAGCAAATAATTTTTTTGTCTACTTTTTTTCCCACTGAAACAGAGAGCTTTGAGTGTTCAATGAATTAAGAACACTGCAAACTGCCCAGGAAAGCTTTAATGTTTTTAATAGTTTAATTGCTTTTTATTGGTTTTTAAGAAATTACTGTCATAGTTGAAGAATGTATGCATTGTATCTCCTCTGTATGAACTGGAAAAAAAGTGCTAAAGGAACTGCTCCGTTTGAAAACTGTAACACTGTGTTTATGGTTTATTACATTTCACTGTCACACTGAATAAAAAAACTTCCACAGGCTTTTCTACTGTAAGCTGTGCTGATTAGAAGAGCCATTTCCTTTGAAAACAGAAAATTCTGAAGACCCAGTAACTCAAAAACTACCAGCTGCTAGGAGTGCAGAGGGTCAACTTTGCAGCAATTGTGTAAACAAGGCTTAAAACTTTATTCTCTGTTGGTTGGAACATTATAGTGAAGGGCATTTACCACCTAAACAAACACACACATGATTACATCTCACATTTTTTTTTCCCAGGGATTTTTATAGGGTTATAAATTACCAAGTAGTAGTAAAATTAGGGAAAAAAAAAAATACCTCGAAATCAATTCCTCCTACAAAGATGCGATTTGGAATAACTGTTCCAGACCTTGGAGCACTGGTCAGGTTATTTAATGGCACCGGTGACTCAGTGTTGGGAGATGAAGATAAAAGTTCTGTTTGCGTCTGATTTGTGATCTGCTGATTGAAAGAAAATATTTCCAAATGTTTTCAGTATCTTACAAAATGTAAGCCACTAAATAGAAAAATTCTCAACAGCAAATGCTGAACGACTGACCACTAAACACTTATTTTTATTCAGAATGCAGCTCAAAGTCTTTCAACATAAGCTTAGTTCTAAGCAATTAAGTGACTTAGTGGGTACACTATGGGCTGAAGTCTTCCACAACTTTCTGAATCAAACATTTAGGGCCCAACCTCCCAGTTTCAGCTCCTCACTTTACAGAGCATCCTGCTGTAGGAATCTATTTCAATTATTAATTCTATTTCAGAGATTTATACCTACTAGAAACTCCTTGGTTTTTAATCCATATGGGAAGGACCTTGTGCTCCCACACCCATCTGCAATGCTCTGCTCTCTGCAACAGCTTCAGCTTGATTTTTCAAGTGCCAAGCACTCTTAATTCCACCGCATAAAATCAACAAGCTCATTACCACCGACTAGAACAGCACCTGAAGTCTCATCTTTTGATTCAACACTCTCTTGGTCAACAAACACAGTGCACAGTGATCCAAACAGCAATTCCCTCTGCAAAAGAAGGACCCAATTACTCTACCTCCAGTGAGGGAATGCAGTACAGTGGAAACTTCATGGAAACCAATGTTTAGTGCTCTGCCTAATGTTATAACTTCCACCAGGCTTAAAACTGTGAATTGTGAAACAATACAGACTTGTATTTCACTGCAAACTAACATTGCCCTGCACAGTGTCCTGGTTTTGCTGAGACAAAACTACAGACACAGCTTGCTGTTCAGGGAAGATACAATTTTTGAGAAGTCTGCAGCACTCAATTCCGTGAGAACAAACTTGATAAAATACTCTGTTTTAGTTAGTGGCCAGCCAGGGCATCATGGTTTCCATAGTGATCAAGGACTGCAGCAGTTCTGAGCTAGGCAGGTGTCGGGGTGAGGAGGAGCAAAGCTCAGGGCAGCTGATAACACCAGTAATCCAAGCCACAAATGTCACTGTCACTATAATCTAGAGGACCCAGCCTTCAACTTCTCTTTGGAAATGAATACAAGATAAATGTATTTTTTTTTCCTTACCATTGTGCAAACCTTCAAATCTGTAGTTAGGACTAACAAAACATCTGCCAGCATGTCTTAAAAATAGAAAGCTACTGCATTGAGCACAAAGTTATTTCACTTCTTGAAGTAGCCATATCTCTTGGTCTCTCAAGAACTAGATCATAAAGTAAAGTACTCTTGAACTACTCTCCTCATAGAATCCCCCTCTCATTTACATTTTGTCTCACTCTCCAACTTTTCCTCTCTCACTCACAGGAGAGCATTTTCTTACCTCTGCCTTTAAGCATTCTTGGATAAAAACAAATCCCTTACGTTTCAGAGAAACAACACAAAAAATAAAGGCTGACAGTTAAATAACAGTGACAGACAGAAGATCAATAACGATTAAGGCTGTTAGGGGAAACAGTTACATTTGTTTGCCCTGCAGTCCTTCCTAGGATTATGTTCCATTTCCTCAGCTACCTGTAAACTAGCACTATTGAGTAATGGGTTAATGCCATAGTTTTGAATCCCTTAAGGACAATAAATCCAGCTTAGTCCATGCCTTTTTAGTTTCAGAAAATAAAAAATTCTTTCTGAATTTACTAAAACATGTACTTGGGGCTGAGGAAAACCCCAACTTGATCTATTCAGGAAAGTATGGCACTCCTCTTAATGGGAATACTACCCTGGAGTAGTTAGTACCTAAGCAGAGAAAGCCCACCCAACCAGAAAAAACACCCAACCAAAATAAACACAAAACCCCAACACTTGCAGGCCAAGAACAGTCATAGTCCCCATAGTTCCAAACACTTTAGAAAGAAGCAAGTTTTCTGCCAAGAACAAATGCTGAGGGAGAATGAAACAGGTTACTGTAAACTCTACACCAATTACTATATTCTACTTGTATCATCATCTGGGCATTGTGTGCAGCACTAAAATACCTGAATTTAACTGTAAAGTAACGATTAACAGTTGACACTAAAGCCAAAATACATGCCTTACCTCAAAGCTTTCAAATTTCATTTTCTTCACGCAAACTTTTCAGATGTATTAAAAAAAAATAAACAAGCCACCAACACCCCAAATGGAAGAAATGATGAGGAATTAAACACAACACGTGAGAACTCCCAGTATGGTAAACCCCAATATTTTTTTAAACACTAAAATCTGAATTCCAACACTAAAATCAGAATTCCAACAGCTCTCTCAACATCGTTTCCCATGCTTAATGCCAGTGTAGCAAGGAAAATACTAAAAATCTGTGCTACCAGCATGGCAATTGCCTAATCCTTTGCTTCTACAGGCTTTCAAACTCACTTTTAATCGTTTTTTCCCCAGATCGCACGGCTACCTATGTTCATCAGTATTTTTAGGGGTTATTTAGCCTGTATGACAACGACTCTTGACCAGAATTGCTGAATTTTTCACTTTGACGTTGAACACCTCCACACACCACCCCAACGCTACAAAATCCCGTTGATTAATCAATCCCACCTCTGTCCTTAAGCGACCCCTGCTATTTAAAAAAAATAATTTTTTTTCACAGCCCATAACGCCACAAGTTAAACACCCATCTTCCTCGGCTACCTCGTACCCCGAGGCAAGGGGGGGGACCGGGTTACCACAGCTCGAAGCCACCACAGAGAAAATGGCGGCAACCCAGGCCAGGCCAGGCCGGGGAACGAGGCAGGGCCGCAACCGCCGCCGCCGCCATCCCGCGCCGCTCTGGCGGGGCAGGCCGCACCTCTCCCCCCGCTCTTTCCCCTCCCTCCGGAGGGGCTCCCCCGCACCTTTCACCGCCTTCCTCACCGTGCTGTCGGGCTCCATCCGTCCCTCGCCGCCTCGGCCCCGGCACGCTGCCGGCACGCTTCGCCCTCCCCGGCTCCGCCTCGACGGGCGCCCGTAGAGAGGACGGCGGGGGAGGTACCGCCCGGCGCCGCGCTCAGGGGCGGCTGTGAGGGAGGGAGCGGGCTGGGGCAGGGTGGGTGGCGGGGGAAGAGGCCGGGAGGGGACGGAGCAAACCCTCGGCCGGACCCCTCCGGGAAGACAGGCCCCTCCGCCGCCTCCCGCTCCTTCCCGGAGCGCCGCCGCTGAGGGGGCAGCCGGCCCCGGGTTCCCCGTCACCCCTCGGCCTCCCGGGGGAAATCGCCCCCTCCTCAGATCCGCGCCTCCCTCAGATCCGCGCCCTCTCCTCGGGGCTTCGCCTCCCCTTAGCGGGACCCCTGTGGCAAGCGAGGGGCCGGGGGTGCCTCTCCCTCCGCACCTGCTCCGCGCCGTCCCTCACCCCCCACCCCCAGCCCCGCCTCAGGGCTCCGGGGGAGCTGCCGGGGAGCTGCCGCTCACACCACCGCCCTCGCCCCCGCTGCCCCGGGAGAGGACCGCGGCTGCTGGCTTCGGGGTCAGTCCGGACTGGAGAGCCCCGGCTGCTGCCCACCGACCCGCCTGCCCTCCCCGCGGGTACCGTGCGGCCGGCGAGCCCCCTCAGGGGGATGGCGGCCGCAAGAGGAGGCCGCGGGTACCGTGGAGGTTGCCCCAAGGAAGGGAACGTCCCTTCGGGGGTATCCCCACCGCCTTCAGTGGGGGTTTTATCCTCTCAGGTTCCTCCGGGGGTATCCCCACCACCTTGAGGGTGGGGGTTTTATCCTCTCGGAGAGGAAAACCGGGCCACGAACTTCACCTCTGCCCAGGCCTTAGGGGGAGGAAGGCAAAGCCCCCCCCAGTGAGGCTGTTCCCTGGGTCAAAAGCATTGTTTAGAGTTACAACTATAAAGGTGAAAAGCCTTCCTTCGAGCAAAAAAAGCTTCCTGAGGTTGCCAAAGAGCCTCTCCAGTAGACAGGCTGCCCTGAAAATAGCTGGGGACAACCTCTAGAGATGTGACTTGTGGTTTGCTAGCAAGGAAAATAATGCTTATGACCACTCTTTGAAATATTCTGATTTTTTTTTTTTTCGATTTTTTTTTTCCAGTCCTTACTGCTCTGCAGGAGAAGCACCAACAGTAACACTTGTGTCAGGGGTAAGTCTGTAGTGCTCTTCACTAAATGACCACATTATTTCACCCTGTGCAGATTGCCCTAGAAATAGCTCTGCTTCTGAATAGGTCTGAGGAAAAAAAAGCAAACAAACAAAACCTATAAGTGACTTGAATGTCAAGCTTATAATCACTGTGCTAACAGGGTATAGCCTGGCAAAAATGCTTGGTTTTAGGATGGCAAGAGCTGAAATGCAGAAAAGTGTGTACCAAGAGAACCACCCCAGTGGGAAAGCTGCTTTTCAAATGGATCAAACATTCACAGCAGCTCAGTCTCAAAACACAGTGTCAGGATCAGTAGAGGGTCAATTCATCATTGGCTACTCTCCTGTTTTACTTTTTTAGGTGCTTTAAAATAAAAATTAAAAAAAAATTAAATACAGTAAATGTATTTGAGTGGAATTCAAATCTGTCTTGTTCAAGTTTGGTTTATGCAAATTACAGTGATCCAACCTGAAACATTATTTAACTCTAAGTTTAGGCAGGGGACAGTTCTGGATTCCTTACAGGATCTTATACTGCTCCTTACTCTCGTTTCATTATCTACCAGCTTCTGCAACATTATCACAAGGAATAAAAAAAAAAACCAAACCTAAAATACACTTTCAAATAACTCTGTGGGTTAATACAGAATACTATAATGCTTGACTTCCAGTAGTGACTTCTTTTAGCTGAGAAAACTGTATAAATGTAAAAGTATTTCAGCAGAGCTGATGAGATTTTGAGGAACAGTTATTTTGTATGATTACAGAACTCTGCTGAATTGCATTCATTAGCTTTTATGAATATTTATCAGAGAGTAAAAAAGCTTACCCTGAGTACAGCACTACATTTTAATGATGTGAGAGGTAGAATAGGCCTCATATCTTCATTTGGGGAATCTGGAGGCAGAACAATTGAAAGAATACAGAAACGTTCAGAGACATCAAAGTGTACTTTGCATAACTTTAATTGTTGGGTCTTCTACACAACACCTCCTCTTGAAGTTAAAAAGCCCCCTAAATCTGGGACATTTACATTTAAAATAGGACTTCTGCAGATAAATGAGAAAGATGGAGCTGGCTTTTGTTCTGATTTAAAAACTGGTAACCCCAAAATTCAACACATCTACAAATTCACCAAGATTACTAGCAAAGCTGCCAAAAAATGTTGCCCTGAATATGGGATTGGAGCATTACACCAGGAGCTGCTGGGCTGCCCTGGCACTGTGTGTCATGACAGGAACAGAGGAAATCACTCTCAAAGGAAGTCAGGAATGTGTCTGTTTTTCCTGACTCTGCATGTCAGCAATGTACACAGTGTGAAATGATCTCTCCTACTGCTCTCTCCCACAAATTAAGAGGCATTGCTGGACAAGGACAACAGTGCTGGTGCCTTTTGTCCCTTTTTATAGGATCAGAGGAGGTTGGAGGCTAAGTGAGGGATGATAAATTGAAAAAGGCAAGAGGGGAAAACTGGGGGAAATTGGCCTGGGAGGAGAAAGGAGGAAAAGAATTCTCCAGGTACAAAAAGACAAGCATGGTTTTATGAGTAATATAGGGCCTGGCAGTAGGCTGCTGTTTCACTGATTGATTTCCTGACCTGCTACCTTTTTTGCTTCTACTACTTACACCTGTAGATAATAATCCTGGCTTCCCTACCAGCAACTTAAGATGCCTTCATGGAAATACAAGCATTAATATATTGTTGTCAGACAGGGAAAGCCAGACTGTGCCAGATGAAAGATTACTTACTTCCTGCTCTCAGTTTCATAAAAATGTATCCTAGTATGTAACTAAACCTTCTGCCTCTGCTGCATAGACTGTATTACAAAAATAGGTAATTTACAAAGATGTAGACACTGATTTGTCTCATGAGCTTGGGAATGGGTTCTTTACACCTTGAGCCTTAACCAGAACAATCAAAAGCCAAGAGCTCTTATGTATTTGAGGATTTTAAGGAGGCTTTCTGAGAGACTTAGCAGTGCTGAGAAGCAAATGATGGTGGCACTGAATACAAAAATTACAGTCAGTGCCATGGGAAAAATACATGAGGAAATTATTTCTTTCTGGGAAGTTTTCCTTGTATTCAAACGTGTGTGTGTGTTTTTCCTCTGATACGATATTTCAATCTCTAACTGTTCCCTTTCTTGGGTTAGCTGGGCACCTTTCCCTTCTAAACGAGCCATGACTCCTCACCCCACCCTAATTTCCACCATTCTCTCAGCCCTTTGGCTCTACTCCTACTTTGGTTTCTGGTTGCCACCAGAAACATGCAGCCACACACCAGGCTGCATCCTCATTGAGTCCATCTGCTATCAACTATACTCTGGCTCACTTCCTTTTGCCTCTCTTGTCCCCTTTTTCTCATCATAATGGCAAATCCAGAAGCTCATCATTCACAGGAGAAAGGTAGGTGGTAGGTTAGTCATTAATAGGATATAATAAGTGAGTCTACTGAGAAATCCTATTCCTTTACATAATATAAAAGCATAGTTCTCCAACTAAACACCATAGATGGGTGTCACATGGAAATATTAATAGATCAGCAGTTAGGTGGGTGAAGAGAAAATTATCTGACTCCTCAATCATTTTACTGGAGTCTGACAGTCTCAATTGGCTTTTCCTCTCTGTTTTACCCTACTGTTTCTTTTAGTCAAAATTTAATGCTTATCCTGGCTTTGATAAATACTGGGGTTTTAATATCCTTGTAATTGTTTTGTATCCTACATCTTTTACTGAATATTAAATTCTGCAGAAATAAATGAGTAGAAAAGATTATAAACAATTGACAAGTATTATGAAACACTAGTAGGGGAAAAAAGTACTTGCAAGCAAGATAAAGTATCAGGCTTTCTGGAAGTGTATAGCTGTATGGATCTAAGTGTAATTTAATTACATCTCTATGCTACCACAGTGCTATAGAGGTCTTCTTACAAAATAGAGAGGTTGGTCCCTTTCTAATTAATTTGAATTCACTCCTTTCCTAATTAATTACATCACTCCTATTAGATTATTTGATGCTTTTCCTCACATTGTGTTGTCAGAAGCCCCCAGAAAGAATTCCAAATGAGGAGTCTCTTCTCCTTTTGGTCAGGCTACTGAATGTTCCCTCAGTAGCCCAGGCTGCACAGGATTAATTTGTTTATGACCAAACCTAGCTGAGCAATGCAAAATCTTTCAGAGAGTTAAGTGGCAGGTTTTGTGTCAGATTAATAGGCAGAATAGCCTAAATACTGACCAAATTGCCTCCATGTCTTTACCTGCTAAATAAGTACAAATATGGCTACTGCTGACATTGCTAGTGATCTTTTTTTTTTTCTGAGGTGCCAAGATTAGAGACAATAAGAGTAGCTTTTAATGGGGATATAACCAGAATGTTTTCTATCCTCAATAAGAAGAATTTTTTCAATAACAGCTATCTTAACAGGTATCCCCAGCAGCTGCAGTTTGTGATAATCCAAATGTTCCCAAAAAAACCTGCATGGAAACACATTGCAACCAGGTTGCCACACATCTTTTTAACACTGAGTTTATCCATTTTGCTGGCAAGGATGAGAAAGGCAGTGACATAGTATGATGGCATCAAATTGTACCTGTTACTAAATAATTACCAAGGAAAGGAGGAATCTAATCACACTGTTCAGAGCAGTTAACAAATAAGTTCATGTAGCCTGAAAGGCAGCAACAACTACAATTAGGATTCTATGCATGTGTCACAGCCAAATAAATACTCAAAGCAATGATCAGTAGAGTAAAAAGGAGCTCTGTGAAAAAAACAGTCACTGGAAGATGTTCTCATTAAGTGAAATTACCACCTACCTTAAACAAGAGCCATAATTATTAAGTATCATTAGGTGTGAATAAGAATTGATCTTTAAGACTCCTCCAAATCCTCAAGACAATTTATTTTATGCTTTATGCAGCATGCCTTCTCTTTCCTCCCCTAAACTTGAGCAACTAGGAACTAAAGATGGAAAAACTTGAAAAAGCTTCACTATCATACAGTGAATAAACTCTGTTTGTGTTCTGCCTAGGTCTTGGCACCACTTCTGGGATTATCTGATGCTGTCCCATCAAAAAGCTTATTTTCAGTTACTTTTTAACTTCCCAATCTTTGGCCAAAAAGGCTGAAGGGTGTATGACTTGTGTTGGGATTCTTTGTTTATGTAAGGGAAATGGATTCTTGCCAAACCTCTGCCCTTGAAAATCAGAATAAGAAAACAATGGGGTTTAAATATTTATAAAACCAGTGTTTTTTTAAATCAAAGATTATGACCTTTTGACTATAGTTGCTTTATATTGACCAAAAAATTGGCTTTTTTTTCCAGCCTAAAAGCATAAGAATAGTTTTTCAGGCAAAATGTGACTTGATGTTGTCTTGCCAAAACCTGAGTGAAGCTTAGCAAAAAGTATATGTTTTTATAAGTAAATTCTGTCCATAGGCTTTTTTTGTTTGTGTTTAAATGTCATATTCAGCCTGTAACTGCACACACAGACACAATAACCACAGAGACTTAAAAAAAATTACTACCTTAAAGAATTACCTAGCAATACATTTTCCCAGCAATTGCTGTGCATAAGCATCATCAGTTCTAAAATGGATTCTGATTTGCTGTCACTCTGAATGCATCCCTGGAGAAATTACTGCTTGTTCTCTCTCTGTCTTACCTGGTCCTGCAAATCCTGACACAGGAAAAGATGTCAGTTTTCACACTCCATCAGCTATGGGCAATTGGTACAGGAGCACCACTTTCAGCTCCCAGCAGAACACTTCCATTTAAGAGCTTCCCAAAATGCTCTGTCTGGGAGTGAACTACTGGCTTGTGTAGGGTGAACTCCAGCACAGCTCCAAGACTGTATTTTCAGCTGTTTTATGACACAAAATACACCTACTGAGGACCAATTGCATGCCTTGAGGATGGAGTAAGTTGACTATACAAAAAAAACACCTTAAAATGGATGCTGCAGGCACTTGCTGACTCTTACATTCAGGCAAACACAAATAGCTGTGTTTTTTTTTTAATCTATCATCTTTCCTTTCTTACCTTGAGTGAATTCCTTGACTGCTCCTGAAAATCTGTCCCACTCTTTTCTCAAGTAAATGTAGACAACATTGCAGTGTCTTTGTACATCAGGTGATCTTAAAAATCATTATGGAAACCTTCTAAATAGACTTGTCACCAGGCAATCTTAATTTTTTTAAACTTTCTAAGCAAGCACTTTTAGTGTAAAGCTTACTTTTTTTACCTGTTTGTTTGTTTGGTTTTTAATGAAATATGAAAAAGTGTCAAAACCAGTTGCTTTTTTCCCCTTAAGCATTTGTGGTTCTTCACATTTATGAACAGAAGCAGATTACATATGGATGCCTCAGAAGCATCCAGAGATGCCTAGTCAGAAAAATAGTTCTAAAACCAGTCAACCTGTTATTCTCTTCTGGAGAGAAGTTTAAGTAAACTCTCTCTTAGCTTTACCATTCCCAACCCTCTACATCTGGTGGACAGAGCAAATTCTGTGTTCCCTGTAGGCTGGATGTTTATGAAACACAAAATCTGCATGTTTCCTGTAGGATCTTTTCAGTAAGACTTTAGATGTCAAAGGCTGTCATCTAAAGTGAGAATTAAATGGTTTTAAACTTTAATTACAAAGACAAATGTGTTTGACAACAAATACCTCTCTAATTTGAGATGCCTAAGACACCTCCTACAAAGGATAAAATTCTTTAGGATGTTACTTGCAACAGGCAACATACAGTTTCCTGGTAGATGCAGCAGATTCCAGCTCTCAGACTACTTTTCTGCTCCCAAATAATTAAAGTGGTGATTAAACTCTGTATGATTTCACCAAATGTATGGAAAAGCTGCAACATAATTCCATGTGAAGTAATAATACCTTCTGATAACATACTGCATGGTAATTACCTTTTCCTTTGTCTTTAAACTTAAATCCTCTTAAGTCAGTCTGTTTGACAATATGTAGCTGTGTATCCATAAGCTTTTATTAGTCTTTTTTTTACCTCTGTTGCAGTGGCTTGGTGTAAGTTCTTTCTCGTGTACAATGCAGGCTGGGGTTGAGCCCTCCACCAGTCTTTTCTCTCCAGTATATTTTTAGATAAATGTTTCTTCAGTTTGAATATTTTCTACCTTCTTTTAGGCTTGCTTGTTTTATGCCTGGCTCACTGAAAAGACAAGAAAAAAAAAGAAAAGAATTTGTATAAATGTAAAGATATTTTTTCATCAAATTTAGGTGGAAGCTCATGAAAATAATAAAAAAAAGGGTTGTGGTATTTAGATCTGTCCTTCACTTAGCATTGTGTGTTGAACATGATAAATGCCTTGGTAACCTTACAGAAGTTCTGGGGGTTTTATGTGGAATTACAGATCTTAGATATTTAGTATATTGAGTGTATATATAGATATATATATTTCAAACCCTTTAAGTGGGAATTCTGTCCTGTAGCTTGGCATTTGTCAGTAGCTAATGAGATAAGGAGATTATTCTGACTGCCAGCAGGTGCCAAACACATTCATTAGGAAATCAGAAGCCAGACAAGTGAATTTTTTCCACTGCCTTATTGCATTTCAGGCACATTTTGAACAATTTCACATTTCCAGCCCCCCTCAGCCCATTTTTTTCCTCTTTTTCACCATTTCCTTACAACCTTTTCCTCACCTCTCTTGACTCTTTTCCTCTTTCCTGGGCCATTACCCTTCCTGCTCTCCCTTTCCCCTGGCAGAGGCCGGTTCTTTTCCTCCTCTTCACATCCCGGTGCCGGTCCCGGTCCCGGTTCGTCCGCGGACCCCTCGGTGCTGAGCGGGAACGGAGCCGCTTCAGTTCCCGCCGCGCCGCCAGGGGGCGCTGCTGGCCACGCGACGGCGACCCCGTAGGGGCCGCGCGGGGCTGGGAGTGAGGGGCGTGCGCGGCGCGTGCGGGCCGCCGGTCGCGCGGTGAAGGGAGCTGAGGTAAAAGGGCGGGAAAAGCGGCAGCTCCTCCCGATCCCCCGAGTCCCGGGATCGTTTTCAAACGACGGAGCCGTCCCGAGGTGAGTCGCGTCTCCGCCGTCCGTGGCGACATCCACCCCACTCCCCTCACGTCGCGGATGCGCTCTGCTCACCGGCAGCTCTCAGCCCCGGTACGGGGGGCCCCGAGCGTGGCGTTCTCCTTCTCACCACCGGCCCTATTGATGGCGGGGGCAGCGCTCCCTCGCTAACCCAGCGGCCTCCCTGCCTCGCCCCGGCCGCTCTCCTACCGCTAGGGTCTGACCGCGGAGCGAACCCAACACCTTTTCCCTCACACGCTCTTTGTATCCCGAGGCGGGCGCAGCCCAAACCTCCCGAAAACACGCGTGGGAAAGCATTCACGCGTCCCTTTCCTCACACCTCCCACGGGCTGAGGGGACGGACCCGTCCCTTACGCTATGAGGGGCAGCGGGTGCCGGCGGGCTCCCCTCGCGCGCTCCCTCACAGCCCTACCTGCCCCGCGCCGCCCTCAGAGCCCATCCAGGCGTCCCGCGGGCACGCCCCCACGCCATTCCTATTGGCTACCGCCGCGCCCACCGGGGGAGGCCGCGGCGCTGATTGGCCTGACGGCCCGTCCGTCAACTCCGCCTGTCAAAACACGCCCGGCTCCTGTCACAACAGAGCGGGTGCCGCCGCCGCCGCTGCACTTCCTGCGCGCTCCCTGCCCGCCCCGCTTATTCCCCCCCCCCGCTCCCTTCAACCCCACCTCCCCCCCCCCCCCCCCCTTCCCGACGCTTCGGGCCGTTACCCTCCCCGCTCCCTCGGCGGGACCTGCGGGGGACGGAGATG
Source organism: Calypte anna (assembly GCF_003957555.1). Classification (NCBI taxonomy): domain Eukaryota; kingdom Metazoa; phylum Chordata; class Aves; order Apodiformes; family Trochilidae; genus Calypte; species Calypte anna. Next base: position 34,906,817 of record NC_044253.1, read on the forward strand.
GCTCCTTCGGGGAAAGTTGGCGCGGCAGCCGCCGCCGTGCCGTGAGAGGAGCGCGGCGGGGCGACGTCCGTCCGCGTTCCTGCCCCCCCACCCCTCCAACCCGGCCTCTCGGCGGCACCGGAGAAGTTGACAGCGCTCGGCGGGGCGATGGCAGAGGCTGTCGGCAGCAAGGAGCAGCCGGCGGCGGGCCGTGCCCCTCCTGACGCCGCTCACCGTGCCGAGGAGGAGCCCGAGCCCGCTTCGCTGGACGCCCCGGCCGCTGGACGGAGGCGGGAACGCCGTAGCGGCATCTCAGCCGTCGGTACCACCGAGCGCTACCTGACAGCGGCGGCACCGCCCGACCCCGACACTTGCCTACTGGAAGCGGCCAAGGCTACCCCGCGGAGGAGCAGCATTATCAAGGTAGGACGTGGGGAGTCCCCGCCGCCGGGCTGTCCGGGATGAAGCCGCCCTCGGGTGCACCCCTTCCCGCGGGGAGCTGAGGAGGGCGCGGGGCGGGACCCTGCGCTCCGGTAAAGCCGCCGCCCTGCCGGCACCGAGCAGGGGTGCCGGAGCTGCGGCGCCGCATCCCCTCGGAGCCCTCCGGCGGCAGGCTCGGTGCCGGCCCCCGCGCCTGCTGGGTGTCCCGGCGGAGCGGGCTCCGGTGGGGTGCTGCCCCCGCCGCCGTTGAGGGGTGCCGGGGTGCCGTGAATGAGAGAGCGGGACAGCTTCCCGCGGAGTTGCAAAGTTTTTGTGTATCTCTCGTATCTGTTGGTGTTTAATATTTATGAAGCACCTGGAGGCAGATGGATAGACGCGATGGTTTTTGCTTTTGAGTAGCAAAATATGCAGCGTCAGAAATTAGCAGAAGGCGTGTTTGGGGGCTGAGTGTCGTACAGATTGCTGCGGAGCAGCACCGTGTGTTTAACACCCTTAATGTGAAATTAACAGGTCGGCGTGCTCTCGAAAGCCTCCGTCTTTGTTACAGTGGAGTAAGGAAAATCGCCTCGTGATTGTGTTCATCTGTTGGGTTTTTTTCCTCCCAGTCTAATTTTTAAGAAGAAACTATGCGGTTTCGAACGAAATGGTATCTCCTTGCGAGTACGTGGGCTAATCGCTGGTTTCTGCTGAGACGATGAATGAAGTCTCCTGAGCAAAGTTAATTTAGCATATGGTCACACGTGATCCTCTTGTAACGATTTGCACTTGGAAGGCATCCGGTTAGCAGTGGAAAATGAGACTTCGCTTCTGTAAATGTGTGAAAGCGCTGGGCAGAGCTCTAGCTCAAGGCAAGAAGCAAAGAACACATGCTTAGCGCTTGTGCTATCCCTTCAGAAGAGGAATGGGTAAACAAAACGTTTGCTTTTTGCATTTTAAAGCTTTAGCTTTCAGAGGAGGCCCGAGGTAGTTAAGTGCAAAAGAGCATGGAGAATCCCTTGAAAGTTCCACCTTGAAGTATTAACCCATTAAATCCAACAAAGCATTGAAGCGTGGCTTTAGCCTTCTAAAGCCATCCAGTGAGTGTTGAGGGAATGCTTCCAATCTAAGTGCTTCGCTTTATCAGGACCGGAATTCTGCAGGTGTTCTGGTATGGGAAAGTTTTTTTCTGTATTGGAATTTTGTGAATGTTTCAAAAATTAAAAATCTATGAACTTGGGTTTAAATTAAAGAGCATAAAATGTTTTTACAGAATGGACCAATTCTATGTGGTAGATATGTTATAATGTCACAAATGGCAGGGTTTTTTAATGACCAGGCAGCATTTTCACTAGAGGTTGGTATTCAGTAATACTCTTGAGAGTGGTAAAAAAGTAGCTTCCAAATGGAGATATTTGTTGAGATACAGCCTGGGATGGTGTTTATCAGCAGAGAGGTTTGTGATAAGAAAGTATTAATGTTGTTACATAAGGAACTGGTAAGGCCTCACCTGAAGTACTTGGTAAGCTCAGGTTCCTGTGCTTAGGAATGGTGCATTCAAACTGGAGCAGGTGCAGAGCAGGATAACTGGGATGGGCTGGTGAGGTCAATGGATTGGATGCTGTGTGAGGGACAATCTGATTTCTGGGTTAGCATTACCTTTAGAACTAAGGATGTCTCTGCATAGATGCAGTCTGGAAAATAAAAAAATTATTCCAATGTACCCTGTAAGGGTCTGGAATAGACTTCTGATTGAATGACAAGTACTGTAATTAATCATATATTTAGTTGTTAAGATGATTCATTAAATCAGATAATATGAATGTGCTTGATAGCAGGTATTTGACCTTGAGAAATTGCACCTTGAAAGCATGCTGCTGGGACCCCAGACAGACCATCATGTTTGTTTTCCCACAAGGTTGTCTGAGGGGTAAAAGTTTGGAATCACAGTTTTCCTTTGACATTATTATACCAGTGAAAATGGTAGATACTTTTTGCTTGGGATAGGAATTAAATAATTTATTTATCTGCATCTTTCAGGAATATCTGATGTCCTAGGACATGTTATTCAGGTGTTAAATGCAAATTTTACTTGACATTAAGATTAAAAATAAAACAAAACTTCGTTTACTTTTTCTGCTTTTTTAGGACTTGAGCATGCAGGAGTTATGTTTAAACATTGTACCTTCTGCTGGGGAATGCATTTAACAATGTTTTATTGTGTTTATTTAATTCTAGGAAGTCCATATCTTCATATAATCCAGAGTCACAATAGTATTCCATTACTTTCTTTAAGCTGATTTTACCAGCTGAAAAATGGGTTTCAAGAAGGCAAAAATGGTAGTACTGTCAGGCAAGCTCTTATTCTGCAGGAGTTGGACACACTTGGCTTGTTTGCCCATTTTTCTCCCAGTATTTAAAAGCACACTTTAGACATGAATGGTCTCACTGAGTTAAAGGAAAAGTTCAAGTTCTGTGGCTTTAGATGATCAAAGAATACTTGTAACAGCATTTTTTCCCCAGCTATCTTTTAGAACTCTGCAAGTTTCAAGGTTAGAATCTGAGAGCACAATTCCAGTGGAAGACAAACTTGCTTACACTGCAATGTTTTGGCATCCACAGTATCAATATGAAGTACAAAGGACAGAACAGGGACTTGCTATAAAAGCCTTTCCTGCAGCACATTGCATTTGGCATATACTGCAAGTAACATATGAGCCCTTTTACATAATCTTCAGTGCATTCACGTGCTCTATGTTTGGCCTCAGAAACAAGAGAACTCATTTATACAAAGAGAAAAAAATGTAGCCGGGATATTTTTATTCCCATTTTACTTTACTCATGTTCCCAGCTTTGTAGACTGAGGTAAATTTGAAATAGTACTAATGAGAAAAAGTTGCAGCCACTCTTGTTCTTTAGAAAAAATTACTAATACATGTACATTTGTTGGGTTTTTTTCCTGGGGTTTGTTGGGTTTTTTGGGGTTTTTTTTTTTTGTTTTGTTCTGTTTCTTTAATGAAAGGAAGAGGCAAGTGGTCTTACTAAAGAACCAGAACATGAAAAGGGTTTTTGCCATGAGGACCTCAAAGTCGTGAAAGTGTGGTGGTTGGGAGACAAGAAATGGCCAGAGAGCATAGAAGGTAACCCCTTTTTGAAGAAGCCTGAAAACTAACATTGGCAAAATGATTAGCCAGGTGTTCCAATTATATTTTGTTTGTTTGCAAATAAAAGGTTAATTGTGACCACTTTTAGGTCAGGAGAACATAAAATGGTTCTCAAATAACTGTATTCTATCTTTACATGTAATTCTTGGCAAGCCTTCCTGTGTGGGGTTCTAAACAGAGTTGACTGATGTTTCCCTTCTGGCATGTTCCTTCTGACCCTGCCACGTAAAAGCATTTTAATAAACGAGTAGGAAGGCTGTGTAATTTGTTATGTAATGCCTACTGAAATATTTTGTAACTTTTAACCACAGTATTTCACTGTCAGTTTTCAGCACATACCTCTCTCTGCCTTGTTTGCACGCAATACAAACCTTCAGGACCACGTGTTTTGTTTTCTTTTTTTCCTTCCTGGATCTTTGTGTCTAGATACTGTAGTAGATAATGCAGCTCTCTGGATTCTGTTGGTAACAGCAAACTGTGCCCACGAAATCAACTTGAAGTAGAAACTGGAGTCAGATTTTAACTTCAGTCACAGCAGAGCTGCAAGAACTTTCACTGAAGTTCTTCTAAAAACTGTTTGTGTCATGCACAGACATTTTTTTTCTTTAAAAGCCAGTTGAGTTTTCCTTACCTGTCATATACTACAAGAACTGCAAAGATTAGGGTTTTGCAATGTAATTAATCAACTGATCTCTCTAGAAAGGGTTCTAGAAAGAAAGCTAGAAAGGTTCCTAGAAAGTGCTCTAGAAATCCCTCTGGGAAAAACCTAGAAAACACTCTAGAAATGGACCTGGAAAGTAAGGTGGAAAGCAATCTAGAAATGCATCTAGAAAATGGTGCATGTGTGTGGGGTGGTGATATCTGAAAAGGGTTCTAGAAAACAATATATAAAAGTATCTAGAAAGCATTCTATAAAACAACCAAAGAAGGACTCTAGAAAGTGTTCTGGAAAGTTCCCTAGAAAACTACCTAGAAAGCAACCTAAAAAGGGGCTCTATGAAACTGTCTAGGAAGTGTTCTGGAAAGGGGTCTAGAAATCCATCTAGAAAGTGTTCTAAAAAAGGCTCTAGAAAGACACCTAGAATTGCAGGAGCATACTGAGGTAGCCAGCTGTCTTGCTTCAACTAATTGTATTTATCCTTGTGACATCTTTTGCATTACAAAAACCAAACTTAAAATAAAAAGAAATGAGGCTTAGTTTCTTTCAGCTTGTGTTCTGAGAGCACAGTGACCAAATTTAAGTGTTTTAAATACATGATATGTCTCTCTATGCAACATGAATATTTAAATTTTTTATTTTTCTGAAGACAAGTCGAGTTTTTCAGGACTGTAATGATTCTCCAGTAACACTGATTAAACTTTTTGCTGCTTGCAAATGTAAGCTGTAAGCTTGTGTTTAGATTCTTGCTGCTTAATCTAAAATTATGACTGTGTAAGATTCATTATACCTGATTAATTATTTTATAGCCCAATTATGATTTTACCACAGCTGCGTTCTTTGGCATATTCACAACTACCCCAGGAAAAAAGAAATATATTTTGGTAGAGAATGCATTAAAGAACACAGTAGAGCCTAAAAAGGTATAAAGAATTGCAAGAATCACATGCTACTACCACAAGATAAGAAATAAGTGAGATTGGTCTGGATGGGTGATAGTTCAGATGTGTGTATATTCCCTAACAGTTTTGGAGAGAGAAACAGGGAACTGATGCCCTCTTTATTTCACAGAACGTGAAGGGGGGGAAACCTGGGAGGTTTAAAATAAATGCAGCATGTGGTTAAATCGTGTACTTAACAACCATAGAGAGCTGTGACAGTCAGAAATGGGAATGAGTTCAAGCTGGTTCAAAGTGACAAATTGATGGAGGAGATGTTTGTGGTGCACCAAAACCATCTGGCTTAGGCAGTCCCCAAACTACAGGCAGTTGAATGCTGGGAAGCTGCAGTGGAGGGCTGATCACTTTGTGCTTTCTTGTGTGTCTCCCCATGCATGTGCTCCTGTAGCTGGGATACCAGCCTAGATTGACCTTTAGCTAACCTGGTATCTGTTTGTTAAGAAAAACTTAAACACGCTGTTAGGAGACATGGAAGACTATTACCAGTGTAAATAATTCTTAGAAAGGAAAAGAAAAGTCTCTGGGAATTAGTTTTTTAGAATTAGCTAATTTTTTTTTTTTTTTTTTTTTTTTTGCCAGCTTTACAAGAGAGGCATTTTGGAGTTGTTTTTTTGGGTTGCTGTGGCATAGCTTGTAGTCATCTTTGTTTGTAGTCATCTTACTATTTTCATAACACTGGAGCTGTTTTGCATACACCACTCTTTTTTTCATAAGTAGTTTTCTTGTCAGTTGGTTCCATGCAGCACATAACAGCACATAATATAATATGACTAGTGGCCTCCCCAAACGTGGGCAGAGGTGGATAATAGCATTGTGTTTGTGGTATCTTTCTGTTACACAATCATAATAATCAAGTTTCTTTTAATACACTGCAATTACCTAAAGGTGACCTTTTTCAAACTGGTGGGACGATGTCAGCAAGTCCAGTGATCTGCAAACACAAGTTCTGTCAGGTCTTTTCAGGGAGTTGCTTGATAGGTTTTTAGGAAAGAGGTAGGAGCTGTTGTGGTCAGGAATAAGAGATGAAGTTGGTGATATTTATTGATTTGCTTTTAAAGGATGTTATGTATACAAAGACTATTGTGTAGAAGTACATAAATAACAATTAAAAATTGTTAAAAATGTTTAATTGAAGTAGTGGTGCTGGTGGGTAGAGCAGCAGTGGAAGAATACTTCCTACTGTGTTCAAAGTATTTTAAGCAGCTGTTGATAAAACTAAGTTTTCTTATCTGTAGGGAGATGCAAATCCCATTTCTTATAATTTTTTCCTCATTTTGTAGTTCCACTGAGATCAGCTCCCTCAGTAACAAAAATGGTTTGTTTGAATTGATGGTGTGTATATTTTTTTTTCTCTCCTTCCCCACAGTAGATGTGCAAATACAGGCAGGTACTGCAGAGCCAATAATGCATCCTCTGTGGTGAAACAATGATTGTACTGGTAAACCTAATCAGGTTTTAAAATTATTATTATTTATTTAAGAGATGAACCTGGTAGATATATTTTTTCGTAATGCCTTGCTGATTTTTCTAAGAAATGAGGAATGGTGATTAATCTTAACTTTATATTACACATGTATTCTAGCTTAATTTTTTCTTTTAGCCAATATGACTTGGAGCTTATGACACGCATGACAGCTTAGGAGCTAGTCAGACTAAAAAAGTTAAGTTCTGCCAAAGGCCTTTACCAAATACTAACAAGTTCTGAAGACTGCTATCTTTGTTTAAAATTGGTGTGCACGTTTATTTACAGTCAAAGCCTTGTTCTTAAATCTTTCTGTATCATAAACATTTTTTGTTTTGAAGCCTACCTACATATACTGTTTTCTGAGGGAATCTTTTTTTTTTTTTTTTGTCAGAAATTAGCAGCTTTAGTGATAATTAAGCTCCTTCCTGAAACGTGTTTAGCTTACTGAGATTATTTTAATGACTTCATTTAGTCTTGAATAATTGTTAACACGTTTTTATTAAGTGGGAAAAGTCTCTGAACATTAAGATGTGTACAGGCCCTAATTTAAATAATTAACAGGAATAAAACTAACATAAAACATCCAGTTTAGCCCCAGGTACAGGCTAAACGAAGACATAACCTTATTTAAAGGTGCATGAGAGTTTAAAATGTGACTGGCACTGAAGTATTAGTACTTTGCTACTATACTTGAGAGGATTTGAATGTATACTGCAAAGGTTTGATTCTCTTATTGAGTTGCATGCTCAAGGGAGAACCAAACACCCCCCATCTTGGATAATCATGGCACAACCAGCTACAGAAGATGTTAATTATAGTCATACTGATTATCCACCAGAGATTCTACATGCTGCTAGATCTTTCCCCTCCTGGTTGATCTCTGTCGTGCTGCTTTGGTACTTCTTTGAGGGGCAACAGGATCACATCTTTGCTGCCCAATACCTAGTTCAGAGATTAATGCAAAGTGGAAATCAGTTTCAGTACTGCTAAATTGTCATATATTGGTTTGCATGGGTATAAAAGACTATAGGAAAAGCAGGGTGGTGGATAGGTAGGACTCCAAACTCAAGCTTCTTTATGGAAAGTTGATTTTGTTATCTTGGATACAGCTTCTGATTGGGCAATAAGAACATCTGTTCAGTATGAAGCTGACTACTTTAGTACATACCTTTCAAATTAATCTAGAATCAGATAATCTATTTATCTGCACTAGCTCATGGTTTATTATTTTATGGACTGTTCAGCTATGTTGAGCAGTGATCCTCCTAGAGTAATTTGGATCTACTTATCTATATTGTATTATAGGTAGATACATCATATTTTTAATGAGACAGTTTTGATGGATTGCTAATCCATTTTGCTTTTAAGCTACAAAAAGTTTTTCTTTAGCTTTTCTAGGTAGTTTGGGAGGAAAACACAATCAAAAAGTGAGTTGCTTACCTAAAATGTGGGGTGTATTTGTGGTTTCAGAGAGGCCAGCTGCTTCTGCAGACACTTGCTGCATCCATCTTGACTTCGAGTATGCTGGTGGACATTTGTCTGTGTTTTCTGTTGATGTATCTCTTAGAAAGTGTATCTGCTTAAAGAAACCTGAACCAGATAAACAACCAGACCAACCCAAAAGAACAACCAACAAAACAAAAAGTTATGCCAGGAGTATGGATGGAAAAAGACCCCATGAATTTAAGGAATTCCATTCCATTGGATCCTGCTACAAAGGGGGGTACATTCTGGGGAGCAGGTGTAGCTTACACCCTCACAACATCCACTTCAGCCCACAGTGTTTGCAAGGAAAAGGTAGGAAGCTAATAGCAATAGGAAGAAAAATCCCTCAATTGAAGATCAGATGCTAGTGCCAGGAAAGCCATGGGGCAGAGCAGGGTGAGAGCATGTCTAGAAGCTCAAGTGGATTAACATATAATCCAGTTTTTGGAATTTCAGATGCTGCTAAATGTGAAGTCTGTCTCAGGGACTCCAGAGTTGTTTGGGTATCTCCTACTTAGCTTTCCACACCCCAAGAGTGTTTAGGCAAGTTTTACCATTGTAAGCTAATAGCACAGTGATGTTTTATTTTCATTTTTGTTGTCTGGATGATCTTCTGAGAGAAGAGAGATTCTTGGTGGATTCTGTCAGATTTTGCCTACTGTTGCTGTTCAAGTAGAAGATTAATCATGTTTTACTTAACATGAAATTTTCTGTTAAGACACTTGTTAATATAGTCAACTGTCATTCTAAATGTAGATGAACTCTGGGTTCTTTTGTTAAATTTTCTTATAAGCTGTACTTTTGTTTGGATGAGCCATACAATTTGATTTTCCTTGTTCTTTAAATTTAATTTTAAAACATTTTTCATAAATACCTGGTTGGAAGTTGCATTTTGTTCAGCAAAAATGCCTGCTGATCTCATCAAGCCGGAACTATCAGGAGAGAACACAGTGAATGAATTAGTGTAAGATCTCTTTTCTTTTTCCAAATGCGATTATGTAGCTTATTAAACTATTGCATTTGTTAAATTAATTTAATAAAAGAATTCTTTTCCATTGGAGTATGACACCTCCAGGCTGCCTGATATAGCCAGTCCTCACAGAAATTTTTATTACAGTATTTATAAGGTAGGTGTTGGAATTCACTAAACATAAGAAAAAAGACTTGGTGCAAACCTTTTGAGTCCTTCAGTTGATAGAGCCCAACCCTAGAGACTGCTTGGAATTTGTGCAGCCATCAGTGGGAACACCATGTGCGTGGGCTCTGCTGGAGCCAGCCTTCCTCTAAGGTAACACTGGAGTCTTGGTGCTGGGGTAAATAAACACTTTTTTGGGAAATAGGCGTGGATGCATCCCAAAGGGAGTCCTGTCTTCCAGTGTTATGTAAAATCGGTCGTATTTGTGTATTATTTGAGAACCAAGCCATGGTATATATAGCTTGGGAGTTTCTTCCTCAAGATGTTGTGATTCACAGTGGCAGCTACCCCCTGAAGCAACGAAGATTTTGAGAATAAACAATTTCTGCAGTCTCTGAAATCAGTGGCAATTCTGCTATTGCCATCAATGCAGGAGGAATTGGTCTGAACACAAATATTCAGTCACTAAACCCGGTTGTTTTACTTGGATATTTTCTTTTTCTGGCACTTAAAGACTTGAAATGTTATTTTGTTATGCTGATCCTCCTTAGAGCTTGGTGCAGTGGGTTTGGCAAAAAGAGTGCTTTAAACCTGAGCAACATTATTGATGAAGAGTGGATTTTTAGGGATTGTTTCCAGATAACAGTTGCTCTTCCTAGAAAAGTAAGAGAGAGCAAGTTGCTATTAGAGCTGGGGGCAAAAGATAGAGATGACTAAGTAAATAAATGCACTTGCTGAGAGTTATTTGTTTGGCAGTGCTTCTGCAGAGTCTGTGTGCTGAATGCAAATTAACAGCTCCATATTTAGTGCTTTATATTTTTTTGCTACAGCTCTATGGATGGGATGGAGGCACCTTCATATATAGTGGTCAGATATGTGAGTCTAATGGACAGGAGTAGTGCTTAGCAGTAATTCATTTTAAGGGACTGATCCAATTCTCACTGAGATCAAACCAGAGCCAATTCAGAACGTTCTCCAGGTACCCTTGGTGGCCAAAGAGGAGTGTTTCCTGCAGTGATACCTCCTGACTTGGAAGACTTGTTGCTTTATTTCTTTAACTGCAACATATTACCTAAATTACATGATTCTTGTTCTAAGCACAGCCTACATAGACCAGTCCAAAGACGGTGTTTTCTGCTGAAGAAGCTGAGTTGCAGCAGTAGAGGGGGAGGATAAATAAAAGCTTTGACTTGGAGTGAAATGTTCCTGTTAAGCAGTGGTGCTTTGCCTAGACCCCTCTTGCTGGAAGGGCATAGGTGAGAGGAGAAAGTAAAGCTTCAGTGGTAGGAAAAATGTTTAAGGAAATGGAGTTTGTCAATGTAAAGACTATCTTTGTCCCATGTGCTTGAGACGCTGAAGCAGACGTACTTGGGATGAAATCTTGCAGCTGTTAGAGAGTATATTAAGAGGACTGACCCTTTGCCTGAAGCTGCACATTGTGGGTGCCCACTCGTGGCAGTGCCTCTTGATGTTTGGAAGAGAACATTTTTGTTGCTTTTCCAAGAGTCAGGACTTAGATTCTATGAAGCAGAACTCCTAGTCTGAGTACAGCCTCTCCTATAGCAGTACTTTGCCTTCCAAACAGGAGAGGACCATACACTTCCTTAGCTTTCTGGAGAAAATCAGTGCATAGCTGGTAGATGTTTTCCACATATTCCTGCTCTGCAAAGAAGGAGCTGCACATTTCCTCCAGACCAGCTTTTAACTTCTCCAAAGATCCTCAGATCTCAGCTTAAATAAACTGAGCTATATTCTCCTGCAAGTACACTTGGCATTGTTTTTAGAAATTTGATGATTTGAAAGGAACAGTGTGAGCACAGTGTTCCCTTCACTGGGAGGGAAGGGGAAAGATTTGCCTTCTGACTTATAAAGGTTTCAGCATTTTATGTTTTGCTTGAACAGTTGTGAGGCAAAAGACCCTACTGAGATGCACCATTTATCAGCTTTATATGCGGTATAATCCAGGACTTTTTATTTCATTTGAAATGCCATTTACTTTGTTTACCTATCTGTACACCTACTCAAGGACTGCAGAATGTCTCTGACTTGTGCTGTGGCATATTGCAGCCAGGAGCACATACTGCACAGTTCTCCAAATATCATTCCAGGAAAATACTGAAGTATTTACATATTTGGTTATCTCTATGTTGAAAAGAACATAGTTCCACTTGCTCAGCTTATTATCTTCCCATCCCTCTACTTGGGCATGTATCACATATACTTTGTGTGCTATTAGGAATTCACAGAACATATTAAATTGACTTTTTTTTGCTAAGTTTTGCATTTTTACACAATTTTAGCAGTACAAAATGGTAATGTTTCCTTTAGTGAACCAAAGAGCTAAGCTTGGCAATTATGGCAAGAAATGAATTATTATTATATTTTAAATTATTAATAATTATTTTCAAAAGGAGATAAAACTATTTTAATTCAGCATTGCAGCAAAGATACATGTTTAATAAGGCAAAGTGTTTTATCAGCAAATAACTTGCCCATATTGCAAGTATTTTGTGTTGGGTTTGGGGATTTTTTTGTGTTTATCCTGCTCTTTTTGGCCTACTGTAGATACAATGGTTTATTTAAAAGGGTTTTTAAAAATAACTTGTGCATAGATAAATCTTGGCTTCAAATACAAATACACCACTTCCAGTTGGAGCAGTGGAAATTGTTCTTTAATCTTCCTGTCTGTGTATATATAAAATGCCAGATATAATGTTGAGTTAAGAAGACAGTACATGGATCTCTCTAGTTTTTTTTAAATTATGTGTAATGCCTGTGTAGAAGCTTTTACTGCAGCAAGAAAGTACTTGGGGTAGTAGTCACAGTCAGCTGTATTGTCAGTGGCCATTCTATTGCAATTATAATTTAAAATCCATACTAGGAAGGCTGGAGAAGCTAACTTCATAAGTATTTAAGACTCCAGTCAACTGGGAGGTATTAAGAGTCCTCCTAGAAGGACCTAAGGTGGCTGGAGGTATTACAGAGCTGTTAAATGAGCTTCTAATGATGTCAGATGAGCCACTAACAACCACAGAATGCCAGGCTTTTCTCCCTTTCAGTGATGATTTTGGTGATCAATAGCAATAAAATGATCCAGGCAATGCACTAGGGATAATTTCTGCTCTTTCCAAGTGGTTGTTTAAGCTTCATGGTGTTTCCAGTGATAATGGTGATTAATTCCTTTGCTGTTGACTGCTTTAGGGTTTTGGGTTTTTTTCTTCATGGAATTTGTATACTGCAGGAGAATTTTATCACTGTCTCTCCCCAGCAGGTCACTTCCAGCCATGCCTAGCTGCTTAATTAATTAACTCCTTAGGATAATGGATTCGTATTCGGTTTTACAGATCTAAGTGCCTTCTTCCTTGAGAACATCACTGTGCTTTGTTCTGGGAGGTGTGAAAAGCAAGAAGAGGAGCTGAGCTGCCAAATAACTGCACATAGAAGGATTTAAAGAGGAGGAGAGCAGTGTAGGAAGTAATTCCCTTCTGCTGACTTTAAAGTATGTTGTGTGTTGTGCAGCAGTGTGCTTGTAGGGAAAGGCAGAGCTTGTAGGGAGTTAACTGCACATGAACCTAGAGAAATATTCTGCTGGAGAAGATGCTGCTTGTGTTAGTTAGTGTTGTGTGTGCCAAAATACAGGGAGATACAGGACAGTATTGGAGTATTTACTGTTGCCAAAATACAGGGAGATGGAGGATGGTATTGGAGTATCTATGAATATAGACTGCAAAGGTTGTGATGGACTTGCAAAATCCTTCCTTTGGACCAGGGTAGGGGAAGGGGAAAAGGTGTCATGAATCCTATTCAAATTTTTGAGTAGCACATCTCCTGTAATTTTTTTTTCTGTAAGCAAGGGTAATTTGTGTGTGAAAGCTTCATCTTGCTCAGTTGTGCTTTGCCCATTCTGTGAAGCCAGTGCCTGGTGGTAAGAGCCTTGAAGGGAGGAGGCTGCATTGAACATGTCTGTCAGCTTGGGAAGCAGTGGAGAGAGCTTGCAGTGTGACTTAATGAGGCCTTGACTAAGTGTATCTAACCTTTGCCAGAGTCTGCCAGCCACTTTTGAATAGCTGAAGTACCTCATTTTTTTATGGCCAAGTATTTCTGCTCTTTCCTATTTTTTCAATCTTATCTTGCCACTTAAAAATAGAATATTTTATTTTATTGCCAAGCAAATGGTCATCAGTTAACGAAGGAGATCATTAATTACACTGTCAAGTTAAAAACCATACGTCTGCAACCGTTTGCCCTGTATGCTGTGATTAAATCTGTGCTCCCTTGAAACTATTGGGAATGTGCTCACTGTTCTCTAGATGGCTGGTCAAGCCACAGTGGTAGTGATCAACCTGTTAATTTTGACTCAAATGTACTGATTGCTTTTTTCTTTTTCTAAACTCAGTATCCACCATATTCTTGTTACTGTCAGCTCAGAATCTGCCCCTTGCTTTTGATCTTTGGCCTTGCCTACACTGGGGGATTCTTAGGAAATGGAAAACAAATTGACTAATGATGTAAAAACAGCAGATTAAATCCTATTTGATTGTCAGAAAAAACAGTGGTTTTAGTTTACTGTCATTGCAGTTCAGCTCTCAGCAGCATACATTTTGATTTGATGCTCTTAGCTGGCGAGTCTTACTTCATCCCTGATGAAAGGATGGAGCTGTGATAACTCTGTAGTAGGCTCTACTACTGTCCCAAGAGTTCAGAATATGGAATGATATTTTCTGCATGAAAACTATCTTTGGATCCTGTAAGAGTTTCTGTATTTATTTATTTTCCCCCACAGTCCTGCTCAAAGCTCTATTATTTTTGTTGCCATAGTAATATAGTGGCAAGTTTTAGTATGTGTGTGTAATGATAATTTCAGAGATAAAACCCTCATACTTGGTCTTTTTGTGAAGGAGTACCAGGTGTTGGATAAAGAAGATAAAATGCTTTGTGTTTAAGATTGGTAGTAAGAGAAAAGCAATTTTTAACATTTACAGGGATACTATGCAGCACCATAAAAGTTCAGGTTTGTGTTTTTTTCTTTTTAATAAGCTTCTTCCCAAAAAGCAGAGTGTTTTCCATACTTGAAAAAAAGAAGGTTGGATAAAGATTGGAGAAGGAGAAGGCACAGAGAAGCCAATGAAGAGATTTAGAGATTTTTTTTTCTTTTTTTAATGAGAAAGGAGTCTTTGTGATGAAGAAGCATCACACTCCAGAAGGATGATGCTTCTAAATCACTGTTAGAACAGAAATTAATTGCTTTTCTTCTCTTTGAGGATGTCAGATTTTTCTCTCTCGTGTTTGCTAACGGTGAGGCTAAAGAGGAGGCTGTGTCTCCTGTGCTTGGCTGCAGCCCCAGCCTGGATTCCCAGTCTCTCTGCTGGCCACAGCAGGAGTGTCAGTATATTTATATCTCGTTACCTTTCTACAGATGACTTCCTTTTTTTCATATAAGGATGGAGTTTATGAATACATTACTCTCCCCAACTAACATGAAAAGCTGAAGAGTTTTGGATGCTGATCTGGGTTAGTACTCAGTATTCACATTTTGCAAAACTGTGTCCTGAAGCTATTTAGGTTTCTTACTTTTCCAGTCTGATGGAATCCGTTTCACCCCAGAATTTTCCTTCTTCACTGAAATAATGAGACTTTCTCAGCTTCATTTTCCTTTACCATTTTACTGAATTCAGTTACTGGAAATATTTTCTTTTTAATATATTTTTCTTTTCTGGCAAGGCTGAAGCAATTTCACCTTGGGATTTTGGTTGGCTCTGCTGGAACCTCTACATTCTTGCAAGGTTGGATACCTTCCCTTTGGACTTCCTTTCCCCTCCTGGAGCTGCTGCATGCAGTGTGGCAGAGTGACAATATGGGCAGGTCATAAATAACTCTTGACAGAGGCCTTGCTAGAAACTTAATTTCTTGGCTTTTTGGAAATCCCACACTCGGAGAGCCATGGTTTTAATTCCTTCTCTCAAGTCTTGGCTACTCTGTTGCTTTTGAAGGAAGTCCCCCTTCCCCTCCTTTTATTTTTTATTTTTTTTTAAGGATCATGACACCAATGTAAAATTCCCCCCACCCCTGTGAGAAATAGGACTTCTTTGAGTGTGCCAGAAAGTACCCAAGGAAAGGATGGAACTGAAAGGAACAGACATTTCACAGACACACTCTTGATTGCCAGTTCCTGAAATCAAGACCTCCAACTGCATTGCAGGGAACCAAAACTGCCTGTCATTTCATTCTTGCCTGCTCTGCCCCTGTCGAGTTGTATCAAAGTTGAATTTGTCTCCCTCCATTCCCTCTAGAATTTGCCAGCTCTGTTAATACTCCATTATTTCAGAAGAAAGCCTCCAAATCTGTTCTGTTTTATGGGTCCTGTAAATTATGGTTTCTGACTATAAAGAAAAACACCAGGCTGAAAATGATCTGAGATTTAAATTATCCATACTTAAATGGATGAAGAAAATAACTGAAGGATACAAGTAATATTATGTTAATCATTTTTATAGAAAATAATGGCAAGAGCTGCAGTGACTGAACAATGTAACGAGTTATTTGAATAATATGTTTGACAACTGCTAAATCTCAACCTACAATTTTTATGGGGAAAATAAACTTAAAAGAGTTTTACTTTGGATACAAATTGAAAGTGATTTCAGAATGATCACTTCTGCAACTGAGAAAAAAATACCCTTCCTGAGAGGTTACTGTTCAGCAAGTTATTATTCTACTTAAGATCTGTGTAGTTCTGTTTTATTTTTCAACTATATCTCGTTTTATAAGGTCACAATCATAGGGGCAGAAATCTGCTGTCTATGAAATAGCTATTCCTGCTGCATACCCTTAACAGATGTGTCTTTGTAGAAAAGGTGGTTTATTTTATCAAAACTTTGAGACTGCTTTTTTCCTTTCAAGAAGGCTGTAGGTGTGAGCTTAGAGGACAGAAAAGTTGTAAGTGCTACTTTGAGTCAGAGATGTAGCTGTGGTACTTCTTAAGTAGATGACTTGTTCCTAATGAACTTTCTAATTTTTTTTTGCCAACAGTACATTATCTGAGGCCAAGAATAAGTCCTAGCTGCAATTTTTTGGTTTCCTGTTTGCTTATTTATTTACAAAGTATCCATTAGAACAATTGAGTTAATGAAGGGGACGGATTTTCTGGAGGCTTTCATTTGGGGATCTGTGTTTTTCTCGGTACCATACTTGAACTCTGGAAGGCAAACCTGTGCAAGATGTATAATATGTAATAATTTAAACAGAATTTTCTTGCCAAGGCCCAGTTTGGTCATGCAGTTTGTGACCATCCTTTTGAGCTTGTCAACAGGCAGGTGCTTCAGAGTTGGTAACTTCTGGCTGGAGTTCCTCCATCTCCACATTGTGTGGGGAGGCTCTCCAGGGAGCTGTGTCACTCCTTTCCCTCCAGGAGATGCTGAGGAGCTGAGAGTATTTGAGGAGCAGCCTCAGGCTCTCAGAGGTGTAGGGACTCCCAGTTGTAAGTGAAGAAGGCTGTTGCTGAGGATGTTGCAGTGATGCTGTGGGGATATGGAGCAAGGTGTGTAGGACACTTGGCTGTGTTCATTCCTCAAATCTCTTCTACCCAACGACTTAAGTGACTTCCACCTCTGATGTTCAGAGGATGTTTATTCAAAACTGTAATTTCTTGCCTTTCTCACGCTCATTTGTTCTGCAGTAGCTTATAATAACCATCCCAACTGCCTTGATTTGCTTCTCACTACAGAGCTGATGTGTTTGGCCCTGGCACAGAGTTTATGTAGTAAAGTGTCCTTTTGCTGACTGGCCCTCCAGATGTTACGTGATAGTGATTATCTGATGGCCCAAGCCTTGTAGCCTTCCTCTCAATACTGTCCCAGTGATTCTTCCAAGGTCCAGAGAGGTCTCAAAGCTGATGGATGAATTATTATTTCCTCTCCCTATCTTCATATTGTCAATTTTATTGTGAAAGTAGGAAATAGAGTAAGTGCAGGCTTAGTTACTGTTGAAATCCTTCAGGCTTTTAATGGATATTGCTTGTATTAAAATACTCCTACTTAGTAAAACCTTGGGTTTGAGCTGTTAATCCAAGAAAGATGTTTAAATGATTAGTTGGGCCTTATGAGAGTGCTTTAACAAAATGTTAGTGTATTTTGATCAAGGTGAATTCCAGATGGGGTTTGAAGGGTGAGTTTTTCTGGTATCAGTGAAGGATAACTGGTACTGCTGGAGCAGCCTAAGGATAACTTGCTGTAAACTGCTGGATCCACTCATTTAAACTGGTCTCCTCATTGCTCTCTCTCAATTGCTGGTGGGTTTAAGAATGTGTGAAACAAAGCATGTAAGGCATCAAAGACCTCACAGCACTGGCAGATGACTGTACAAGCAGTGTTTAGCCTTGGAAAGAAAGCTAAGCCTGGGAAATGGTATTGCTCTTATGTAAGTTGCTACACAAGTCAATTTAAATGATAAATTTTGGACTTGAAACCTTTTTTGAGGAGGTACCTACGTTATGCAAAGAAGGTGAGACAGTTCTCCCAAATGATCTTTCCCTGCTGAAAAATTGGTCCACACAGATCCAGAATTTGGCACACCTGGGCATCAGGGATATGCAAAGAAGAAAACATTAGCATTGAGAGACAGAGTTGTTAAGTCTGTACATTTCAAAATAGCTCCTAAATATTTTTATTCTTCTCCAAGCAGTTCATGTAATGTAAACAGAAGCTTAGTATGCTCAGCTAGGGAGTGATACAGTATGGGCTAGAGTACTTTGAGAAATGAGAGGCTTATCTCTTGGATTATCCATTGTAATCATGGCAATGGACTTTTAAAGCACCAATTTGTACATGTGGGTCTGGGCTTTGCCTGGTCCCACTGCAAAAATATCCTGAGCCAGATTCTGCCTTTCTTTATCCACTGCAAATTTGTGGATGGGGCTCCACAGGTATTAATGGAAGCAATGTTAGAAACAAGTCAGACAGGGCTCTGAAACAGTTTCCTCACAGGGATGCTTGATGTCATCTTTAGGTTGCCAACATCTGAACTGCCTTTGGATAGTTTTACTAATAATTTCTAATTATATAATTAGAAACATTTGGTAAACTTGAGGCTCTGGTGTTCTAATACGACATTCATGTTAAAAGGAGAGTATTCTCTGTGCACGTTTGAAAAAGTGGTACAACTTTGAGGAAGAATTCAGCATGCTCAGTGTTGTTTAAACACTGATCTTATCCTTGTGTGTGGTGTCTTCTGTTTACAGGTGCAAAGATCCTGTTTCAGATATGTTGCCTTTGTAAAAGTCTTTGTCACTTACCCTTTCTGGACACCAGTAAAGTCAGCTCTGATGTGTGAAATCAGCAACAAAAACTTTATGCATTCAATAAAACTGCTTTGTTGCTGACCCCTGTGATCTAAAGCTTTTTCTACATAAACAAGAAGTAAAAGGATCCCCCCATTGTGTGTGGTTCATCTTAGAAGGGGGAAATTAGCAGAGATGGATAGCTTATTTTCCATTTTCCATAGTGGGAATGATTATTTTATAAAACAGGCACAAGCATTTATATTGTAATCCCAATATATTATTACAGTTGGACTCGATGATCTAAAAGGTCTTTCTAAACTAAATAATTCTGTGATTCTATTTAGACCTGTCTTTGAAACACATTTTCTGAGTTGACAATTTTCCTGATGGGTCAAAAAAAGTGCCCTTCAGCAGCAAAACTGTTCTGTATGTGTGATGAGTATTTGAGACCTGCAGTAAGTAAAGACAAGCTGCAGTGATGTCCATGCCTCACAGGAACATTCATTTAAAAAACAATGTATTTTGATCTAAACCCAAGCAGCTGCATTTGTTTAGCCCTTTTGTGATATCAACACAAAAGTGATTTGACAGAAAATGGAAATGTGAAATATTTCATGCTCTTCCACTGGGCAACAAAGACAATCAGTCTCATTTGGGGTGGGACCTCTTATCCTTAAACTTCTAATGAGGGCCTATTATCCTTATATTTTTAATGAGGCTTTTTAGCAGTCAAGAGGTAGAAGCAACTTCTTCTGTACAAATTGAAATGAATTGAATGATTGCTTCAGTCTTAGCTGTTTTTCATTGGGTGTTAATGGTCTGAAGTGTGAAATGGGCTTGGTAAGAAAATACAGGCAGAAAAACATTTACTTTGCTCTTAACAGAACTTCCATATAAGAGCAGAACTTCTTATTCTGGTCCACTGCACACTCTGGAGCCTGCAGATGGCTTTTAAACTCAAAACTTAGTATTGCATTTGTTACATTCAGCATCAGTAACAGGAAAGGAGTGTAATTTTTGTGGCACTGTTGGCAATACCTTGATTTTTATGAAGAAGTTGCATAGCATTTTAGGAATGAATCTGAAGCAGATTAGAATTTGAATTAAAGCAAAATATATTTGAGGACTGAATTACTTGGCTCATCTCCATACCAACTGCCATAGTATGTCTTCATCCAGTTTTCATAAAAACAGGATAGAATGGGCAAAGTACTGCAAGAGGAGCAGTTCTGCAGCTCATCAGAAAACAGAGTACTGGGTAGATGGCAATGTTTTCCCAAAGGAGAATTGTCTTCAGTCTCAAGTCAGTGGGTTCATCATATACAGAAGTTATACCTGGATGCATGCTTCAGCTATCACAAGGCCTAAAGCATTGCTGAGGTTCCCCACTGGCATACCTGTTGAAAACTGCTCTGTAAAGGTGCATTGCTGATAAGGATGTCACAAATACTTAGAGAAAATAATTTGTAGCAACATTAGTGATTACAGTAATGGAATAATTGCTGAGGAGAGTTGAGCATCAGCTGCTGGCCGACAGGATTTGTAGATTTCTCTCTGTGGGCATTGTAAAAATAAAGTGGCTTTTATGCAGAAATAGTAGTACAGTAGAAAACTTGGGTAGTGCTAGCAAGGAAGAACTGCCAGTAGCTCTCAGGGGTGCTAAAGATTTAATACATGTTACAAAGCTGGGGAGGGGTGCCCACAGAACTCCCAACTATGGAACACCCAGTTAATCCTAGTAGTTCTGTTCTTCAGGCTGTGCCTTATCAGTGGGGAAGCAAATCATCCTTGTCTCTTGATGGGCAGGGAGGAGAACATCCTGTGTTGCACCCTGGTGAGAAAAATGGTGGCTTTACTTTGTTATCCGTCAGTTCCAGATGTAATGCTCCAAAAGTGAAGTCAGTGGAGCTGAAGACTGCTCAAAAAGAGCCATGTCTGAATTTGAGAAAAATCTCAGTCTTTGCTCATGCAGCTTTTGCATCAGCCCCCAACTCTTTTTCCTGGACTTTCCAGTTTAGGAGGTGAGCCTGCAGCTCTCCTAATGCAGCAGGTGTCCTGCGTGCAGTTTCTGCCACAGTACATACTTAATCTGGAATAAAAACTGAAGGGGTGACCACAGTATTGATAAGTAATGATTCTGGGCTTTGCCTGGCTGTTCCATGCATGTTTTCAAGTAATTTACTTCTCCAACATTATTTGGATGGACACAAAGAGACTATGTTTTTTAGCAACATAAATACCAGCAGTTTTAACATTTTTTTCAATTCTAACAGCTTTAAGTCTGCAATCCATTATTTAGTATTTGTCATTTTTATCACATTCCTAGAGCAGAGTAACAATTAAAATCAGAGCCGACACAGTAAATACTGCTGGATGACAAACTTGCAAAATTCCACTCTCCCACTCAGCCAAAGTGAGCAATGGGTTTTGATGGGTGCGTAATACATCATTTGGGATATTTTTTCCTACCTTCTTTACTGTCACTGTAGGAGTGAGTTCTAAGCTTGAGTCAACAAGTTTTCCCACTGTACTTAAAAAGTTGCTATGCTGTTAGTTAGGATTCTTACTGCTGAGAACCTGCTTTTTTATGGCATCAGTTACAAGGAGTTGTGACCCCTTTGTCTAGTGTTACTAATTTCCTCCTGGAAAGGCTTTATTTCCATCATGTAGTTTTAGAGACATTTTTCTGTAGAATCCACAATAGGGATGAAGAGCCCACAGAAACCTCTTTGATAACACTGTCAGTAGTCTGCTGCTGGATGAAAGCTTGGTGCAGACTGCGTGGTGAGGGAAGAATGGCAAGGGGATTGCTTCTGGTTTCTCATTAGATCCATGCAGCCAAAAAAAACCTCCAAGCAAACCTTACCATTTTACTCAGAACTGGAAGCAAATGTAGCTGCAACAGATTTCATACAAGGGCCTTTGCTGTCATTAGGGTTTTGTGCAATATTTCCTTCTACATGTGTGTGCAGACTGGTTTGTTGAGCAGCATGGCAGGAGTTTTGGAATCAAAATTTATAGTACAAATTAAATACATTTTGGGAAGCTGACACTTGAAATGGAAATAGTGGAGGAAAATGAACATATTGAGCAGCCCACTTATTGCTTACTCATTCTGTTTCTTGACACACTCAGCTTCTGTTGGGTTTGCTACAGCACAAAGTTTAGGAGAGCTGATTACTCACTTCCTTGTCTGGTTCATGCTTTGTGGGAATATAATTTGATGTTGATGATCTAGGGAGACTTTGCATAGAACAGTGGTCATCAGAGATGGACTCTGTGCTTTGTGTTTTGTGGTCATGGGTACCAGGAATAGCTAGGGAATTCTTTAAGCTACATGTGTAAGACAATTTTTTTCAATAGAAACAAATTTTGGAAAGAAAAGACATGCCCCAGGGCCTGATTCTTAGGAGATTTCTACAACTGATTGCCTGCCTGTCCCACTTCAGTGGGGAAAGAAAGAACTGGGAAGGACAGCAGCATATACTTTTCATAGTTAAACTGCAAGTTGAGGTGAGCTTTACCAATACATGGCTACCCATCAAGTAGTACATTACACACAGAAAGCCCTTTCAAATTCACTTTGGGTAAGGTCACAAAGTCAGGCACTCTAAAGCATAAGTCCTTGTGTGCAGTTATTCCTTTTAAACATACTTTTGACTTCTCTTCAAAAGTTGGCAAGGCAACCTAGTTTTTTCCTAGTTTTACTCTCAGAGCTGCTGAATTGTTTTGAATCTTCCTTAGAGGCACCTGATACGGAGAACTCCAGCTCAAAGTGGTGACAGCTGGCAAGAGCAACTGAAAAAAAGGCAAATTCTTGCTGGTGAGTAAAATGAGCAATAAATGGTTTCATGGGCTTGGCCTCCAACATTCATGACTTCTGAACATGCAGCTCAAAGACAGCTAAAAACCTTTCCTTAGCACTCTATATTGAGTCAGCATTTAACTTAACAGCAGCCTAATCTGCTGAAAAATCTTGATGACTGTCTCAAGAAAGCTGACATCCATTTGTTTTCTCTTTCAGTTTGCTCACAGGCTGTGTGGATCAGGCTGATGCCCTTGGATTCTCAATTTTAAGTCGTGTATTTGCATTGACATCATAAAGCTTTTACATGATTAAAAGAATATGAGATTAAAAGCAGCATCCAAACCCAACTGCAAAAAGCCCCTCCATCATCTCAGCATTAGGAGTGTATTTGTGGCTCCATTCAATCTGATTGTCTCTGAAAAATTCTGTCTCCTGAAATTTTAGGGGTGAGCAGGTGGTAACTTCGCTCGTGTGCACACATGACTTTGCAATTTGATTCCTGTTCTGTAGGCAGCAATCTGGAGACAACTTCTCAGTGTGAAAACTGCAAGGAAAACATGCTGTTGAGCTTGTGTTAGTCCTGCAAGACCTTTTCTGGGAGCTGTAGCTCTGTCACCAAAAAGCTTAGGTTAACTGGATCAGATGAATGTTGGCCCTCAAAGGTGGCATCACTGAGATAAGCTGGTGGCAGTGTGCTGAGAATCAGCTCTTTATTCACAAGAGAGGATGTCACCCTGTAAATTGAGCTGTCATCCCCTTAAGGGGAGAGCTGATTTTTAATGGTTTGGCAACAAAAATCAGACTCTGATGCAATACCTTGTCACTACCCACTCACCATACCCCAATGGTAGCAGATTTTCACAAGCATATATTGTTCAGATGAAATAATAGAGGTGTTATAAAGTTCTTGTAAAGAATTGTAAATTGCAAAGAGTGCTCAAAATCTATAGCATCAATAACTTACACGGAGGCAATACCTCTCCTTAGCACTAACACCTTTTTACTAATTGAGGCAATTAAATTAAAAAATAAGGGAGAATGCATTCATTTTCCCCCTTCTCAAAGGCCTAAATGTTTGGCTAAAAAAACCCAGACATGACTGGTAAATATTTCTTCACACAGATAAATGTTGTGCTTAGTTTGTTGCACTTTTGGGGAAGAAATGAACACCTCTGGGTGCATCTATCCTAGCATTTCAGTCCAGCAAGTGTGTGAGAGTGCCTTTGAATGGAGCCTTTTGAGTCATCACAGATACATTGTCATAAATAATTAATATTTGAAAAAAAATATTAATCACACTTGTCACTAGTAAGAAAAAATTGGAGGTAATTTTGCTGAGTGCTGCTGTACAGCTCAATTTTTAAACCCAGTCATTTGAGTGTAATGTAGCTTTATCAATTATGTGGAAGTTTTATTAAGAAACCTGAGTTATGCCAAGTTCTGTTTTAAAATGGTGTTTATTAATAGATTTGCTTGCTCTCTTTGGCTTAATGCAACTAATTAGACTGTTATTAGGCTGCTAACGTAGAAGACAAAACTATCCTGGAGTGCAGAATTGCTTGAGGAGATCTTAGACAAGCCATGCATGCTAAGTTGAAGGTACCTTAGGGACTTCAGTGCTTTGCAGAATATGGCTGTTGTGTGGAAGTGTCTTGAAAAGAAGCAACCCCAGCAAAGCCAAAATAGTGTGGGCTTTACTCCCTGGTTAAGGTCAGTAGGGTAAAAGTATCCTTTACTTTTCAGGTTTTGAACTTTACTGGTGTGGGACTTGGTCAGTGGGTCCTGGGCTGCTTCTTGGGGAGCCACGGTCTGATCAATGAAGAGATTGATGTGGTTGTTGAAAGAGTCTGTTTTGTGATATATCAGGAATAAATTTCCAGTGCCAGGGAAGTGTTAACTCCTGCTTGTACCTTAAATCCGTCTCCCAAAGGCAGAGAAAAGAGGGAGATGGTGAAGTGAGCAAAGCTATCCCAAAAATCTAAATGAAGACAACTTGATTTTCTTCTGTGTGAGGGGAGAGGTAGCTATCTGCTTCGGTGCAGGTACCTGCAGATAGTCTATTGCAGACTTTTATTTGTTCTGCAGTGCTGCACCAGAATTTAACAGAATTTGTTGCAGTACGTTAAGCACTAACATGACATCAGTCCTGTTTTTTGGTAACATTCATACAGCTGAATTACTTGTATTATATACATAGACAAGAAACCTACTTATTCATGTCCTGTCTGGGAAGGCAAAAAAAACCTCTAAGAGATGTACTTCTGTTGTTCTTGGCCTGTTTTACTACTTTCTTATCCCTTAAAATGGCTGTGATAGAAGCAAATTGGTATATAGCAATGTATTGTCAGGGGTTTCTTTCCTCAGACAAGTAAAGCAGAAAAAGAGGTAAAACATCTAAGTTATTACCTCTGATTTTTGTGGGTTTTCTTGCAATCACTTTATCTCATTTGAAAATATTTTTTTCTGCCTGCCAGCTGTGTGAAAAATCCATATACAGCAAAGTAAATTGATTAATGCTCCTCGGGGGAGTAGTTCTTGTTATAAATAAACTATTGTCAAATGTAGAATGTAAACAAACAGAAAATCTAAGATTTCCACCTGCCTAATTGTTCTTTGATGGTAATACTGGAAGAAAACCTGTGATAATAACAATGAGAGCTTTCCCCAGCGAGACAGGAGTTGAAAGCTGATACAGCATTGTCTCCTCTCAGTGCTGCATTAGCATCCTTTCTCTTTATTTTCTTACTCCTCCAGTCCCCACCTTGGTTATTAAAAGGCTGGCAGGACACAGCATGGCCTCTGATAATTTCCTTGGAGAGTGAGGCTGCTTTCCCCTGTGGACAGCAGAGTTCAGCTCCTCCTGCCTCACTTGACAATTTTCTTTCTTATGAGAAGAGCATCCATGTGCCTCCCTAAGGATTTGGTTCTGGTTAGCAGGCTGTGTGTAGGCCAGGGATCTAAAATAAAAGTTATGTAGTCAGACTCCAGAGATTTGTGTGTGTGTGTGTTATCCCTTTCTAGGCTGGAAAGAGATTTTTCATCCTGCTGAAGGGAGAGAGGGAGGGAGCTTTGCTTCATCTTCAGAGCATCATGGATGGGCACCAGAGCTCTGTTCAAATGTGTTCCTCTGCCTGGTGTCAGCTCATCCATCCTTCTAGACCTGGTGAGAGCCTCCTGACAGAGCAGCACACCTGCTGTGGTTTGATTTTTTTGGATCCTTCTCAGCTGCAGAGGCCAAAATATTATTATTTTGTTTGCTTGCAGCCTGGCAGAGGGAGCATGTAAAGGAAAGCACAGTGATTTAGGGCTGGATTGTTGTCAAGTTCAAGTGTAAAATTGGTGCAAGTACTCGTGGGGGAACAGAGCAATGGAGCTGAACA
Organism: Calypte anna; assembly: GCF_003957555.1. Lineage (NCBI taxonomy): Eukaryota > Metazoa > Chordata > Aves > Apodiformes > Trochilidae > Calypte > Calypte anna. Next base: position 34,932,544 of record NC_044253.1, read on the forward strand.
GTACACTGAAGAGGAGAGTGATCTAAAGCAAAACACATTTGTTATTTGATGCTCACTGCTGGTTTCTGAGCAAGTAAATACTGGGTCCCAAGACCATTTAAGTCAACCAGAAGAGTCCTACTGTAAATATTTTGGGCAGGATTTTGAATGGAATCTTTCTTCTAAGGTACTTTTCCTAAAATTACTGTTACGAGGTGTCACTTTGTCACGTATGTGACTGCATAGTGGTTTTATATGGCTGAGGTGAATTGGAGTCTTATGTATCTAAACAACTAATGAATATACAATTAACTAATTTTCATTCTCTGGAAGGAACAGGTAAGCAGGGCTTCTTTTCTTTGCATTTACATATATTTAAAATAGCTTCCTTCAAAGCTTTTAGAAAGAAGAATTAAAAGCAATGTTTTGGGAAAAGTAAAAGTCAAGTTCATGTTGCTGCCTAGGGCTTGCTTTTGCCTAGTGAGGATTACCAGATGCTCAAATTAATTTCATTTATTGCCTAAGCTTTGCCTGACCCCTCTTCAGAGGTGAGGGTTAATCCACTGAAAAAATTGCTCTCTTCTGTATTGTGTGCTGTTAAACCTTGCAGAATGGGTTAGGGTTGTTGATTATATTCTATCATTCCTGTTACAGTAATTAAAGAAGTATTTGAAGTATGTAGTGGAGCTGTGTGATGCTGTGCCCCAGCAGCATTCCATATAGTATGGAGGCATTTCTCTGTTTACCTGCAGCTGTTCTGGGAGAGCACTTGTCTTGCAGCTCTGAAAGCTGGTGCCTCAACTGTCTTTCTTTTCAGCTCTCCACACAGTGCAACCTCTCTGGCTCTTCTCCCTCCTGTGTGACTTAGGAAGAACACAGTGGATGTTTCCCCTTTACCATTTCCATTTCACTGATGTTTGCCTCCTGAGGGCAGGAAAAAAGTGGCTGCTGCTTCATCCACCCCACTGGCAGGTCCACCCCTTTCTTGCTCTCCCTTATGGTCCCACTGGCTGCACACTCTGGTTTCTGAGACTCCTAGATATCCAGAGCTCAGGAGGCACTCCTTACCTAATGATCAGCTCTTCAGGCTTTTGGTGTTGTCATGTGTTGTCACATGCTGCTGAAGTGATGCTTTTGGGATAGGATTATTAACTAGCTCATGAGCTTTCCTCTGGTTCTCATTAGTATAGGAGTTAGCATCACTCAGGCAACAATTACTTTGCCTTCCTTACCTGCAAACCGAGGGCATATCTTTAATTTTAAAAACAGGCATAGAGAAAAAAAGTGTTATTTCTTCTGCTGATTTAAAAAGCCTTTATTGTGAAGTGTCCTTAATTTTATGTATCTCCAGGAATGGATCAAAGAAAGGGTCATCACATATTTCTGACACCTGAAGACAAGGAAGAAAGGCTGGGCTTTTTTCCCCCCTTGTAAATTGCAGACCTGTCTGACTTGAAGCTTAGCTGGTGAAAGATGACATTTAATTTAAACACGGTCATGTAGTGGAGAGTGTTAAGTAACCTTAAAAATCTCACCAACTCTTAAGTCTTTTCTGTCTAATTAGGAAGATGTCTGCTTTTCCTCTGCTTTTTATCCCCTCTGAGCTACTCATGTTCTGTGTGGTGGCTGTGGAAGGAGGTGGTTGGCACCTCCTCCACACCAACCCAGGCCAGAATGCCAATCCTTGCAGCAGTGAAGTCAAAGAGGTGGCATCAGGACTTCCCTCCCACCTTGCCCTCCTCTGCACATTTTTTGCTGGAGCTCCTGGGGCTTTTTGGATGCAGGCACCAAGCAAGGCAGGAAAGCCTGTGGTGTGGGGGTGGGCAGCCTGGGGGTGCCAGTGTGGGAGACAGGGTGGCACCATGGCCTGGTGTTCCTCTGAAGAGCACTGGGGGAGAAATGATAGATCTTTTCTTATTCCATGTGATCTCAGACCAACTTCTCACTTTGGTCAACCACCCTTAGCATTTCTGCATTGCTTTCCTGGGACATAGAGATATAAAGCAGTTTTAAGTGGGTGCCAGTTGGATTCACAGTGGCTTTAATTTTTATTTTATGCAGCTAGAAGAATGCAAAGGGCTTTAGTGTAAGGAGAGCTGTGGCCAGTGTGATACAGCTTGCCTGGTTATGAACCCTTTAGGACTGTACTGACAGCGGCCGTCCAATGTGGGAATATCAATCACAGTTCTCCTCAGTGCACCATGTTCTGAAGGCCACTGGCTGTGGTAGGGCTGTGCTAGCATGTCCTTGTGAGTCAGCTCAAGGCTGTGTATTGTAGTGATAAAAAGAGTGATTTTTGTATGCATTACTCCATTAATCTTTCCTGTAGATGGGGCAGGCAAGGAAAGCTGCTTACAGGGCAAAACAAATGAAGCCTATCTGCCTTGTTACAACCATTTCCTTACTAAAAACCTTGGTTTGTATCCTTTCAGGATTTCATAGCACCTGTACCTATGCAACTGCCTTATTTGGTGCCACTTTTTGTAACTCACTGACATTTGTTCTTTTTATTCTGTTTTAAGCAACAAATGCAAACCCCAATATAGTAAAGACCACAAATGTCAAGAAAAAATACAAAATTTAAAGCAAAGAGAATCTAAAGTAAAAATGTCCACCTGAGGTGAAGCAATGGGAAGATGAGTGGTGCTTTTTTACTACACTATACTTTGCTGAGGTCCATCCATTGTTTGAGAAGAAATAGATAAAACCAAAGTGTGAAATAAGTAGATCTTGATTCACTGGCAGTGGCAAGGCTGGACCTGAGGGACATCTGAAGGGAGTATCTTGTTTTGGACTCCAAAGCTATTTTCCTACGGATCCCAGGACAAAAAAAGCAGAACTGTATGGGTAGTAGCAGAGATGCATTCGTGTTTCTCTATTCAGTTTTGTCTGGAACAGCAGCATAGGAAATGTGTACATCAGCAAGCACTGCTGCTGGTGAGAACTGGCTTTGCCCTTGCCTAGCTGGGCAGACTGATGGTTTTGACTGCATTCAGTCTTATCTTAGGCTGGAAGATAGGTATCTCCTCAGAAGCATTTAATTTTTTTTTTCCCAAACTGATGTATGCACTCCTCCAGCAGGCAAACTAAAATACAATTGCTGACAGATTAAATAGTAAACATTGTATCTACTAGGCAGTGTTTTAGCACCTTGAATTTAGATTTGTCATTTTGGTATTCTGCCCCTTCCTGCATGGGTACCTCTGTGACAGGTTTAAGTAGAGGATTATGAAATTGGTGAATAGAGGAAAACCTCTGCTGGGACCCAGTCAAAAGCTAACTATTTATATTTCACATGGCAGAATGTGAAAAAGATGGGAATTTCATACCTACAGGTATCTAAACCAGCAAAACATAGCATTGGCAGTAAATGGGTGATATGGGTGCTATAATTATGACTTTGTCTGTGTTTCCTCTAAGTAATTTGTGCTCTGTATGGAGCATTTCTGTTCAGCATTGCAGAAGCCAGGACCTCGGCAGGGAGACCCCAGGAAAGAAAACCCCAAAGTATGAATGCAAAATGTAGGCTCCCTGACCTGACAGGTATATGGAGTAAAGGAATCCAGGGATTTTAAGAGATCAGGAATGGGTCAACTGCTCAGTGGTAGCAGGGCTGCAGGAGTGATGGCTCGTGGAGATTTGGTGTACAGTGGCAGAAGGAAGATGCTTAAAAAAAAAAAGTTGGATTTACCAATTCACCATTTTTTTACCTTGTGTCTTTGTTCTGTAAGTGTGACAAAATGCAAGTCCAGAGGCAGATTGACTTGTTGTAAGGAAGAGCATAAATGAGCACACATTTACTCTATACATTTTTCTTTTAGAGGGGAAAAATGCAAGATGTAGTTGGTTTATAACCTTCAGATAAGGTAGTTGTCAGTGAAGACCTTGATAATGCTCTCACTGGTGTAGTGGGAAAACTGTTTCATCATTTGGGGAATTACTGCCTGGAGTCTACAGTAAATGAGGCTTTTGCTCACTGAAGAGACTACTAAGGCTGTGGCAAGCTGGCAATTAATGTCATTAATGATTAATCTTTGATTGTGTTAGAAGATGTGCTTAATGATTAATAGCAACATCAATATATATTTCTCAAGTTAATGGTTGTAGAAAAGTTTTACTGGCTCAGGAGAAAACTGGCTGCTCCCTGTTAAATATTGAGCTTAATGCTACTTTAGTCAGAGATGTGTGTGTGTGTGTGTAGGCAGCGTTGTTTACTTGTAAAATCAACATAACTTTGAAAAATGGCCATAAATGCATTTCAAAGACCAGATAAATTTTGAGTTAAATAAATAGAGCTGAAAAAGGACCTGAAGTTTTTGTGTTGTCTCAGTATCTCTAAGTGAACTTAGTTTGGCACTTGTGTTTTCTTCATCCTTCTCACGGATCAGTGAAAATGAGCATTAAGAAGTTCAGAAAGAGGGAAAACTGCTTTTAAGTCAAACACTCCCAGCTGTTTTGCTGATCTGTGGTGAAGACAAACACTCTGCTCTGGACTTCTCCCTGTCCCTGCAATTCCATGAAAAATACTAAGTCTGCTTCTCATCTCGTAGACAAATACCAACTGTATTCTCTACCACTTTATAAATTAATTCAATGGTTACATGAATTGAAAAGAATACTGTCTGTTAGCATAAAGCTTTGTGATAATACTAAGGAAGTTTTAATCTCCAGTGCTTATCCTTGATTGGAGTACACACAGCACAGCAGTCATTGAACAGTACCAGTGGCAAACTGATTATCATTCACCAAGTAGCTGAGACTGAAGAGTTAGAAATATGGAGTGGGGATGACATTTATAGTGTTGGCTGTGACATACTCATGGAAATCATCTTCTTTCATAAATATTAATTTTACATTGGCTTAACATTTAATAAGTGGAATTACTCAGGATGATGGAGATGCTTTATTACATCTGGATAGCCTTAGGAAATGTTTCTTTCTGTCATTAAAAAAAAAAAAAGAGGATGAAAGAGATGTGAAAAGGTTTTAAGTTACAAATAGTAAAAGAGGGTTGGATGTGAAGTTAATCGGGGTTTAGAGTATGCATGAAGGACCAAATTCTTCTCTACATTTACATAAATGGAGACAAAATCCATTCTGAGTAAAAAGAGAATCCAGCTTGATTTCTTTCTAAATTTTCAAACATCTTAAAGGCCTTGTTGCCATGATTTTGAAACTGCTCACATACAAAGTACAGGCTCTGTGTTAACTGCAGAAGACATCAAAATGTATTAACTGGGGACCAAAATGACTCAGAAGTGACCTTTTGATTCCTTGACTGCTTTAGAGGCAAGTTATTTTCTAGTCTGTTGCTTTTGGACTATGCTGGATGCCACAGCATGCAATCAAAACTGCTGCTTATCTGTGGTGCTGTTACCAGCTCTTAGGATAAGGTAAACTACACAGCAAGTGATGCTGGTTTGCTGTGTGCTTAAGAATGAATCAGATGGTCTCTACCACTAGTGGGATGCTGAAAGAGAACCTAAGAGTATTTAAGAAATGTTAAGCTGAGTTACAATGTGAAGTTGTGTGCCTCTAATCATCCTTGTGTGGAAAATAATCCCACTACATGAGTTATGTAAGGATAAATGTCTTAGGCCATGAGAAAACATACAACCAAGCAAGAACACTAAGGGCAGAATAATAGTATTTAACATTCCTACTGTATTTCTATAATCTTTGAAGTCATTTAATCTTTGTTCCTTGTTAAGTGGACCTTAACTGGTCCACTTAAACCTTAACTTAAGATTTGCTGTTAACTGAGTTTCCTGAAAAAGGAGTATTTCCAGAGAGAGGAATTGCTTCCGGAATTATTGTTCATTATTTTTCTTTTTGTGGCTTTTTCTTGCCACATTATTTTATGGCATTCTGCAGGTCATAGGTTTGTTGTCATAGTGATGAACCTAATCTTCGTGAAATAATAAATTTATTTAATTTTTTGACAGCAGGAAGAGAAAGTAGATCAAGCTGTTGATATGCAATACCATAAGCAGTCTTCTTGGCAGGAAACTTCTACAGATGAGAGATCTACTAACAAAAAGCAGACTCCTATCTTCAGGGGGAGATTTTAATCATGTTTTAGATTAACAAAGGTTAAGACTGTTTAAAGCTGTTGTTTACTTGCTGTTCCAAAGCCACACCTCCTTTTTTAAGGCATATGGTACTACCTTTCCTTTTAAAAAGCTCCCAACCAGCTGAAAAAAAAAGCCCTGAAAAGACAGAAGAAAATGTTCCTTAAGAACTCTTCTGGTTTGGCATTTTAATTATAGCCCAAAGGCCTCAGCATCACTTTAAACCTGATACCTATATATAGCAGAGAATTGTCTCTACTCCCAAGAGCTTTCAAAAAGAACAGGCAAAGCAGGTGTTTGAAGCAAGCAGTGAGGACTGGGGTCACTGCAGCTGAACCCAGCTGGGTGCTCAGACCTGCTGGCTTCTATTGAAAATTTGGGCTAGTGTGAGGTGCAGTTGGTCCTGTTACTATGGATAGAGTGGTTTAAACTTGCTTTCATAGCCTGTGCAATCTACAAGAGAGGCAAAGATGGCTCAACAAGGAGATAAGTTTGTTTGATTTCCTTGTGTTTTAATCATATGGATTTATTTTTTCTGGACTTTTAACCTCTTGGGTTCAGTTTTGTCTTGCTGGGCTCACATTGCAGGCCAAAGACATTTAAGGAAAGATTTTACTGAAAGTCCCAACTAAAATAACTCAGTGTTCCAAGAATGCACAGGAGAGGTAACAGCTGCAGATTGCTCCATGAGAAAGATCCTTCCAGCTATCCCAGGACACTTCTAGTATGGTGGGAAAGCCTGGAGGGGAGTCCTTTTTAGCCTGAGAATTTATAACCCCTCTTGGCTTCTGATGGATAGCAGCTGGGAAAAGTTACTTTTCTTTAAAACTCCAGGATAGGTTCCTCTCACAAGGTAAGAAAAGTGATGGTAGGAACCTCACTGTGAAACTGCAACTGAATCATTTCTGTCACAATTGGAAACAGCTACTAAGTTAGTCATGAACACTCTCCATACTTAGTTTACCTTGAAATAAAACTAAGGTGACTCATCTCCACTTTCCTTGAAGGAAAGCATAACCTTTGTTGTCAGTGAAGATCAGTGGTCAGCTCCTCTTCCACCTCAGAGCCCAGGGAGTGCTGGACTGCATGCAGCCTCCAGGTTGGTGCAGCCCCTTCTCCCTGAAAGCCTTTAACCAGTCAGTCCCAGTTGCCCCTTTACCCCTGAAGGAAATAGTTCATGTTCCTCTTAGCTGTGAAGCCTGGTACCCTGTGCATGTCCTGGCTGTTAGTGCTAATGCTAGTGCTAATGCTCTCTGAAAACACTGAAGAGCAGCAGTTACAGCAGGATTAGAAGCTGCAGCAATGCATAGTGTGGTGTTTGTTAAAAACATCACCTTTGTAGGGAAGTGAGCAGGCTCTACCCTGGAATACCCATTTTTTGTGTTTCTTTATCACATGCTGTGGATGAATGTTGAACATGCTAAATTTTTGTTAGCATACTAGGGTTTTATTTCTGGTTTTGCTTCCCCTTCTGCCTTCACAGATCTCAGTTAAGATATCTAAACAGCAGAATTCAAGCATAACCTGTTTCACTCAGAACATCAGCTTAGCATGGAAAAGAAAGTATAAAGGATTCAGAGGTACATGTGGATAAGCTGTAGTGTTAAGTTTGATCATTTGCCCTTGGAAATATAAGATTTGTCAACTACTCATTCTTTTCATAACCTTGCTATTCAAATGTTTATGTGCCACCATGAATCTGAGAGTGAGAGGAAATATTCATGCCCTCAGATTTTCTGAAAGTGCTAAATGGAACTTGAGTTTTCTTTTGGTTTGTTGGGTCACCGACAGGAGGTGGCAACAGGTGGATAATTCCTTCTTTGGGAACGGTATAAAAATAACCACAAGTGCTTGTTCTTCTGGTTTAAATACACTGTTGAATGACATTTATATTTATTGTCGTTTTCAGGATCCACTTAAGATATGAGTGACTGAATTATTTACAAGAGGAAAACCCTAGGGACAGAGTGGCTCAGACGTGGGCCTTTTATCTCTAGGTTGAAAGTTCAAATTCAGCCCAATTTGGAAGGCTGTTTTACCATATGGTAAACTGGATAGTTAATGCCCTCATATGGCTCAAGCTTAGATTTTCAGCAGGGTTCCCAGGCATCTAAGAGAGAACTGAGGATGGCTGAGGCACTAAACACTTTGCTTCTTTTTTCATTTGGGATATATTGCCCTGGAAATGAGGCTGGGACAGTACTTGGAACAATTTCTCCTGCTATAGTGCTGTGTCTTGGTTATCAGTCCAGTCAGAGCCCAACAGCTGAAGGAGAAAGAAAGGCTCTAACTGTGATCACCCAGTCCTTATTTTAATAAAGTAACAAAATGGTATTTTAACTATAACTGCAGGTGGGTTTTGCCTTCCCACTCATACTGCTCTACTTTCCAGGCTGCATATTATTTTTAAGCTTGAAAAGTATTTCTTAAGAAAAGTCTAAATCTGAAACATCCTTTTAAGGGCCTTCCTCTTCAGGTAGAATGCCTGAGTACTGTGTTCCTGCATGGTGCTTTTAGTTTTTTCCCAAATAAGGCTGGTTTTGGGTGTGTGTGGTAGTGGCAGTCATACTTTGGACCAGTCTTTTTCTATACATCTTTGTGGAGGCAAAGAGTATATTGAGGTAGCAGAAAGCGAACATTTTGTATTAATCTTCTGGTTAATAACTAAAATAACAGGGAGAGCCAGTTGAAATAAATGCTTATTTTTCTTCCAATTATGGCTAGATAAAGCTTTGAGCAGGATCAGGCAGTAGAGAAGAATAAAGCATTCAGACCTTAACTACTCATCAAGAAAAGGCCTCGTTATTACTCAGACTGATTGGCCATCTGCTGGATTTTAATCTCTAGATGTTCATGTAAGAGAGCCATCAAAAAATTTGCAATAGATTTGTGATTACAGGGGTAGGTTCTTTTTTTTATACCCCCCTTTTTGTTGCAAATTAGGTCCTTCAAAATAAAACCTTGTTAAAGTAATGCTGGTGTGCTAGACCATGAATATCTAGTGCCACTTCACTACCAGTCTGAAATGTAGTAATGGATTAATTAAATTCTTTGAATTTTATAGTCAGTCCAACACATACTGCTTTCCATTCATACATGTCTGGTGAATGTGTGTTAATGGGTTCACAACACTTTGCCTCTTGTTAAAAACAGGTAGGCTGGGATTTGCTGTGTTAGAAGAGCAGCTGCCTTAAAATTAAGACCCTGAAAAATTGATAATTGCATTTCAAAAAACTGCATTATAATTGTATTTAAACTTTAAAAATATGAACTGCCAGCTCATGCTAGGTGTCTTCTTTTTTCTCATGCTTGCAGAAGAAGTAGGCAAGAAAACAGGCTAGAACAGTTACTCAGTCCTTAAAGCAGAAAAAACCTAACCAACCAAACCCTCTCAAAGGAACCAAAACCTATTGAAGGCTTTTTGGAGACAACTGCTGCTTGTGGGTGGAGGACAGAAAGAAGCAAGCAATTGGTAACACATCTAAGGTAGCCCATATCTTAAACACGCAGTGCAAACATTGGTTTTGTGCATTTTGAAAACCAGATTAGTGAAAAAAAGAAGTGGCTTGAGCCATGCATGTGTTTTGTAGGCTTGTGTGATTGAAAAGTGCCATTTGTCTGTCACAGTAACCGGGCACCAAGAAGGCAGGGATTTGCACAGATCAGAAGGCCTGCTAAGCAGAAAAGCTCTGTGGCTTTCCTCATTATAGAGCTGAAAAATGGCAGTGTTGAGATAAAAGGAGTTTACCAACTGCTGATTTTGCAATGGAAGGTTTATTGACTTTTCACAGACATCAAGTAAGTGTTCAGTTGCTTTTTAATTTATTGCCATGCTGCTGAGCCGAAAGGGCCTCTGTCTCTCAGTGCAGAGCCCACTCAAGCTGCCTGGCAGCAGCCTCACTCAGTCTGATTCAAAGCCCCTGATGATTCAAAAATCAGCAATAGGCCTGGCCTGTAGACATATGTGAACTGCTCCAGGAAGAGGGATTAACTCTGGGACAGGGCTCAGATTGATAGTGGTACTCCAAACTCAGCAACAAGATCTGTCCTCACTCTGTGTGTGAACTTTTAAGAGCAAGCTTGAGATGGCAGCTGAGCTGCAAGCATGAGAGAACAAAAAGGGACTTGCTTTAATAGAGCCTTGGTGGAGATTTAAGCACTGATGTCAGAACCAGACTCTGGTGTGGAGAGAGAAAAAATTTGGAAGATTAGGAAACCCTTAGATGCTTTTGCTATTGAAATATTTTTGCATTTCTCAATACCAATAGATAACTCATTTTTGTTTCATTTAGGAAGATACCTCCTCCTCAGCATCCCCTAGATAAGTCTGTCTCAGAAAAAAAAAATCATATTAGGGAGACAGTGTTTCTAAGAATTCTTTGCCCATTTGAAAGGAAATAATGTGGAGAGCAAGGCAGTGAAATCTACTTTGCAAGATGACAGCCTTGCTTTTTGCAGCTTCAGCAGTTTGGAGCTACCTTTTCTGGTGCTGACTCAGGCCCAGCACTTGGAAACTGGTGTAAATCATATCTAGAGGGCCTAAGAGAAATGTAGCAGGTAACCCCATTGCTGCAAACCTGCACCTATCTCCAAACCTGTCCTGGGTGGGACTGGTCCTGCTGGTTCTAGGAGAAGATAAAACTTGAGAAATTTCTCAGAAATGTGTGTGTGCTCGGTTGTGTATAGAGACCTGCATCAAATGGTTATTCCATGTTGGAGTTTCTGCCAGGGTGTTTGGCACACATTTAATCAGGGATTAGAAGTGAAAGGAAACATCCTTGAAAAAACTTAAGCAGTTAAAAAGCACTTTGAAGTTACATTGCTGTTGCTTGCTTCTTTGATCTTCAGATGTGCCAGTCGCTTTTATTCCCATGCATGCAATTATTAATTGTTTTTTTGTTTAAAGTTTTAAGGGGGGACATCGTTTTACCTGTAATCAGCAATAAAAGTGCTGTGATCCCATACATCAGCTCTGGACCCATAGAACTTACTCAGGTCATGAGATTAATGAGCTTTAGGTTTTTCCTAGAGAATTTGCCTTTCAGCTGTCAGTTGCAACAGTGATTCTTCAGTGTTCATCCTGTTCCTTCTCCAAGGTTTTAACCTTAAGGTGATACATTACAGTGCCTCATGCTGTAGAATATTAAAATTAGTATGTATTTTGTCTGTGGGGACTTGACCAGAGTAAGGGTAAACTCAGGATATACTCACATTCATGGTTAAAAAGAAGTAGGGAGGGAAGTTGTTACTCAGGCCCTCTTCTCCAGTGATTTGTTTTCTGCTATAAGCCATGCTTGCAGCCTAATTCTGAAATATTTACAATGTGGACTTCACAAACAATTCAGCACAAAGACCAAGTTATTATTAATAGTTCTAGAAACCAGATCACCAGATATATGAAATGCATTTATTGTTTCAACCTGAACATTAAGTGTCTCCTGTAGAAATCAGCCTCTCTGGAGAAGGAGATGGAGCTGCCAGCCAACCCAGTAAAGTTCTCAAGAGGCTCACTCATGTTTTGTGAGACTCCTCCACTGTCACCCCATCAGTGATGTGAAGAAATGCTGACAGGTACAAAAACACACTGCCCTTCACTCTACTTGGAAATGCTTGGAATTTTCTGTGGACTTGGGCAAATACTGCTGTAAGAATGATACAGAGGTCACACATTCAAATTTGCCTCTTTGAGGGCTACCACATTATCTTTATAACTAAAAACTGAGAAATTTTTTTTTTTTTTTGTCAGCACATCTATTAATGAGCTGTGCTTGGACTTGGTCCTCCTCATCTCAGTTTATAGCTCTTGGAAGTGATTTAGAGTATTTTTGGTAAGATTTTTAGTCCAAGCAATGCAAGTTAATTTAGTGTGTGGTGCTTAGAAGCCAATCAGTAGAAGTGGCTTTTTTTTGGTGAGAGCAGAAAGTAGCAATTGGGGCTGTTTGCCCTGAATTATAACACAGACTGCGGGGGCTGATAAGGCAGCACTGTGTGGGAGCAAGATAAAATTGTCTCCTTAGGATTATACTAAAAATACATTTGTGAAAACAGTGTTTTCATGGCACAGTTTGATTTAACCTGTCCTTGAAGACACTGCACCTCTTTTTGCCTGTTACTCCTTTATCTTGCTTCACAGATGGCTCATGGGGAAAATAAAGTGCAGTGATAATGGTCAGTGTCCTGTGTTTCTGAAGCTTTGCAAGCAGCAGTTGCACACTGTGTTTATAACCTCAGGCACTGTGTGGTTTTTATAGTTATCCCTGCTTGTCAGAGCAGGATTCCCAGTGGGTATGAAGACTTGTTTGGGCTTCTCTTTTTGGAGCAACAGAGGAAATGTCTTTTTTCAGAGCACCTTGCTGGAGTGTTGCCTCTATTCTAGAAATGACAAAGTTGGCTTAAAGTTAAGATAGTGTTATGAAAACAAATAGACACAGGAGAACTCCAAAATAAACATAGCTTTTGTTTTCCATTTAAAAAAATAATCAGAATATTTGCTGCTTGGAGCTTGATATATACAAATCAGTATGAAGTAGGGAAGATGTGACTCCTTTTCATCATAAATTGAGTTGCAAAGATTGACTTTGCTATAATCACCATTTTTCTCAGGCTGTGTAGTCCTGTCTATCTTAAGTTTTTCTCAGGGTCTTGGGGATTGTGTGAATTTGCTTTAAAATGTTGAGCCATCACCTGTCTAGTCTGGGAGAGGGAGGAGAAATTTACACCTCTCACTTTGGCTTTACAGCTTTGGAACATCTTGTATATCCAGATTACATTGTTTTTCTTGGTTAAAAATGAATAGTCTCATTTTACTATTTTTTTTTTTAATGTGCATGCCTAAAATCAGCTCAGTGCCTGGAACCAAATTAATTTTAGTGGAGAGAAGGATTCTGTTCTCAAAATGTGATTGGTTTGGTGCAGTCAGAACCCAGACTACCTGAAAGCAGGAAAAAAGCACCAAATGTATTTCCAAGAGTGAGTTTGTGGTTAAGATGATGCTGTTGCTGGGTCCTTGTCTCCTCAGGGCTTGGTGTAACAAATACCATGAGCTAAAGAATAAATGTTTTATTGCAAAACTCTCTTCTTAGGATAAAAATGAGTAGATGGGGTTATGTGGTGCTGCAGAGACTTCAGATGGTCGTGTCAGATGGACCTTGTGCATTCTAACTTGTAACCATGACACATCACGGCCTGTGCTTGGATTATGTGGTCTTCTAAATGGAGCTAATGGAAAGTATTTTATGGACAGCAAAACTATCTTAAGATCATTCAAAAACCTACAACTGAGTCTGCAATGTGAAATAGGTGTTAATACTAATCCAGATCTTGTACTTAGACATCTTAAATAGAAATAGAGCCAGGGTCTAGCAAGGAGTTCAGAGGAGGTGCTTTATGGTGGGTGTGATAGCGGCAGCCAGTTTGACCCCTAGGGAATACTGCTGATGGTGAGACAGATCTACAAGGAGTCCTGTGTCAACATGGTCCTCCTGTGGGGCTCCTAGATCCCCCTGCCCTGTGTGTGGTAAAGACAAGGTCTGAGTATCAGCCTGTGAGAAGGAACAGTGTCTGCTCTGCCTGCAGGGAAGGCTTCCCATGGCTTCATCTGCCTTTAGCTCAAAGCAGGGAGGTCACAGGGAGACATGACTGCTCCCACTCTTAAAGGGTTTCTTAACTTAACAATCAAACAATAATATTAGAAGGGTTGGACCAGGTGATCCTTGAGGTCCCTTCCAACCTGGCATTCTATGATTATACTTTTTCACTTTATTTTCTTCTCAGCTAGCAACATTGTTTGCCCTTTTTGTTGCTTTCTGCAATGCTAATAGGGAAGAGTAGGATTTGGTGGTGCATCCCTTTTCCAGCTTGATTTGGAGTTACTTCCTCTTAATCATCCTCCTTCCACCTCTGCCAGTAACCATGAAGCAGTCACTCTTCTGTGAAAAGAAAATTAAAGATTAGAGAGATTAGCAGGCAACAATTATCCAGAGCCTTTCTATGAGAGCCATAATCAAATTGAGTCTTTTATGTAATGCTCTGCAGCCACTGAAGTTATTCCTTGAAATAAGGAACTGGGGTATTGCTGTCAGCCTTTGTTGTGCATGGTGAGATTCTGTGAATTCTGAGGAGTCCAAATGGGTCAAGGCTGTGATGGGGTACTCCTAGGGCTAGGTAACTCATGAGCACAGTCTTTAAATGGTGATGAAATATATTGTAGGTGTATTTTGGTAAAGAAAAACAGCAGTTAGGATGAGCTGTTTTGGAAGCAAGTCTTCCTGGCTTTCCCACCTTCAGAGCAGCTTGGGCTGCAAGTTGTGATGTCAGCAGCTCTGTGGGATGAGGAGGGAGGATGAGGGGCTGGCAGTAACCAGAGCTGAGCAGGACAAGCAGCTGGAGAGAGAGTAGTTGGCCAGGAGCTTCCTTCAGCTTTCCCAGAAGGACAGAACAAATGTGGGATGAGGGATGGGCTGCTTTGTTGTAGCATGTGGGCCAGACACTCAGTCCATGGGTTACTTCTAAGAGAACTGTTGAAAGGAAAAGCAAGTTTTCTAGGCAGGCTTAAATATACTTTGGAGCACTTCCCACTGCCACTAGTATAGGTGTCTGGACATTAAACAAAGTTTGAAAACTTTCATTATATATACACAGCTATTTTGCTTCGTGCTCTGCTGTCAGCATCCAAAAAATTCCCTTTTCTGCTTCAATGAGACTTGTGTCTGTGGGAGAGGAGTGGCTATGCCATTTCTGCATGCTCCCTGCTGCTTGTCATCTGAATAAATCTTTCTTTTGCCAAGGGGCCAAGTGGGGCACACGCCAAGATGCAATCAGGTTTTGCTTCACTGGAATAAAAGATCAATCTGATTCAGCATTTTTGTTTCTGATGATGGACTTGCTTTCTCCATCCCCCCAGGCTCCTAAGCAATCACACAGCTCTAAGCAACCTGATAGCTCATACTTAGACTTCATTTCTGTGCTGCTTAATCTAGCATTTAAGATGTTTTTTAACACCTGTGTCAAACGCTAATTTTTTCCACAGGCTGAGAATGGCTGGAGCTGGCACTGCCTATGCTTCCCTGCAGAACATGAGAGGTCATTCAAATCCTACAGTACATGTTGAGAAGAGGTCTGGACTTAAGTTCCTGATAGCTTTTCATCTCCCAAAATCTGTAACAGAAGAGCCAAAAGCATCTTGAGGTGATCAGCAGTTTTATCTTTTTTTTTTTTTTCCTATAGTAAAAAATAACAGAAAATTACCTTTATCCTGGCCAAAATCAGGACATAAAGCTTGCAGCTTTTACTTTCTACTTGTTTGTCAGACTTCCTCATCATCTTGCCAGCTTGGTGGCCTTGGTTTTGCAGTTTCAGAATGCAGTAAACAAGAACAATCCCATTCAATATTTACTTGCTTACAGCAACATCTTTTTCTTTCATTCTAAACTCATTCTTTCATTCTTCATTATCTCATTTTAAAATCCCCACTGTACCATAATCTTCAATGGACTTATTGCAGATGGAAAAAAAAGGAAGCAAAACCAAAAGCCCTGGTGTACACAGTGAGCCAAATCAATCCATGGTGTGGGTTTTTTATTTTCAATTTTTGCTAATTTTTTCTCTTTCCTTTATGATTTTCTCCCTGTGCTTTGACAGAAGATGCTAGGAAAGGAAGGTTCCTGTTTTGGCAGAAGTCTATTTAATAGCTTCCTCTGAGTAGCTGCCAAGGAAGTTGTAAATACAGAGTCTTCAGCTCTTGTGGTGTACTTTACACAAACTCAGCACCAACCATCTCTCTGTTACCACACTAGCCCTTGATTTTTGGAGGCTTGTCTCCTTTCCTGGCACTGCTGATTTCATTTCACAGGCTGTATTGGAACCCTTTTTGATAAGAAATTCTTTAAGGGTTTAAAATACTCCTGTATTATAATTCTGCTATGTATCTTATGAATAATGGATCTCTGACACAGGTTTGTCCAGATTTGTCTATGGAAGCAATCAAAACCCCACATTTCTTCTGAAGAGCTGGTGTAGTCTAGTTTAAATACAGTATAGAGCAATTTGGCATTTCCCTGAGTTCTGTGCAATCATGTAGGTGAAGCTGTTTCTTGTGTGTGTTTTTCACAACCCTCTGGATTTTTCTTTTCTTTGAAAATCTGCCTCACTGTTAATTTACAATTGCACTGCAATAGCACCCAGAGGTGCCTTAATAAAACCAACAGCAACTTATTAAAAGATGACCATAAGTCAGCAGGTCTACAAAGTGGATTTAGTGCCTTGGGTGTATTTCGACTGAAATTAAAAAATGACAGTATTGCCATTGAGTTTAATAAGAAAGTATGCTGTGGAGATGAGAAACAGACAAGCAAACAAACAAACAAACAAAAATAAATACATAAAATGTAGCAAAGATATGAGAAACTGCTCTTACTAAAATATAAATGCTTTGCATCCAAAATTGGTGAATAATTATTCCAAAATTGTGCCAAATACTTCAACTGATGCATCAGGGACTTTTGGAGAATTGACTTTGACAAGAATATACTCAGCTACTGTAGAAAAGAGGGAGAAAAGGTGATGCAGGTTGTGTGACACCCTGACTGCTGAGCATTTATGGATATATAATGCAGGTTGTGTGACACCCTGACTGCTGAACATTTATGGATATATAATGCAGGTTGTGTGACACCCTGACTGCTGAACATTTATGGATATATAATGCAAGAGGCACTGCTGCTGGCAGTGGGCAGACTCTCAGCTGCTCATTTCACTGGAGCTGTGTGGAGCCTGGTTGGGATTTCTGTTCAGGGGTGAAGAAGGGAGGAGCAGTGATGATGGCAGACACAAAAGTCACACAGGCTGGAGTGGAGGTGACCTCCTGGTGGGGACAGCAAGAGGAATGTTTTAAGCTGGGAATGATGAGAAGCCTCTGTGTGTGAGGCTTCATCTCTGTTGGAAGGAAATTAAGACATCTGGAGTGGGAGGAAGCTGTTGTGTACCTTCTCCAGGTCTTCCCACAAAGTCTAAAGCAAGCACAGAGACCTGGCTTCCTGGCTGGTGCATCAGAAAGGAGGGGACTCAGAGGGGAACTGTGAAAGTGTGAAAAGAGGGGAGAAAGTAGCAAAATAAAGCAGCTTGAAACATGAGGGCCTGGAGTAAGCAACAGTGCAACCCAGCCTGGTGTGTAAGGCAGTGTGTTGGGTAACAGTAAAGCTGAGGTTTAACTGGGGCAAGACATTTGGCAAGGAATAATGGTAAAGGAGACTTAGGTGAAAGTGAAACGAGAGTCTTGCCTGTAGGTTACAAACCTGCTTTGTAAAGCTGTGGTGCCTGCCTTTAAAATGCCTTTGCATCTCTGTGCTTTTTCAGTATCAGGATGACACAGACTAACTGGAAGGAGCTTAGATAAGAGAGCAATAAATAATTAAAATGCTGGAGGGGAGTCTGAAGGAAGGAGCGAGTACAGATGAAGTTTGGCAAAGTGTAGACTATGGAAAGCAATAAATCTTCCAGCCCTTGAGAGTAACAGCAAGGAAGGGGGAGTGCAGCACTGCTGCTGGGTATGTGGGAGCAGATTCCTCTGGCCATTGGGTGTGATGAAGCTCTGTAGGTTTGGGCCAGAGAGGGGGTCTGCAGGGCTCTGCTTAAATAGGTCAGACTGCAAGGACAGAGAGCAGCTGAGAAGCAAGAGCACAGATTACCATAAAGTCTAAAAAAATGGAAAGCACAGGGGCTACCAGCTGCTAGAGAGTGAAATAAAAGTAATTCCACTGTTTAAAAAGGGTTTAGCTCAGAATTAGGCTAGAGGAAGCATGATAAAATATTGAGAAAAATCATTTGGAGAGGGGACGAGAATTTAAAAAAAATGTGGAAATGGAGACATGCAAGAGGTGGCTTTAGCCTTGCTTTTTACTCTTCTGCATGGAGACATTGGCAGAAAAGGCACATGGTACTATCAGAAATGTTACTTTGGGGTGTTTTGGGGTTTGGGGAAATTTTTGTTTGGTCTTTTTTGTTTGTTTTGTTTTTTTACAAGTTGGAAAAGGGACCAAGCTAGATTGGATGTACAGCACTGTAACTTCATTACTGCAATGAACTGTGTTCCCACAGATTGAATAGTTTTTTCCTTAGGAAAGTAATTAAGGAAAGAAGCAGACTTGATAAAATAGCACAGTGATTTAAATCTTCTTTTTAAAACTACTAGGTTGCAGTAAATCCTGACTAAAATTAGTGATGTAAGTAATCTTGATGTTAAAACTCTTCCTGCTGTGGAGACTGAGTCTTGAGGCAGTTCAAGAGGTTTTCTCCCTTTTGCATAAAGTTTGCCACTAGTAAGGTTTTTACTTGTTTCCTAACAAAACAAAGACATCAAAAATCCAGCTCCAGAGCAAACAAACTTTCCTGCCATCTCCAAGGATGTAAGTTGGCTGCACTGATGCTGTCTGGTGGTGCTCTACAGGCTTGAGTAATGCTGCTTTACCTGTAGACTCCTGCCATCCCTGCTCCCCAGAAGGAGATGCAGACCTTGGAGAACTCACCTCTGGCCTGCAGTCCAGGCCAAGGTACTGAGCTTCTTCTGTGACTGAAAAATAAATGTATTTTAGGGCAGCTGTTGTCTTAGGCTGGAGTGGAGCAGATGAAAGCAGAGCTTGAATGTGTGTTTTCCTCCCAATGGCACTGATTCTGGGCTGAGCTGCCATTCAAGATAAGATTGGGTCAAAACTTGTCCATTTTTGGAGTAAACAGCAACATTTATCTGTCTGCCACAGCCCATGCACTGTTGGTATTAATAAAGAATAAAGGGAAATGACAGACAAGAAGCATTTTTGAAAAACAGAGAGAGAAGCACTGTATGAATCTGAACACCCACATCGAGTACTTAGCTGCACAGCTTGAGATTCTGTAAGGACCTGCTGTCAGATACACATAGAAAAAGAGTTTGTGTTGCTAGTTACCATTGGTTTGGGTGGTTTTATCCCTTCCATTTTTTCATTTTTTAAAAGCAGGAGCATCTCCATGCTATACAGGAGGTGCTCCTGCAGTTTGTTCCTCTGTTTTCTTCACATCCCTGAAAAAGGAGCAGTTACACGACCTCAGGATGTTGTTTTACCTTGAAGGAGTCTGCTGAGACTTCCAAATGCCTGTCGCTGCTTGGCAAACTCAGACTTGTTTGGTGGGTGTAAAAAGTTCAAACTGATGAAACCACCAAGAATAAACTCAAGATCTTGAAGGTTTTTTTGTTTACTACAACTTCCTGTGCTAAGATCATCTCTGTTCAATTTGGTTTGCTGCCTGTCACTGAGGAGAAGTCCAGGAATGTTGGAGTGTGTGAGAACGTGTATGTGGAGGGTGCATGTTCCAGAAAGTTTAAGGATTTATAACAGTACATCAGAGCATAAGAAGATCAGTGTGCTTTTCACTTAAATACTTCTTTCTGTGGAAGCAAAATAGCAAAGGAACATAATATTAGCAGAGAGGAGAAGTAAACAGGATTGTACCACATCAAAATCATACCAAATCTGGACTGGCTGCCTAAACAAATATTTACAATGAGAAAACCAACTCTTGCCTCTCAGAACAGACTGTGTTCAGGGTCTGCAAGGTGACTGAAAGGAGGGGGGAATAAGTAGTTCATGTAGTCTGTTTTACTGTGTCTTTTGCTGTTGTTGGACAGTGCAGGAAAAAAAGCTTCAGTGCAAAAGCTTAGGAATTTTGCCCAAAGCAAGTAGTCCCACAGAAAAAATTCCATCTATGTAGAGGCATAAATACTCATTCCGTGATCCAAGCATGTGCATAGTTTAAAAAACATTTGTGGAGTGTTTTAAAATTGTGTGTATGCTGGAAGAATCTGCTGGACTGGGGACTTCTGCAAACATGGTACGTTGAAGGAAGCCAGATGGAGTACAGCCTACCCACTGCTCTGCATCCAACAATCCAAATTCTTTCCTACCAGGGTAAATCCCCCCTACCCCAAAAAAAAAAAAGAGTCTGAAGAAAGCACTTTTGGATAAGAACAGGTTTGCCATGGCACTTGCAGGATCCAAGTACATGGCATGTTGTCCAGGCTGTTCACTGTGGCTGAGTGCCACTAAATTCTCTCTTGGAGGCATCCAGAACAATTCCAGGGCTTGCTCAAGGATTAGCTCTTCCCATCCTTCAGCTAAGGCTGCTAGCACTCAGAATGCCAGCAAACCTCTTGCTTGCAGTGCCAGGTTGGAAAGGACACTTCAAATGAACGGAATTTGTTAGTTCACATTTTGAATTTGAGTAATTGTTTGTTGCTGAGATGGTTCTTGTGATGTAGGTTTGCTTTCATTAGTGGGATCAGGTCAGAGCTCAGTGGCCTGAAGGCAGGAGCCGTTACCTCATTTATTTGTTGTTTTGAAAATGTCAAGCAGAAACAATTGCTGTTTAGCTTCCTGAGTGATTTTCTTGTTTCTCTTCTTGAAGCAGTAAAATTGTCTAGTTGCAGGAGCTCACAGGGGAACATATGATTTAATTTGAGTCCCTTTAAAAGAGGGAAGTTGCCAGAAATTTTAATACAGGCAGTTCTTTCCTTATGATGCATAGAACTTTTTTTTCATATTAAAAAAAAAAAAAAGGTGACTTGAATATTACACTGTTACCAGGCTACTGGGAAATTAATAGCCATGCATTATTAAGTGTTACTTTCTAGGTGAACATATAATTAGCTAACTGCAAGCCATTGCTTCAGTTACTACTGGAAAATGTAGTGAAGATTCTCATTACCATTGCTGAGCCTTAAAAAGATTTGAGTGACTGAACTTTATATCTCTGGGGTGGCTGAAGAAGCTGCTCTTCTTTGGCTGGTTTCAGCCTAGAAGACAAAGTGTTAGCCAGTTTTTGACCCCCAACATTAGCATGAAAGAGGGTAATGCATGGCAATGAAACAGCTTTTTCTTAACTGCCTAAGTTTGAGAAAGCATTTGACAGTTCCTGTTGTGATTTGCTCTGGCACAATGCAGAGTGTTGGGATATGCCAATAAAAAATAATTACCAGCACTGAGGCTTTAAATCAGGTTGCAACTTCTCTATTAAAAAAAACACTCAGATCTGGTTTAACACAAACACTGGTGTAAAACAAGAAAGCAAGCCTCCTCTCACTTTCTTATTCAGTGCTGCTCTTGACTGGTGTAGGAAATCCTAGACAGACATGGCACATTTGTCACACAGCTTAGAAGTGGTGCTAGAAGCTTTCTGTTTTGCTGATGGCAAAATCCTCTTGCGTGGCAAATCAACCAGTGTGAAAACAAAGGCACAGAGTACCCAGAAGACAGTGGGGAATGGCAAAGAGCAACAACTCCTGTAGGTTAAAAAAGTGTAAGATGGGGTATGCTTCTGTCTCCTTGCAGCTTTGTGTTTCTCCAAGCTGAACACTGTCCCCCTGGCTGGGCCTGTTGCCTAGATATGGTAGGTTTAGCAAGCTTTCCTCTCTCCATGCCCCATTCTTTTCAGTGACCTCTCTGGGAGATGAGGACTGAGAAGAACAATTAGACTTTGTTAATGACTAAGAGACCTGCTGTCAATGCTATTGCTTGCTGGACCAAAAAGCAAATTAATAAATACAATAGCAAGGCTGATTTAATCACCCAGTGTATTCTACCTGGTTTTTTTTTTTCCTGACAAATATGGTTTGAAGTGTCCGTGTTGTTACTCTTCCTAAGCAGTTATTAATGGCACACCACATAGTGCTATTATAAAGGCAAGCTCACTCTTTGTTCTTCTGCTTGATTGAAGCTACCAGACTGGCAGAGCTTATCCAAGCTGTGGGTGTCTGCTGGCTCCATTTAGATGAATCCAAGATCAGTAAGCCCTGAGGAACAAGGTCTCTGAGGAGTATTTTGGGGTCTTACTCTATCTCCCCATAACATCCCCCTGCTGCCATTTCTGACAGCATCCCAGTTGTTCATGGTGGGCTCTCACAGAGACCTGGGTACCATGACAGCCAGCTCAAAGTGGATTAGCATGGATTTAGCTAATCTGGCCTAACTGGCATGACTCTCTCCTAGTTTGGGCATCCTCTGTAACCTTCTTTGAGTGCCACTGGAGAAGTGTGGGTTAATGCAACAGCAATCACAAAAATCGTCCCCACCAGCACCAAGTCACTGTTCTTGCTGAGGTTCTCCAAGCACGTAGAAGTTATTCCTGCTCAAGAGCTTATTTTACTCTCCTTTGAGCATTTATTACATAAAACACAGGGAAGAGATGTTCACCTGGGTTTTCTGAAACTATTCAGAAATGAATGGTTCAGAATTGGAATGGAAATGCCCTTGAAGGCAAAATGATAAAAGTTGGAAGAAGAAAATCCAGGTCAATGTGTGTGTGCTGAAATCATTGCTGCAGCAGGTTTGGCAGGGATTTGCATGACACAATAAACAGTGTAAGCATAAACTATTCTTCTGGGGCTGTTTCTGGATTTAAAAAAAAAAAAAAAAAAGGAAAAAAAAATGCTGCTATAATGCCATAAATAACTTAAACATATTTTCTTGGCCTTTC